>NC_092645.1:30666205-31027689 GCF_039555335.1 Amphiura filiformis | reverse complement strand
CTCCAAATCTGGAAAAAAAATTGAATTTTACTTATTTTTATAAAAAAATAATTGAAAAAAAAAAAAATGGTCAGGCCTTCATCTGAGGAGCGGGCGGTGGAGGACAAACAAACAACTTTTTTTTTTGGCCTTATACACTGACAGAAGGCCTATATAAATCAGCTACATGTATTTGAATGGGGCTTCAACTTCATCAATACTGCTGCTTTCTTCGTTTTATGCCAAATTTTTCATTCCAAAAATACCAAATGTTAATTTGAATGACTTATTCTTCAATTTTAAGCAATTCATAAACAAGTTTATTATTTTGACACTTGCGCTGGAATCACTAAATGGGACTTTAAGGTCATGTGATGTCTTCCAAAATGGGGTGTATGGATTTCAACTGGAAAAGCATTCTCATTTCATTTTTACTGTTACGCATCACTTGATAAATCAGCACACATGCATGTTCTGCACACAAATTACTACAGCGCATTGTTGAAGACGAGATCAATCATTTTAATGGGCTTGAGTGCTTGTATTAACTAGCGCTTTCATTTTAAAGGGGCAACTAGAATTTCTAAGCCTAGCAATGCAACTTCTCTTTGTTTCTTTCCCATTTTGAGGCAAAAAAAAAATCACACAAAGTTCCACTTTTTGCTGCAATTTTGTGCAAAATTTGTCGATTTTGCCCAACCCCTGAAATTCACCTTTGTCGCCCAAAAAAAAAAGGGAATGCTAGTTGCACAGTTTAAGTAAATTGGGAAGAAAACTGTGGATAACAAAGTGCCCCATTATAATTATATATTTGAATAGTAGCTTGGCTCATAACCCAATAACAACTTTGGCACCTTTGTCCTGAGTTTGATTGACCTTTATTCTCATTTTTTCAAACACCTTTATTCAAGTAAGGTGTTGATATAAGAAGTAAATTCTAGTTGAACTTTGAATCAAATGGCTACTGTGCAAATGCAATTGGTTCAGGCAGTCAAAAAGAGCATGGCAGCAAGACTCAATGCTATAATATCGGGACATTGAATTTCTTATTTTTGACAAGGGCTTAGTAAGAGTAAACCTGTCCACTTGATTTTTGGAAGTGGCCTTTTCTTTCCTTGTTCTTTTTCTTGAATTCTGTTTCTTTCTTTTCTCTTCATACATGCAACATGCTTATATGTGTACATCTATGTTCTCTGTATTTCTTAATCATGTGACTTGGGGAATAGTGTAGTGACCTCCACTTGAGATGAGTCTGGTATCTATTCCCAGCTATTTAATAAAAAGACTCATGTAGCAGCCAACAAGTGCATCCTTTTGAAATGGATGTACACAAAAACTACACATTGTGATGCGATCAAGCAAAATCAGTCGGAACTCAGAAATACTGATTTTGAGATATAGCCAAACAAAGGAAATATTTCTTTTTGTTTTGGAAACTCTTTAATTGCTCATATCTGTGGAACTGGTTGTTCAATTTCAATGGGGTTTGCTGCAAAATGCAGCGTTGTAAATTCTTTGTGGCTTTTTACTATCTTATAAGAAACTGAACACTTGATATTTTCGATATCTGACTGATTTTTCTTGATCGCATCACATGTGACCTTTAAAGCTTGGCTTGAGCATTGTGCTTTGAGCCTGCATGGTCCCATCAGGACCCAAGTGTGTGTCTACCCAGACTGACTGGTTAAACAATATCATCTCGTATAATACTTAGAAACCAATGAAATTGCATCATACGGTATTGTTTGTATTAAACGCCCTGGGGGCATTGCAATTTTCCAAATGGGGGGCGTTTATTAAAAGTGAATTTTCAGAGAAAAAAATCGGCTGCAAACTTCTGGGTTCAAATTCAAGATGGCCGCGCAAAATGAAGCATATGGAGCATGATGTTTTCGCAATATGTGACACGATCAAGGGGAATGAGTCGGATGTCGCTAATATTGATTTTGAGATATTGGCAAAGAAAGTGTTAAAATTCTTTTGTTTTATATTGTTTTCAGCGATTGATCAATTGATATAACTTCGCAAAGAAAAGATGTATCAACATGAGGTTTTCAGTTTCTGAAAGCTCTTAATGTTCTTCTTAAAATCATCTGTAAAACTAATTTTCGACCAGGGTCGACATGTGACTCATTCCTCTTGATCATGTCACATATATACAAAGAAATTACATCCGTAAGTGCATCATCAAACAAGAAACAAGTGGAATTCTACCATGATTAGGCACTGAACTGAATGGAAGTTTGAGTTTTTGTGTCAGTTCCTGCAGAACTGACACCTTTAGTACAGGTTTGACGACCACGTGACAAATCGAATCTGTGACGTCAATATTAATATCGATATCAATTTAAGGCTGTTCTAGTTAAATTACATACCCATTGGCATTTTGGCTGTTCCATTTAATTTACATATACTCAACATTTCCCTGTGCACTTAGTCCATGAATTGATCCTGATTTGCATTGTCGTATAGAGTTATATTTTTGTACACAACAGGGATGTTACTATTGTTTTAACTAAATGAAGCATACTTTTGCTTTTATCTTTCTTTGTCCTTTATTAATTATAAATTAGGTGATTTAATTAATATAATTCTTTGTTTCAGCGACCCAGGGGTAAACAGACAAACAAAAACATGGGTCAAAATCCTTCAATTTCTGTGAAAATTGAACAAAAAGTACCCAAATCCCTACATTTTATATCTCCCTGTTTTATAGACAAATTGTATACGTCACATTTAAAATCATTTAAAATGACTTATAAATTGCCTTATGCTATAATGGGGTCTTATACATTTATATAGACCCTCCCTCGGGTCCGTGGAGAACGACTGGTAATGTAGATTACATAGCATTAAAAATCAACCCAATACACGGGAGCGGTCACTGAAATTTAGCGTTCAATATAGGAGGTGTGATTAGTGTAGTGGCATCAATTTGTGTAGAAAGAGGAATTGGTTGTGGGCGAGTGAATTGGTTTTGGGCGCTGTGTAGTTAGAATCGGGGGGTGAAGGACTATGGCATATTTTGATAGGCTATTATGTTATTATGTAGGCCTATCGTTCCATTATCCAGGCCGGACCGAACCGAGACTGTGGGACAGTCTAACATTTATATTGTGTGAACTTTGTTTTTAAATGCCTTTGGCTTCCAGGTTAGTTTCTCGGAGCTGGTGAGGTGTATCTGGGTGTAACTTGGCAGGCGCGTATCCAGGAATTCGTAGACCGGGGGGCGCAAAATAGATCTTTGTAAAATATCATATGGCCGTGAAGCGGCCATCCCGGATCGCTTGTGCGAGGCAGGGGGGTGTCTGAGGGGGGATGTGCCCCCCTCGGAAGTGAGAAACTTTTACAAAATGAAGACCTAATTGAAGCCATTTGGTGGACCATTTTGTCATTATTGTGTAAAATTTGAGTTTGAAAAAGCCTAAAATTTGCGAAAAGACAGCCCAATTTAAGCCATTTGTGGACAAGTTTGGACTTTTATTGTATGAATTATTGCTTTATAATTATGTACCCGTGAAGTTGCGCATGCAGGGGGTGTCTGAGGGGGATGTGCCCCCTCAGAAGTGAGAACATTTTGCAAAATGAAGACCTAATTGAAGCCATTCGGTGGACTATTTTTGCACTATTAGGCCTTTTGTGTAAAAAAATTCCGGGGTAAAAAAGTTTGAGAAAGAAACTTTTGGAAAATAAATACCCAATTGAAGCCATTTGGTGGACCATTTTGTCACTATTATTGTGTAAAAGTTTAGTTTGAAAAAGCCTAAATTTTGCGAAAAGACGGCCCAATTGAAGCCATTTGTGGACAAGTTTTGACTTTTACAAATTGTATAATTATGAATTATTGGTTTATAATTATGTACCCATGAAGTTGCGCATGCAGGGGGTGTCTGAGGGGGATGTGCCCCCTGAGAGGTGAAAAAATTTTGCAAAATGAAGACCTAATTGAAGCAATATGGTGGACCGTGATTTTTGCACTAGGCCTATTATTGTGTAAAATTTAAATTTGAAAAGGCCGAAAATTTGCCAAATGACGGCCCAATTGAAGCCATTCGTGGACAAGTTTTGACCTTTATTGTATAAATTACCGGTATTGCTTTACATGTAAACATAAAGTTAGCGCACGCTGAGGGGGGTCAGAAGTGAGAAACTTTTGCAAAATGAAGACCTAATTGATGCCATTTGGTGGACCATTTTGGCAATATTATTGTGTAAAATTTTTAGTTTGAAAAAGCCGAAAATATAAAATTTTCCGAAATGACAGGCCAATTGAAGCCACTTTTTTTTTACTGTTATTGTATTTGGTTTAAACATCAAGTGCTGGGTATTAAAAACAGAAGCGAAAACGGGCAGTTGTTTATACGCAGGGGGTGTCTTGAGGGGATGTTCCCCCTGAGAAGTTTTGAAATTTGGAAAATGAAGGTCCAATTAATTGAAACCATTTGGTCCATCATTTTTACACTTTTATCAAAAACAAAAAAGGGCCCGAACTCAAATTGTAAAATTTTAAATGTTACATTTTAGGCCTAAGACTTGAGATTCGCAATTAAAGCATGCATGGATCAATGTTGAATTGACGTCAGCGTGGAGTCCGCCTGAGGCCTACTGACTTTGGTGACAAAATGTGGCCAGGCCCTATCGGTAGGCCCGCCGTAATTTTCACATGCTTTTGGGCAGAGGACCCGCCTTCAAGCAATGCCTAAAATAATCACAGACCTATGATAAGCCTATATTATATATAGATTGACTCGATTGCGGTTTAGGCATGGGCCTACTTTTAGTTTTTCTCCTTTCCTCTTTTTTTTTTTGGGAGGAGGGGCCGGGGCTTGGCCTGCCGCCCCCCCCGCTGAATCCAGCGCCTCATTAGTTAAAACTATAGTAACTGCTCAAAAATGCTCAAAATATTATACTTGCCCGCCCCAAACAATTTATGCCATAGGCATATAGGCCTACAAGTGTGCTCTCAAATTGCCAGCGTGCTCGGAAAGTAAGGCCCCCTATCACAAAATAATAATAGGCTAATAAAGGCTATCTATAGTCGCATACGGCCCAAATTGACTTCTATTTTGAAGCCTGCAAAATGTCCCGCCCCTAGTTCTATCTCTCCTCTTTTCTCTCTATCTCTCTCCCTCCTCCTTCCCTCTCTTTTTTTTTTTTTTTTTTTGGTACCGAGGCGCATGCCCGTTCAAAAAGGGCTAAATACGCTACTTCTTGGTACAGGGTGGTGGTAAGTGGATGTCCTAAGACTTGATGCATTTTTTGGCGCAAAATATGCAAATTAAGTAGCTAATTTGCATATTTAACTTAAAAATTGTTTTTTTTTTGCCATTTCGATATATATGGATATAACTTGATGAGGTTGTGGAAAGCGGCAGTTTCACGGAGCTGGTGAGATGTATTGGGGTATAACTTGGTAGGGTGGTGGTAAGTGGCTGCCCTAAGACTTGATGCAATTTTTGGCGCAAATTAGGTAGCTCATTTGCATATTTAACTTAAAAATTGTTTTTGGGTGGTTTTTTTTTGCCATTTCTTAGAACTGGTGAGGTTTATAGGGATGTAAATTGATGAGGTTGTGGTAAGCGGCAGTCGTAAGATCCGATGCAATTTTTGTCGCAAGATATGCAAATTAGTCACCACATTTGCCTTTTTTTTTTTTATCTGTCGAATTGCTTTTGGCCATTTTCGGAACCATCTTTAACATTACATTCAAATAATAATTACATTGTAAATTGGAACTGACACCAATTTTTTTCAGGAATATCTTGTTTCCATGCAATTTAGTGATCACATGACAAGACTGATGCAATATGGTATGGCAATGTTTACATTTTTGTCCCTTTTTTCATTGAAAAATTGGAGGGGGCGTTTATTAGGGTGGGGGGCGTTTAATACAAGCAATACAGTAATTGAGAAAGTTTGTGTGGACTATGCTGAATTACATAAAAAGAACATCAATAAAACATTTATAAAACATATCTATACTATTCTTTGGTATAATATTTTATTTTATCTCTTCAGCCAGGGCAGTTAAAAAGCTAGCATAATTATTATTGAGTTAACTAGCATTACATTATTTACAAACTTATAATAAATAGTGTACACAACTCAGGTTACAAATATGATGATAAATTCAGTATAATATACAAATGACGAACAACTACAATAATTTCAATTACAATCACAGAGCAATAATAACATCACATTGCTTTCCCTCATAAATTATTTCAATAGAGTTTGGTTTCAAAGACTAAGGATAAAAAAAGTTACTTCTCAAAGCACTTGACAGTTTCAAAAATGAATGTGGAATGCATTTTTTTTTTATTGAGATATTTTCAAACTTTTCATTTGCAAATTTGCCATTTTAGCTGAAATTCAAACTCACTAAGAAAAACAAAAGTGCAGGTGATTTGAGACAACATTTTTTTGTTTAGCCTAATAACAAACATGCAGAAATACTTAGAATAAGTGATTTTGGCATTGCCAACTGTTAGACCACAAAGTCAACTGATTTCAATAAGCACAAATGAACATTTTGTGTTGAGGGCAGAGAACATTTTGCTTTTAACATTATAACCAATATTCAATGTACAGTATTCAACATAGTTATCTGTAATTAGTACACCTGCAGACCTATCCAGCGATTTGATAATTCTGAAAATCAATAAAACTCATCAACATTAAGTTTTGCACCTCTGATAGTAGCATAGATTAGATGTGCTAACATAGCCTGCTAGAACACTGGTTAAGCCGAAAGACAAAATAAGATATTTTACATGAAACTGTAATATCTCTATTTAAGTTGAGAAATTAGCCAAATGTATTTGACTGGGGCTTCAACTTCGTGTCAATATGAGACATTAAATATTAAATACAAGGATTCAGAGGATACATGCTTGAGAAAATATATAATATAAGAAATGGAGCTCAGACAAACTGGCATTATAATAAAGGAGAGAAAAAATCAGAACCGTTCGGATTCTTTAATTATTATATATTTTCTCAGGCATGTATCCTCTGGATCCTCACATTTAATATTTAATGTCTCATATTGACTGATGTTCTGCCAGGACACAGCAGATAGGCCGCCCTCTCTAATTATAATTAATTTACATTGACTGTGAGACATTTACGAGAGAATAAAATCATTACACATGTTCAATTCGCCGGCAGATCCGCCATATACAGCTGTTGTGGCGTGTGGTGGTGAACTGAACAACATGTAATCGTTAGTGCACGCTGGTTCGAATCCGAACGGTTCTGATTTTTTTCTCTCCTTTATTATAATGCCAGTTTGTCTGAGCTCCATTTCTTTTTTAAAACTATTTAAATTTTTTACACTTTCGCTGGGATCACTGAATAAGGGCCTTCAACTAAACCTGGAGTTGTATTTATAGCATAAAATTGGTTGAAGTAAGCTGAATCTATTACATGTAGGATCGATTTCAGCGGCATAGCTATAGAATACCCATCTCACCTCCCAACACACACCCATCCAGGGCTCATTGGGTTAGGGCTCATTGGGTTAGGGTTAGGCACCCTGAGCGGGGTATTCTATAGTTACTCCGATTTCAGCTAGAAAGGTAGGATGAATACAGTACCGGCTATTACATGTATACTATTGCATTGAATTGTAAACATGAAAAAACCATGTCGGCGACAATAACTCAACACCATTAATACGGTATCAATACTGCCCTCTATCATAGTTCAGTTTAGGCAAAATTGGCTGTCAATATAGATCTACCTAGAGGGGGTACTCAAGTTTGGTTTTGGTATGGAGGGAGGTGCCTCCGAGAATCAAAGAAGTGGAACCCAAGAAGCTATGTCGCTGTGACCCAGCAGCTGACATAAAGCCCAAATTTTCTGTCAAATTTAACAAAAAGTTCATATTTTTACCAAATTGCCAGAAATGTTTGCAGTTATGTAAAATGACAAATCCTTATACCGAATCAAAATAGACTTAAGGAGGTACTACACCCATGGCCAATTTTGTGCCTATTTTTGCATTTTTCTCAAAAATTATAGCGCATTGGTAACAAGTAAGATATGTATATTATAGGGGCAAGGACTACAACTACTGCACTGAAACTTTTATTTCAGCACAGACAACTGTTGTGGAGTTACAGTCAAAAATTAGGGAAAACCAATATTTGATCAATAAATCAATAACTACTTTTCTTGAGTCACTGAAATTCCAGTGTAGTAACTGGATTCCTTGCCCCTATACATAACTTTTGTTACCAGTGTTTTATTAGTTATTGAGAAAAATGCAAAAATAGTCACAAATTTATCAAGTGGTGTAGTACCACCTTAATTGACTAAATGGCCAAAAATGCAATGTTTGCAGCACACCTCAGTATGGTCATTTGTACTGAGTACCCCTCCCTTGAAGAGATCTACCTATATTGTGCTGTCAGCAGATACATGTGATTTGCTCCTTTAAACCTGGACCATGTCTTGCGGACATGATTTTGAGATCACGGTTGTTTGATGTATATAGAATTGGCTTCATTATTAAGTAAATACAAACTATAGGTGGCGCTATTTGACATAAATCATATTTCTTAATTTGCAAGGGTTAGGTAATCAATACTGCCATTACACAGGTAAAATAGGTGAAACAAGCAACAAAGAAATTTTATCAACATATTTCATCAAAAAAATAAAAGGAATTATTCAGTATTAAAAGCCTGAAAGAGTAATTTCCAGTATCTAAATAAGCGCCACCAATCTTGTCATAAATAGATACATTTTATATCAGAAAAAGCTTGACAAAATGCTGTGAAAGTGACTAACGTTGTAAATAAGGGGAAATTTAAGTTGAAAATGACTCAAAAGCATCTGTAAATATTAGCATGATACCGCTTTAAGCTATTTAAGCCTAAAATTGGGTTGTACATGATGTTTTGTTTGAAAAACTAATAAATGATCACATCAAACAACCGTGAGATACAGGCTTAGGCTAATGAAAGTTGATGTTAAGTTTCCTGGCACATAATTTTTTGTCAAGTGATGAGGTGACTTGATTCATTATTTGACTGTACTTTATTCCAGGATTTTATTACCTATATTGTTGATCTAAGACCATGACAAAACAGGGATTAATGCTTAAATCATCTTTACAAATGGCAACAAATTGACAAATGATTTGTTTTTTGTTTTTTATTAAAATGAAAAGAATTATAATAAAATCTTTGCAATCACCAGAAACATGACGAGGGAATCCTTTTCATTATAATAACTAGGTCTACATCTTCTACCCCTACAACTTTTGAAAAACTGCTGGAATCATCAGCAGGGCATGTCTGACATTTTGAGAGTTAAAATATTTGATAATTTCCATCTCAATTGCCAGAAATTTGACTTTTGCATGAAAATAATGGAAGTTTTGGCCAAAATGAAAAAGTGGTGCAGGCAGGTGACAGGGAACTCGGAATCAACTTTGATTAGCCTAACAAGAAATAAATAAAATAATAGAAAATTATGATAGGATCCAAAGCTTATTTTATGTTATTTTATTGCACTTTGTAAATTGTTACAATGGCCTCATATTCACTGCCATGGTTCATGAACTCCTATGAAACCCTTATAGCTCAAAATTTGACCTCTAGCTGTGGAGAATGAGATTTTGTACGGACACATTTGTTTACGCTTTGTTTACATACTAGAGATATTATTTTTCTTTGCATTTTGATATTTTATGTTTCAAAATGCCAGCACCGCATTGTTGTATTTGCCGGACACAAGCCAACAAGCGGATTGGCGACTTTATGAGCGTGATTTTTTGGCATGTTTTGGCATCGCCAGCACTGATTACGATCGCACGGGTCGGCTTTGTAATACATGTCATGGATGTGTTCTAAAAGAAAAGAAGGAATTACGCGACTGGATCGCGTAGATTTATAGCGACTTATTGACCAGCATGGACATAGATATATAGAAGGGAAGTGAAAGGCAAATCCAAAACCACAAGCGCCGATGCCAAACACGACTGATAAGCTTACAGCAACCACTAGTATTAGTCATGTTGGTACTAAGTACTCACAAAGTGGCCACTGTAACCGATGTAACAGCACAGGAATTAGATATAAATAAAAGAAAATGAGACTTGATTTCAAATGTAAATCAGCAAGAACAACTGAACAGGCAGGCAGAAGTTCTCTTCTATAACATGGCCATGGCTTGCCTGAATATGCAATCAACAGGTTCCTGTCAGAATTTTAAAACAAGGCCATTGCACAGTCCATGACTGAATTTGTTTATGGCTCCAAAAACTAGAATCTCAAGCAGCACCTATTCCAGACAAGCGAGGAGAAATTGTAGCGAGGCTATTGAAGAATTTCTGGAGGAAAGGCTCCACGTAAGGAGCTTGAGAGGACCAAACTTGAATTACATTGTGAGAGATGGGGGAAAAAAAAATTTCAAGAACACGTATCATGCGAATCTGATTCGAGTACAGATGAACTGAGCAGAATCACTGACAGCTCGGCATGTGGTCGAAAAGCGGGTAGAAAGGAGTCAAAAGGCAGAAAGAGAACTTTGAGTTAAGCTTAAAAGACAAGGTAAAAGCTCAAATGAGATTAGAAAGCTATTGGCACGTAGCAAGAGATGGGTTAACAAATGGTGGAAGCAAGGAAGGCAACCAGGACCAACACAGTTTACCAATAGGAAAAGGTTAGGTCGCCCTACCAAATTGACACCTTCTGACAAATCTATTCCCCAATCCACGTTGAGGGCGCTTGTCGACCGGCACTGGGTCCAAAGAGTCCGAAATGTTTTTAAACGCAATGGTGACAACAACTTCAGATCAGATAGTCAACGAAACTAAGGACTGGATAAGTTATTATGATTTTCTATCACTGTTTACACTTGTAATATATAGGGGAGAATTATTGGACACGGTATACATGTACATGTTTGTCTATTGCATTCATAGAGTTTAGTCATGGTTTGTATCTTATTCATTCTTACTTTTCTAGCATTACATCATTACAACATTTGCAGCTTAATTTATTACTGGTGGTTATACCTTTCTTCTTCTTACCTGATATTTGCTACAACATTAAAAACATTATTTATTTTATCAAGTATACATTCATAATCATGCAACCTTCAATCTTGAATATTGTATTTATGCTATAGACTTGTTAACCATTAAATGAGTGCCACAACTTTACACACTTTGCGTTTCTGTGGCATCCACATCTCGCACACCACATTATTTAAATATTATTTTGTAATATTAATATTTAGTATCTCAATTGTATATTATTTTTGCATTGCATTTTGTATAATGTATATTGTTACTAATTTATTACAAAATGTTTTCTCTGTATTATATTATTTATGTGTGTTGAGATGAAAATGAACTAAGCTGAACTTGATTCAATAGTATGTGGAATCAGGCAGTATGGTTAGAAGGAATATGGAAAGACAAGAGGGAGACAGAGGGTACTGTTCCGGATACATGGGTCGAACGGCAACATCGCATTCTCTACTGGCCAAAAACGGACAATGCCTATAAAGCCATTAAAGAAAGATGGTGGCCAGAATCAGGCTGGTGGGAGTTCGACCTGGTCAAGGTCAAACATGTCTCAGGTATGTTTGACATAGATCTGTAAAAACATAATGTACAAAAAAAAAATAATACCAGTAATAATACTACTACAAAAAAAATGTTCACATCCACAGAGTTCCATTTCTACATGATCTACATGTAGGAGAAGGAAGACTGTAATGAAGTCTGTATCGAAATTGCAAGAGCCAGACACAGCAAACTCTGATGTGTTTAGTGTCGTTATAAATAGAGAGACTAAGAAAGGCTGGTACGGGACTGACCACTTGGTGACCAATTTTAGAGAGAATAAAGCCATTATACCCAGGTTCTTTTGCAAGTGAACAACAGGTGATTAACACCAACAATTTTGGCATCACTCAATCCATGATTAATCAGTACCACAAATGTCGCCTAACCAAGCCCAGAGAAGACAATACGTCAACGGCAACTACATGGGCTATGAAACCTGCAACTGAGCCAGAGGGCTTCTACTAGTATGAACAATATGCAGGCCTCTGCATATACAACAGGCAAAACTAAAAAAACTAAACTGGAACCCTTGGGTATCTATCTAGACTGGCGCAGTGCTTACCAAATCATATTTCTCCTGCTTCTCTATTGTGGCAAGCAACTGAGTATCAATCGCAATTTTTAAAAATAATGATATTTCTTGAAATTAATTGCCCTATTTATAATATTTTAAGTTACCATGGTTACCACAACTTACGCAATAGGCCATTGGTTGGCAAAGATTTTGTGATGCGGTTGCAGAGAGAACCCACTTACATGATAACATGGTATTTTTAGCCTTAAGCTGGAGGAAACTCCTCCAGCAAGGCACTATGAGCCCACAAGAGAACCGCCCTGACGCCAGCAAGTGAAAGATGGGCAGGTCAGCCAATTGGACAGATGCTGAAATAGTGTCCAAGGGTTTGCTGAAAGGAAATATAATCAGATCAGCAGCAGTGCATATAGGAGGCTTTATACATGTGGGATCGGTAAAGAGAAGGGGGTCACAGTTAAAGGCTTGGTAAAGTTGGTATGCTGTGGTGATGAGATTAGAGAGAGAACCTAATAACAGATATGATGCCAGTGCTGTAATGGTATTTGGCCCTAAGCTGGAGGAAATTCCTCCAGCAAGGCACATTGAGCCCACAAGAGAACCGCCCGGTGCCAGCAAGTGAAGGATGTGGCAGGTTAGCCAATTGGACGGATGCTGAAATATTTAAGCTCAGTAGTGTCGAAGGGTTTGCTGAAAGGAGACATAATCAGATCAGCAGCAGTGCATATAGGAGGCTTTATGAATGCGGGATCGGTAAAGGAAGGGGGCACAGTTAAGGCTTGCTATGCTGTGTGATGTGGTGTTGAACAGAAATTCAGCATCAAAACACCACATTGTTAGAAGCATTAGTTTCACATGCTCAAAAGGTGCTACCTTTTTTTGTTAGTTGTCATATTCAATAAAGAGATACATGTACTACTGAAGAATATTCTGTTACATTGTCCATATTATCCCATTACATTTTGCTGCCAACATTAATTATTCTGTCAGGTAGAGTAGGGAATCCATTAAAGAAAGTCAAACATGTAATTCAAGCAAAATATTCCTACTCCAATTTGAAAGTACCTATTCAAATCATACAGACAACAAGAGAGAAGCGGACAAGTGTCCAAGTACAACCTGCCTCCAAGAAAACGAAAAGTTCAAAACTTAAAAGCCTTTGCATCAGATAGGTATTTTCATAACTAAAATGGGTTACAATATTTTTTTTCTACAAAGGATATACCCCAGCAGAGTATAGACAGAAGAAAAGGACAAAAAAATGTGACTGCTAGCAGTAAGAAAATAAAAAGTCAGACAAAAGTGTGCACAGATTGCTCATATGAGGCAGAAAATGAAAGAGCATTCATCAACCACTACTTCAAACAACATGTTCAAAAAGTAACTCCTGACTATACCGTGGTTTTAATTGCATAGATTGTACTGAAGTTTGGATCAATTTTTTCAACCCACCAAATATCTGGTGAAACTGTATACATATAAATATATGTCCTGACTTCTTCAAACTACCACTGCAATAGATAGGCCTATGCTTTACATTTCCTAATCTTTCTTTGATTACTGTACTAACACTAGGATCCACAACATGTTCATCTATCAGGGCACAGTTCTTTAACCCCAATACATTTGTATATATTCATTGAATGACCTCTGAAAATGTGGGTACAAAAACTCATACTCTGCAACTTGAATTCAAATTTTGCACTGTGATTGTTTAATTGAGGTTATTGAACTATGCCATTGGGATGAGGCCATTGTGGTCTATAGTGTAATGTTTACAATTGTTTTTTAGAAGAAAATTTTACCCAGTTACATTTCAGCACATTTTCGTCCCATTACTTTTTAAGAAATTGTTTATTTAGTCAAAACTGCTGCTTTTACCACACGGGCCTGCAAACCTCCAATAGAACAAGCCTGCCCTCGTAATATTTGCAGCGCCAGGTTTTGCACCCCCCTAGACTGAGCATGCCCACACCGTTGCGGCCATCTTGGTTTTTCTCGATCGTGTGTGTACATGTACACGTTGTGTTTGTTTACATGTTGCTAATGCACGAATAAGTTCTAAATTATTGCTAAATGTGTTATAAATAATGGATAAAATCAGACGACCGGATTGCGTAGATTTAAAAGGTATTACAGGCCAACATGGGCATAGAGTTGTTGGAGGAAAGCGTGAGGTAGTTTTCAGACCACCACCACCGACACCAGAATGCACCGGTAAGCTTACTGATCATGTTGATCCAACTCCATCTACTACGTCTCAGCCTGTTGTAACTGCCAGTGTTAATACCGTACATCTTCTGAAACAGTACATGAATCTACATGTATGTAACAAAAAGGAAGTTGGACATTTGCCCAGATCAGCCACTAAACAGGCAACAAGAAGTGCTATTCCATAAGATGGCAGAGTCTTGTGTAAATACTCAAGCATCGGGGACTAATTGTAAAAACTTTAAAACAAGACCGCTTCATGGGCCGGGTATCAATTTATTTACAGCGCCTAAAACATGAGTTGCAAGTAGCACGTGCTCTAATCAAACAAGAAGAAATCGTAGTGAAGCGATTGAGGAATTCCAAGCCTACATGTCTTGTGACGACAATCAAGATCCATCAGAATCTTTTACAGCGCAGCGAGCATCCATGTTCCGGCAAAATAAAGAAGCATACCTAGAAACTCTACAATCTGCAGGATTCAAAGTTCTTGGAAAATTATGCCAATGACTGCTTAGCAGTACCAAGGCAAATCTGTCTTTTTCACCACCTAAAACAAAATTTTAGATATGGATGTACACAATTTGAAAGTACCTATTCAAATCATTATTACAGAGAACAAGAGAGAAGCAGACAAGTATCCCATTACAACAACTTACGAGACGTCGGACCAAGACCTGGCGCCAAGAAAACGAAAAGTTCAAAACTTTAAAGCCTTTGCATTAGGTACAGTATGTATGCCTATACCGTGGTTTTATTTGCATAGATTGTACTGAAGTTTGGATCAATTTTTTCAACCCACCTAAATATCTGGTAAAATATGGTCACCATTTTTCTGGTTTTTAATGTTTGAATTTTCATATTTGGTAGGCCTATAATTTACAAAATGTTTTGCCTTTTGTAATCTGTACCATACAACTCTGAAAAAAACACCCTCAAGCCTGGAGTGAGGATGGTGAGTGGCAATATCCTAATATGAGCGGAAATACCCGGGATACCCCCAACATGTTGCAAGACAATGGTAATGCACTTTTTAATCCAAGGGCCAGTGTGTTGTGTCCTTGAGCAAGATAGCATTTTCCCAATTGCTTCACTCCACCCAGATGTAAAATGGGGAGCTGCTGGGGGTAATCACAATGTAAGTTGCTGAGAGTACCTGCGCATCAGTTGCGGACTTGGTGAAGCTGAAATTATTCTGATATATTTTAATGGCAGCGGAATAATTGTTGACGTATGCTGATAATTAGATCATGCCTAGCTGAAGCGCACATTAAATCAAATAACATATTTACTTTTTTTATGTTGGGCCTAAAATCATTTTAGTAATTACTGAATAGCATAATTTATACCACATGTCCACATCTTGATCCATAATTAAAATTAACATGATTGTCAACATTGAGCTGCTTTTATTATTTGTATATTTCAAAATTATTAATAAATCTTGGATGTCTTCACTTTTATTCTGTACTGATATGTCGATTCAAGTGCCCAATGTTCGTCCCATCATTGCATTGCTTAACATAGTTATGTCCATGCTTTTAGGGCCAATAACTGTCAATATTATTCAAAAAAATGAACTTCACCAGTGTATATTGGACATCCTTTTTAGGATGTCCAATATACACTGGTGAAGTTCATTTTTATAACTTGGGAGTATAATGTCTTTGAATTTAAGACTGCACAGTAAGATGTCCAAACATTTTTGTTTCCAGATCAGTGTTTAATTTCCTTTGCATAATGCCACGCAAAAGTCACAACGTTCTGTAACAATAATGACCGCTCAAAATTTCCACTTGGCTTGGAAGAGATAAAAAATAAAGAAATGAGCATCGGAAAGGGACAGGACTGCTGGAAGGATCCCCAAACATTCCCACCCAGGCAACTGTATTATCAAAATATAAAGAGGACTCTCTTGCTGAATATATAATCAAGTGTGCTGACATGGGAGTCGGCAAACGCATGCAGCAAGTGAAAGAAATGGCAGCACTGATAGTTCAAGAATCAAATAGGTTGCACATTGCTGAATCATGGGAGTCCAAAGAGTTACTCAAAGTTCCTCATCCTGAAACTCACCAGGCACAGTCAAATAGTCAAGATGTTTCAGCAGGTCTTGTGGAGTCAGGAGAGTCACTAGAACATCCTCATCCTGAAACTCAGTGTTTCAGAAGGCAAAATGGCATGTGAAACTGTACCCATCAATCTAAATATCTGTCCTGACTTCTTTAACAGTACGACAGCAACTTAGCTCACTTCCGGTAATTTTTACCGGCGTGACCTCTGCTGTTACGTAACGCAATGTTGAAAATCAGGTGGCAAATACGGTTTTTCAGAAAAATCAAAAAAATGGAATACACGATTCGTTTCTCCCTTCATTTCTATATTGAGCCCATAGATAAGACATGAAACATGCGTATAAGGCAAAGAATAACGTGTAAAAGTTGAATTATTGTGGGAAAAAATTAATGCTTTTTGTGCGCCAAGTAGTAGCCTAAAAATGAGAGAAAATGCATGTCACGATCACTAAAATGCTTATATCTACAGCTTTGAGGAAGCGCCGGTCTAATGCTTTTCTGTTATGATAAACATTAATTAACCACAGCTTGTATTAAAATTTCAGCGAAAATGAGCGGTGGAACAACCTAGTCGTAGGTTGAAAAGTTGCATTCTTTGAGTCTTTGTGTCGTAAGCGCACGTTGCAAGTGTCACGATGCTTCACGAAATGGATCCCAGCCGGCGCTGTCTATTATACATGTTATATTGATTAATATAGCAATTAAAAACGTCTATTGTTATATATTTTATAAATGCAAAATACTCTATTGTGTAACAAAATATTGTAGTCGTCAAAGAAGGTAGTATCATCTCATTTAACTAAAGTACAAACAGTTTTGAAAGGATTGTTGTTGAGTGAGATCCTTGAACATGTTGAACGAGAAATAAGATAGCAAAAGAATACCCTTTACCCGAACAAGTTGTGATGGCTTAGTGGACAGAGCGAAGGTGCATGAGTGCGGAAGGTTGAGAGTTCGATTCCCATGTTATCTTATCGATGATGTGGAATTTTCAGTTACTTTTTCTTTTCTTTTTTCCTCTCCCTTTTGTCTTTAATAATATAGGCCTAAATGAATGTCAGCTTGAAGGTCCACTTTTTTCATGATTTATTTCTTGTTCATGTTTATGGCTTATCCTACATTCGAGTTCATATCTTTTTAAAAAAATGCATTTAAGTTCAGTAGCTTTCAATATGAAATAATCAAATAACTTAAGTAATTTTTAAAAGTTCAAGAATATATATAGGCCTATCAAATAAAGGAACGTCAACACAGATTTTCACAATTTTTTAATTGGACTAGACCCCTGCCCTATCGGCAACATATTTTATGAGCTTTTATGCATACATATCAAATCATGAGATGCACGAATTTCAAACCTAATATTTTGGCATATTTGTAATTTTTACACAATGTCCAACTTACACCTCGGATTACACCTAATTGGAATCAGCCAAGTTCGTTGTCTAGATAGAGCAACTAACTTTGATGTCTTGAGACTAATCCCCCATAGAACACCACAGTTATTAGCGGTCAAGATATTAAGTGTTTTCTTTCATTTTTATCTCGCTACTTCTGCTTCAAATGTAACCATGGTAACGTGAAACCTTCCTGACATGACAGTTATTTACTAATATTATAAATATTGTTATAATTTTTGGAATAACAAAACTTCAAATTTGCCCGAAATCGTATATTATGGCTTTAATAAAAATATGAAAACTAGGATTTAAAAATATGAGTTAAAATCAAATCAAAAATCAAAGAGAGGTGCTTGCAGGGTTCGAACCAAGATCGAACTTCCAAACACATGTATTTACCAATAAGCCATACCAGAGACATGATTAATTCGGTGACAATAATAGCAATGTTATACCCACTCAGTGGCTCACTCGTGATTCTATTTCTGGAATGAATTAACACCGTCCAAATAATGTAACACAAACCTTTATGCTGACTTTTAAAATTGTTTGAGCGTTGGGAGTATTATTTTCAAGTTAAATAACCAACGATGGACAATTGACAATGAAAGTTTCTTTGCAGGAAAAACATCGGCCGTACATATATATGGCGTGACAGTAGTCACGCACAAAGATAAACATTTCAACATGTTCAATATACGACTAGAAATATACCCCAACCAAAAATCACGAAATGTTCAGGCAAGTTAACTTTAGTTATTCTATAACATGACACCCATTTTTGATTCCGGCGCTTTTTCTTGCTTGATGATATGAACATTTTTGTGTTCGTGACATGCAATTTTTCTCATTTTCCGAGCTACTTTGGACATGGGTTCAAGCTTCTTTTTTCCCATTTAATTCAACTTTTACACGTTATTTGTTGCTTTACACAAATGTTTGATATCTTATCTGTGGTCAGGGTACATAAATGGAGCAATATACGACCCGTGTCTTCCATTTCTGGAGCTATTTTGATAAAAAGCGTTTGCCGGCTAAAATTTTAACATTGTGTTACGTAACCCGTGTTCACCAACCCGTATAAATTTTCTGTCTAACAAAAGAGGTCACGAAGTTGCTGTCGTACTGTTAAACTACCATTGCAATAGATATGCCTTATATTTCCAAATCTTACTTTGATTACTGTGCTAGTAATATTACAATTGTTTTTTAGAAGAAAATTTTACCTAAACGGTTAAATTTCTGCACTTTTTCGTCAAAAACTGCTGATATTACCAAGGAGAATCTGGGTTGGTGGCTCCTGTCATTTTTTTAATATTTTTTTTTCATCCCCTAAACAAAATTTATGTGAAGACTTGTAAATGAAAAGGTCAAACGTTTTTTTTTTCTTCACAATTTGAGATTGTACAGTGTACCAAAAAGTATTATACAGCGCATATGGGTAAAGCTCAGGGGCAGAAATGGTGGCTAGTCTGCAAGACCATATTAATGCAATAACAAGATGGGAGTACTTGCATGGCTATATAGGTAGCTAATGACAACAAGCAACTGGTGGTGCCCATCTGTACAGTACACCCCTCATAAAGCGTGTCCACACTGACCTGAAGTATTCCGGAGAGATAATCTTCATGGATTCCAGTTCTAATATGAACAGGCATGGCAGTTTTTGTTACTCACACACAGCTGTTCTGGAAGTCTGCCATTGGGAGTGCTGATCACTACATCAGTGTCAGATAACAAGCAATTGGTGGTAGCCATCTGCACACCACTCTTGAAGAGAGTTCATACTGACCTCAAACACTCTGGAGAAATGATGTTCATGCGCACTAGTTCAAATATGGACAGGCATGGCTGCAGCGTTTTTTTTATTACTCACCCATAGCTATGCTTGAGGTCTACTATTGAGGGTGTTGATCACAACATCGAAGTCCGAGGCCACAATAAAAGAAGCAATGGACTTGAACAAGTCCATCCTTCCACCAAATTGCTTTGATGGATGACGGATGTTTGTGCAGCAGAGCATAATACAAAGAGATTGGGATGGGAAGATTCTCTGAAAGTCACATCCTCACCCGTTAAGAATGATGTAACCAACGGAACCCTTGAAGATTTTCAGTTTCAGACTCTAGGGTTATTAATCACATGCAATGGAAAGTGCAATCCGTCAATGTTTATATCATTGAGCTTGCAGATTTTTCAAGAACATACAAATGTGACCCGCTCTGACGAAACTCGCCAAAAGTCGCACTCAGCCATTTTGAGATACGGCAAGTCAAAATCAAGCATTTTGTTTTTCAGTTTTTTTGTTTTTATTCCTTAATATGTTTACTTTAACCTACCATTGAAAACAAAATATTCTTTTACATCTAAAGCACCCAAATCTAGCTTTTTCCAAGTCCTTAAACATGTCAATTTACAACTTTAAAGCCATGTTTCTTGCATTTGCCTTTTCTTTATGTGTCGCTTCCCCACTTACCCTTGAATGACCGTAGAATGAGCGACCACATGTCCCAGTAACATCCCATTCCTAGGGTAGCAGTTTTGATGTCATGTGTGCTTTTAAGAAGCAGACAGACCAAAGTGATCCTTATTTGACCTATAAACTATATGATTAATGGCCTGTCAACGTTAATTTTTAAAAGCAGCAAATCCATGGCTGAAATGGGAATCAGCATGGATAAAGACAAGGGGCAAAGGTGAAACTGCTATGCCTTTGCTGATACGAAGCATGACAGGACCCTGTCCATGAAGACAGTAACGTTGTGGACATATGGCATGGCTTAATAATGTGTCCATCCATGATGTATTGAATATCCACATGACTCATGAAGTAATAAAGCATATTAAAAAGATTTTAGTATGTAATTTTAACATAACCTTTTCTTTTTCTTTTACAGTGTATTCCATAGCGGAACTGGCAAAAACACTATTGTCTCTTGATGACATTGAGCACTTACTTACAGAAAAGTTCTCTCAAGATCAACTAGCGGAGTACTTCAGCAAGCAACAGGGAGCTAGATGGCCTAACACCAACCCTGACATGACACAGTTTGCAAATGCATTTGATTCACTGATTGTTTCAGGGTCAGCATCTGTGAGGGCAACTTGTGGTAATTGTCAGAACATAGGAAGAGGATGGTCAACTATTTCTGAATGAGGATCCTCTCCCAAGAAATGTCAAGGAAAAGCATTGATCACCTTCATTAAAGAACTGTATTTCTTTTAACCCATGAAATGAACTGTGAACAACATAGAACTTTTTTAACACACATCATGACATACCATCTTGGATCCCAATAAAATCAACTTCTGGACACTATAGCCCAGTGGACCAGTATAGCCCCTAATTATTTTTACCCAACAAAAGTGGTCCTGTCCATGATGCAGTTTAATACCCGAAGAACAAACAATTTGACATCATCAACAAGGCAATGGAGGATAACAATAAAGGATCTTCTACCACTCATCAGAAGATTCTGAAAGAAGGGACCTATACAAGTTATTTTATTCATTGGCGAGTCCATCATGTGGTCGTCTTATATTATTCAAAAAATCCTGAAAGGAATCACCAGTAATGTTCATACACACCATACCCGGCATGTGACACAACATTAGTTGATGCAGTTTTAATACCTAAAGGACAAACAATTTGACAACAAGGCAATGGAGGATAACAATGAACGATCTTCTACCAAGAATGGATTTATACAAGTTATTTTATTCAGTGTCCATCATGTGGTCGTCTTATATTATTCAAAAAATCCTGAAAGGAATCACCAGCAATGTTCGTACACACCATACCCGGCAAGTGACTTATTCCATGGAATTAAAGAAATCAAGTGAATCAGAAAGTCTGCTACATGTATACACAACATTCGTTGATGCAGTTTTAATACCTAAAGGACAAACAATTTGACATGGTCAACAAGGCAATGGAGGATAACAATGAACGATCTTTTACCACTCATCAGAAGATTCTGAAAGAAGGGACTTGCACACATTATTTTATTCATTGGTGTGTCAATCATGTGGTCGTCTTATATTATTCAAAAAATCCTGAAAGGAATCACCAGCAATGTTCGTACACACCATACCTGGCAAGTGGCTTATTCCATGGAATAAGAAGCAAGTGAATCAGAAAGTCTGCTACATGCATACATAACATTCGTTGATGCAGTTTTAATACCTTAAGGACAAACAATTTGACATTGTCAACAAGGCAATGGAGGATAAAACTATACGTTCTTCTACCAATCTTCAGAAGATTCTGAAAGAAGGGACTTGTACAGGTTATCTCATTGGTGTGTCCATCATGTGGTTGTCTTATATTTATATTCAAAAAATCCTGATTTGGTTAAGTTTCCTCCACAGAACAGTAGTACATCTTGCCCTGGGTTGTAAATGAGGATTACTATTACCAGTATGGTGTTATTGACAACTCATGATGGCGAAGATGAGGTAAGTAACAAGGGATGCTGTTGACGAACCTCCTCTTACAATACTTGCAAACAGGATCATTCAGCAAATCCCACTACCGTTTTGGTCGGTATGGCATTATATCTGTAAAAACTCATTATGGTGAAGATGAGGTAAGTAACAAGGGTCATTCAGCAAATCTCACTGCCGTTTTGGTCGGTATGGCATTATATCTGTAAAAACTCATGATGGCGAAGATGAGGTAAGTAACAAGGGATGCTGTTGACGAACCTCCTCTTACAATACTTGCAAACAGGATCATTCAGCAAATCCCACTACCGTTTTGGTCGGTATGGCATTATATCTGTAAAAACTCATTATGGTGAAGATGAGGTAAGTAACAAGGGTCATTCAGCAAATCTCACTGCCGTTTTGGTCGGTATGGCATTATAAAAACTCATGATGGCGAAGATGAGATAAGTAACAAGGGATGCTATTGATGAACCTCCTCTTACAATACTTGCAAACAGGGTCATTCAGCAAATCTCACTGCCGTTTTGGTCGGTATGGCATTATATCTGTAAAAACTCATGATGGTGAAGATGAGGTAAGTAACAAGGGATGCTATTGATGAACCTCCTCTTACAATACTTGCAAACAGGATCATTCAGCAAATCCCACTGCCGTTTTGGTCGGTATGGCATTATAAAAACTCATGATGGCGAAGATGAGATAAGTAACAAGGGATGCTATTGATGAACCTCCTCTTACAATACTTGCAAACAGGGTCATTCAGCAAATCTCACTGCCGTTTTGGTCGGTATGGCATTATATCTGTAAAAACTCATTATGGTGAAGATGAGGTAAGTAACAAGGGTCATTCAGCAAATCTCACTGCCGTTTTGGTCGGTATGGCATTATATCTGTAAAAACTCATGATGGCGAAGATGAGATAAGTAACAAGGGATGCTATTGATGAACCTCCTCTTACAATACTTGCAAACAGGGTCATTCAGCAAATCTCACTGCCGTTTTGGTCGGTATGGCATTATATCTGTAAAAACTCATGATGGTGAAGATGAGATCAGTAACAAGGGATGCTGTTGACGAACCTCCTCTTACAATACTTGCAAACAGGGTCATTCAGCAAATCTCACTGCCGTTTTGGTCGGTATGGCATTATATCTGTAAAAACTCATGATGGTGAAGATGAGATCAGTAACAAGGGATGCTGTTGACGAACCTCCTCTTACAATACTTGCAAACAGGGTCATTCAGCAAATCTCACTGCCGTTTTTGTCGGTATGGCATTATATCTGTAAAAACTCATGATGGTGAAGATGAGATCAGTAACAAGGGATGCTGTTGACGAACCTCCTCTTACAATACTTGCAAACAGGATCATTCAGCAAATCCCACTGCCGTTTTGGTCGGTATGGCATTATATCTGTAAAAACTCATGATGGTGAAGATGAGATCAGTAACAAGGGATGCTGTTGATGAACCTCCTCTTACAATACTTGCAAACAGGGTCATTCAGCAAATCTCACTGCCGTTTTTGTCGGTATGGCATTATATCTGTAAAAACTCATGATGGTGAAGATGAGATCAGTAACAAGGGATGCTGTTGATGAACCTCCTCTTACAATACTTGCAAACAGGGTCATTCAGCAAATTTCACTGCCGTTTTGGTCGGTATGGCATTATATCTGTAAAAACTCATGATGGTGAAGATGAGATCAGTAACAAGGGATGCTGTTGACGAACCTCCTCTTACAATACTTGCAAACAGGGTCATTCAGCAAATCTCACTGCCGTTTTTGTCGGTATGGCATTATATCTGTAAAAACTCATGATGGTGAAGATGAGATCAGTAACAAGGGATGCTGTTGACGAACCTCCTCTTACAATACTTGCAAACAGGATCATTCAGCAAATCCCACTGCCGTTTTGGTCGGTATGGAATTATATCTGTAAAAACTCATGATGGTGAAGATGAGATCAGTAACAAGGGATGCTGTTGATGAACCTCCTCTTACAATACTTGCAAACATGGTCATTCAGCAAATCCCACTGCCGTTTTGGTCGGTATGGCATTATATCTGTAAAAACTCATGATGGTGAAGATGAGATCAGTAACAAGGGATGCTGTTGATGAACCTCCTCTTACAATACTTGCAAACAGGGTCATTCAGCAAATCTCACTGCCGTTTTGGTCGGTATGGCATTATATCTGTAAAAACTCATGGTGGTGAAGATGAGGTAAGTAACAAGGGATGCTGTTGATGATCCTCCTCTTACAATACTTGCAAACAGGGTCATTCAGCAAATCTCACTACCGTTTTGGTTGGTATGGCATTATATCTGTAAAAACTCATGGTGGCGAAGATGAGATAAGTAACAAGGGATGCTGTTGATGAACCTCCTCTTACAATACTTGCAAACAGGGTCATTCAGCAAATCTCACTACCGTTTTGGTCGGTATGGCATTATATCTGTAAAAACTCATGGTGGCGAAGATGAGATAAGTAACAAGGGATGCTGTTGATGAACCTCCTCTTACAATACTTGCGAACAGGGTCATTTAGCAAATCTCACTGCCGTTTTGGTCGGTATGGCATTATATCTGTAAAAACTCATGGTGGTGAAGATGAGGTAAGTAACAAGGGATGCTGTTGATGAACCTCCTCTTACAATACTTGCAAACAGGGTCATTCAGCAAATCTCACTGCCGTTTTGGTCGGTATGGCATTATATCTGTAAAAACTCATGGTGGTGAAGATGAGGTAAGTAACAAGGGATGCTGTTGATGAACCTCCTCTTACAATACTTGCAAACAGGGTCATTCAGCAAATCTCACTGCCGTTTTGGTCGGTATGGCATTATATCTGTAAAAACTCATGGTGGTGAAGATGAGGTAAGTAACAAGGGATGCTGTTGATGAACCTCCTCTTACAATACTTGCAAACAGGGTCATTCAGCAAATCTCACTGCCGTTTTGGTCGGTATGGCATTATATCTATAAAAACTCATGGTGGCGAAGATGAGATAAGTAACAAGGGATGCTGTTGATGAACCTCCTCTTACAATACTTGCAAACAGGGTCATTCAGCAAATCTCACTGCCGTTTTGGTCGGTATGGCATTATATCTGTAAAAACTCATGGTGGCGAAGATGAGATAAGTAACAAGGGATGCTGTTGATGAACCTCCTCTTACAATACTTGCAAACAGGGTCATTCAGCAACTCTCACTGCCGTTTTGGTCGGTATGGCATTATATCTGTAAAAACTCATGGTGGCGAAGATGAGATAAGTAACAAGGGATGCTGTTGATGAACCTCCTCTTACAATACTTGCAAACAGGGTCATTCAGCAAATCTCACTGCCGTTTTGGTCGGTATGGCATTATATCTGTAAAAACTCATGATGGTGAAGATGAGATAAGTAACAAGGGATGCTGTTGATGAACCTCCTCTTACAATACTTGCAAACAGGATCAGTCAGCAAATCCCACTGCCGTTTTGATCGGCAAGTGCGGAGCAGAAAAGCAGTCATCAACTTGACTAAGAATATTGAACTTGGAAAATATAGATTATTGGTATTTTTTAGATTGGGTTTGTTGGTAGGTCTACCTTTCATTTGTGTTAGATGGAGCCTTTGTCCCTAAATATCATTTTAATGATGGGTGATGTGGATTGAGGATATCTGATACCCAGGATCAGATTAGGGTCAGATAATAACCTATTCTATTAACCTCACAACCCATTATTCAAAATAATATTTACATTTCATCTGTTCTTTCAGACTGGGAAGGACATTTCTACATCAACGATTCGACGCGTACGCCAAAAGCTTAGTTGGGTATATTCCAAAATAAAATACTGTCAAATTGTGAGACACGAGAACATGGCTTAAAGACTTGTGTGGAGCAACACAAGAACCCTGAGGAGAGTTTTGCTCTCCATGTTCTTGTTTTCCAGGTTAGAGGCATATTCTGGAATTTCCAGTTTCCAACTGCACATTTCCCGACCACCAACACAAAAGGGAATGAAATCTTCAGCCTGTTTTGGAGGGTGGTTAAAATCTCAGAACTGGCTGGTTTGAAAGTCGTGGCTGTGACGTGCGATGGTGTGTCTACAAACAGAAAGTTTATGGACATGCACGGACCTTCAAGCGTGAACAATCCAATCGGCAATGCCATCAACCCATATGACAAAGATTATACCCAAGAGGTTGCAATCCCCATCACCTGCTGAAATGTGCTAGGAATGCTTGGGAAAAAGAGGATTCTATGGGTAAGTGAATGAAATCACATCTACGCCTATATAGAGAGTGAAGTTTAAACACAAGTTCAGTCAGTAGTCAAAGGTTTTAATCTAGTTCCAAAAGTTAGAAATTGTTCAAGTATTTTGCGGTATCACTATTATCATCAGATAGAGTACGAAAGAGCTTGGAAGCAGTACGTAGGCCTACTATCGCTGTAAAAAGCAGCCATATATTTCCAACTTGCTCATAACGCAAGAATAAGAATAAATAGATGAAAAATCATTAAATAAAAATTTACACACAGGTAACATGTGGAACAGAAACTGTGTCCAATTACATCCATCACTGACACTGATGATTACATCTCAAGTTGTCTCATTATGAGTTCTATCAGGCTTAAAAATCTAGTGGCACGCCGGGTCAGAATTGTTTGAAGTTTACTGGCCCACCGCAAAATCCACTGGTGCGGGCGGCTTAAATCCGTCCCTGAAAATTTCCTACATCAACGATTTGACGCATACGGAATATGCCAAAAGATATTCCGAAACAAAATACTGCCAAATTGTGAGACCTGAGAACATGGCCAAAAGACTTGATTTTAGTAATGATTGAATCTTTTATTTCCAATTATAGGTAATCAATGACATCACTTCATCATGTGTAGATATAGTCAAACCACAACCGACCATAAGAGAGATTCAAGCGGCGATTCTCTCAATAGCAGGACCCATCACTACATTTAGGTGCTTCTCTAAATCCCCCGTTTCAAGATTACAACGCAAGTATGACAACGCCACAAAGGATCTCACAAGTTATGAAATGGGGGAAATAGTCAAGATCAAGGTCAGACATGCACATCCAATTGACGTTTTCATCAAGCTGCAACCAACATACGCCACCTACAAAAGAATTGATGAATTGGTAATACCAATAGCGCCAGCCTTCCTGGAAACCAAACTCAAACAACCATCACCTCCATCAATTACCAAGAACATGAAAGATGAGCTAGTTATCAAGAATCACATCGCACGAGAGAAATTTAATGAATAGGCCTAATATGTTCACTTTATATCTAGCTGAAGTGCTGCAAGGTGGGAGTATTACATGCACATTTTTAAGACAAAGAATGCACCAGAAAAATTTATGAGTATCATTATTGATGGCATGGACCAGAACACAACTTCTTTGCCAACACCACTTTTTCTGTCCAAATTTGCATCTGCAATGTGGAAATTTAACATGCCATCTTGTGGGTGTTATTGTCCATGGAAGAAGTAATCATGTGTATGTTGATATGGGGGAGATCCCTCAAGACAGCAACACCACTTGTAATATTTTACTACAAATGCTGATGAAGTATGAAGGGCAACTGCCACCAGTTTTGTATATACAAATCGGATAACTGTGCCAGGGAAATAAGAACCAGTATGTTTGGCATTTGTTGACATACCATTGTGGAATATTTATTTCAAGAACATACCAACACAAACATTCTGGATTTCCCCATAAGCGTGGTTGATTTGCTTGCACTTGATGGACATTCATGCGGACAATCTAAGTTTCATGAGCATGCAGTTGAATAAATTCCACGTTTTCCAGAAGTTGTTAATGTCATTTCTGTGGCGATAGAAACAACCAGAAGATCAACTGTAGGTATACGAAACCCAAGCAATGTTTTAAATGTTGTACTTTTGGTCACAAGCAGAGTTTGAACATATGTGGAAATACTTCTAGACGTTATCCGATAAAGCCTAAAAGTAACTGAACTTCACCGTTTATCACAATTATTTTCAAACAGTGCTACAAGGAGGAAGTATTACATGCACATTTTTAATGCAAAGAATGCACCAGAAAAATTTATGAGTATCATTATTGATGGCATGGACCAAAACACAACTTCTTTGCCACGACCACTTTTTCTGTCCAAATTTGCATCTGCAATGTGGAAATTAACATGCCATCTTGTGGGTGTTATTGTCCATGGAAGAAGCAATCATGTGTATGTTGATATGGGGAGATCCCCCAAGACAGCAACACCACTTGTAATATTTTACTACAAACGCTGATGAAGTATGAAGGGCAACTGCCACCAGTATGTGTTTGGCATTTGTTGACATACCATTGTGGAATATTTATGTCAAGAACATACCAACACAAACATTCTGGATTTCCCCATAAGCGTGGTTGATTTGCTTGCACTAAATGGACATTCATGAGGACAATCTAAGTTTCATGAGCATGCAGTTGAATAAATTCCACGTTTTCCAGAAGTTGTTAATGTCATTTCTGTGGCGATAGAAACAACCAGAAGATCAACTGTAGGTATACGAAACCCAAGCAATGTTTTAAATGTTGTACTTTTCGTCACAAGCAGAGTTTGAACACGTGGAAATACTTTGTCTGACAGCCTTTGCACGGAGTGCACCACCATATGCTCTTGACACTGTCTTCTTAGGCTTGGACATTGACATGAGTTTCTTGCCACCTTCTTCTTTCTATACTATACTCTCTATTCATCCTTTTCCGGTCCAAGTTCCTAACAAGCTCTGAAAGAAACGAAGAATATAAGAACTTATTTTAACAATAATTCTTCTCATATCTCTCTTATTTAACGATATCTAACTGGCCTCTGCCTGACTCGACTGGGGTTCCTTCTGTCCCCTTGCAATTGCAGCTCACTTTTGCTATCACCACCCGACATCTCTTCTTGATTCCTCGACTGTCTAGCTGGCTTCCTCATATTCCGATTCTCCGGGACTTTCTCGCCTTTACCTGTCCTCGGAATAATTTGCACTGCTACATCCGGGTTAAAGCGGACCTTTTTCTTCTTCTTTACACTGACTGGACGGTTGCTCAACTCACTTGACCTCTTTGGGTTCAGACTTATACTCAAGCTTTTCCTCTTTTCGTCTTCCTCCCCTGTCCCATAACCTTCGTCTGTAGGCTTCTCGGCTTTAGACTTGGGATCTTCTGCTATTGGTATATCCATCAGCCCTTCAACATCCTGTGGCACCTCAGTTTCTAACTCTGACTGGTTCTCCACCGGAACTGGAAGCTCAAAAATCCAAGGTTCTAACTCTGGACCTTCATAAAGTTTGAGGCGATCTGCATGTACAACTTTTGGCTTACTTCTCGCCGTCTTCTGTATACGGAAGGTAACATCCGATAATGTTGTCACTACAAGATATGGGCCTTCCCATGGCAGCGTGAGCTTCTTCGATATGCCTGGCCTCCTTTTAACATCAAATAACCATACAAACTGGCCCTCCTTATAAACAGGATTCTGTGCTCGACGGTCATAATTCCTCTTTTGACGCCTACTGCTCACTTCAAGTGCATGCCTAGCCCTCTCATGTATGCCTCTTATTCTTTCTCTTAAGTCTTCGGCATAGTCAGTTATCCGATAAAGCCTAAAAGTAACTGAACTTCCACCGTTTATCACAATTATTTTCAAACAGTGCTGCGAGGAAGAAGCATCACATGCACATTTTTAAGGCAAAGAATGCACCAGAAAAATCTATGAGTATCATTATTGATGGCATGGACCAGAACACAACTTCTTTGCCACGACCACTTTTTCTGTCCAAATTTGCAATATTTTACTACAAACGCTGATGAAGTATGAAGGGCAACTGCCACCAATTTTGTATACAAATGTACAACTGTACATGTGCCAGGGAAAATAAGAACCAGTATGTGTTTGGCCTTTGTTGAGCCCTTGTGGAATTGGAATTCTTTTTCAAAAGGTGTGTTTCAAAGGTACGTAATCAGCGTAAAGTCGCAAGGAGTTAAAATGCCCTAATACCTGCAAGAATTTTTCATGGGCTTTATTAATGACGCGCCGGCCAGCGGAGCCACAAGAAACTGGGCATTCACAAACTCTTCAAAATGGTACCCGATCACAAGAATATTGCTTGTGGCAAATGCCAGAAATGTCACAATTGCGACAAGTTTGGTTCGATAAAATGTGCATATTGTGATTGCCCTCCAGGAGTTCACATCAAAGTAATTATACTTTTGCTCAAGTGTTAATTGCAGCAACTGCAGGAACCCATTTGAAAAGGCCTCATTAATGAAGAGGATTTTTTCGTTAAAATTGCATGTGTGAAAATTAAAAAGCACATTGAGAACAGGGTAAGTGACTGTACTATCGTAACAAGATCAATAGATCATTCTTCTAATTGGAAGAGATGATCTGATCATGGGTCACGATGGGTAATAAACACTGTGTCCTGATCAAGTGACACAATGGGATTATGTGATTTTAATCATGCCACTTGGACTTTCCATCAATGGTGATTATTTATAGGGAAAGTTACATATCTAAACTGTGAAACTTTAAATACAAATGTGCGAGAAATGCCACAACTGTGAACATCCTTTTGAGAAGGCAGCGTTCAGAAGGACAAATATGTAAACCTCCGGTATCTTCAACCAGGATTTTTTGATGAATAAATAGCTCTCTTCTGTTAAGGAGAATACACGAGAAACTGTTGATTCTTGAATAATAATCCACGAGGCGGAGCCCAGTGGATTAATATCAAGAATCTACAGTTACTGAGATAACACCTGGAGTATTCAGTGAATTCAATCCAGCCGCAGGGCTACAAAACATCTTGCTCAAACCAATTTATGGACATGTTTAGATTAGATTATTTAGATCATTATTATAGAGAAAATTTTAATAATTAAAATAATTAATGTATTAAAAGGATTGCATCTGTTTTGGCCAATTACACCAAACCGAAGAGGCACTGCCTCTATTGAACTAACATGGTGGCAAGCAGCAACTACATGCACAATTTAAGGTCACATGTGGTTAAAGGGAATATGGAAGTCAAGGCAATTCTGAACTTGTCGCCAAAAAAAAAAAGACGACAAGTCAAGAAGATCAGGAATGACGCCATTATGAGGCAAAATGTGGAACGTGTCAATCAAGGGGAATCAACAGGAATCAACCCTTTTAAAAACAAAAAGGGTAAAGGGCAAACTGTTTGGTGTAATGGTTGCAATAGGTTTCTACTGTCAACATTAGCATTCAAACATAAAAGCAAATGCCAAGCTGATAACAACCAAAAAGTGAAAAACTTACGCCAAATAACAATGACACAAACCAACCATTTCAAAGAGATGTCCTCAGCCATATCAGGACAAAGAATGACCCATCTGGAACTTCGGCAACATCCTGGTATCATATTATTTGGGAAAAACCTCTACAGAGGTACTGACCAAAAGAGATCAAATGTAACAAACCCCATGAGGTTATACTTGCAAGACTGCTTCAAGCAGGATTTTACAATGAATTAACTCTCTTCTTGCAGGATAATCATCTTACTGAGATAGCACCGAGAGTATTCAGTGAATTCAATCTAGCCTCAGGGCACGGTGTCTTGCTCAAAACAATTTATGGACATGTTTTGGTTGTTTTTTATATGTATATCATTATTATAGATAAAATTTTTAATAATTGCTTGTGATCCATTGGGAATCATCATCAATCTACCAATTAGAATTATTAGACAAAAATAATATTATATTGTTTTGTAATTAGAGTCTGCAGCTATTAACTCCGAAACACTTCTAGAAAGAACAGCAGTGGCTGATTTTATGTGCCACTCATTAGAGGCACAGGACGGGTTTTACCGAGCCACACAGGACTGTTATGATGTACCTGGCACATGTTAGACCAAGAATCAATGCACAGGAGAGGTTTAAGGACCGTTTATTTCTCAACGACAAAGGTGGGCCCATTAAGCCATGAGATAGTTGGACCCATCACTGGTTTACAGTGACAGGGGAACAGAGAAAATTCACGCTCACCATGGTGCCGCACAGGAACAGTGAGATATGGTGAGTATTAAAAATGTTTATGCTATATTTATGCAAATATTGTTCAACATTATAAAGCAGCGTGCTAGAAAGACCATTGAATACGGTGAAAAACGTGATGGCTATTGGACAAGTGACAAGTCTGTGGCCAATGTCAAAGATGCCGTCAAAATTGCGGAATACAAATATCCCAAGGAGGACTATGACATTGTGTGGTTGTTTGACCAAAGCAGTGGTCACACTGCCTGGAGTGAGGATGCCCTGGTGGCAAATCGAATGAACAAAAAGCCTGGTGGAAAACAGCCCAAAATGAGAAATGGATATTATAATGGCCAAGTGCAAAAAATGGTCATGGATGACGAGGAATCAACACCAAAAGGCATTGAACTTGTGTTGAATGAGTGTGGTATGGACACGAAATGAATTAAATTAGACGATTGTCCAATTTATGGACATGTTTAGATTAGATTATTAAGATCATTATTATAGAGAAAATTTTAATAATTTAAATATTTTATGTGTTAAATATTTTTGTAACTCATGATCCATTGGGCATTATCATCAATCTAATAACTAGAATTATTAGAAAAAATAATATTATATTATTTCAGGTTTGATTTGTGACTGCCAAATCCAAGATCACCAGAAGCAGCGGTCAATCCCGCAGGAAAAGTGGATCACCAGTGGTCATTCTGAAAAAGCCATCAGCCATAATGGCGAAAGTCTAAATTTTGTGAGTACTCTTGGATTTGGCAATCACAAATCAAACCCGCTTTAAACTTTCAATCCTACAAATGCATCTATTTCAAAAATATTATATTATTGTTTTGTAATTTCATGTGCCACTCATTAGAAGCACAAGACGGCTTCTACAGAGCAAAACAAAAAAGCACCAGGGCCAAAGACAAGAAAAGAATTGTGCAACCCTGCTACTGCCAGACAAGCTAGGTTGTACCCTACAAATATCACAGCAGTGAAGGAGCATGCCAAAAATTTAAGTACAGGTCTCACATCAAAGGTAACCACGCACAGGGTTCAAACCAAACTGACACATGAAGGGAAATTTCTTTTCGTTTTAGCACGGCAGGTGCATTGTGTCACACTTGAGAGCTGATCTGTGAATATAAAAGGTCCTGTCCACGTGGTTGGAAGCATTGTGCATTTAGGCTGAGCTAATTGCATGTCAGACGTAAAATCATGTCCTTCGACAGCAACATGAGGACTAACATGGTGGGATTGCTCATACACGCGGCATTGGACATAGCTCACGGTTCAAATTCAACGACTTCGACCTCATCTGAATCTTCCAGCATGTCCAGTCCAACTACAAGATTGACCATGTTAACTAGGCCAACGCCAATGGCGACATTGACTCCTAGGAGAAGTCCACGGATTATGCACACAGCAAGCTCGAGTCAAACGACGCCGTCGCTCCGCGGCCAAAGAGTGCGGCGTTAACCTTCGAAGATATGAAAGCAAGGAAAGGTCCTGGAAGTAAGGTGGTGAAGGTAGGAAAATGTAGAAATTTATTGTGTAAATATTTCAATGTAGGGGAAAATTGGGCCTAATGGAGTGACCAGATGTCAAATTTCCAGATGTTTTTTTGTTTTCTGAGACATTACCTTAGCAAGGAAGTGACTGTGTATAATTCAAAAAGAAACAAGACGCTGAACCCTAAGGATGGAAAGTTGCAAGTAACACTACGGTTCATAAGAATTCTGCTGTTAGAGCACCACAGCAAGTGGTTTATCTGGTACCCTACAAGAACCTCACTGCATTACTGAATCCAGATATCAAATTTCCAGATGTTTTTTTTTTCTGAGACATTGCTTAGCAAGAAAGTGACTGTGTATAATTCAAAAAGAAGCAAGACGCTGACCCCTAAGGATGGAAAGTTGCAAGTAACACTACGGTTCATAAGAATTCTGCTGTTAGAGCACCACAGGAAGTGGTTTGCCTGGTCTTTGTACTGGCCATTAGGTGAAGGTGTACAGATGAAACTGCAAAGGATTGACTTCTTGAATGAAGACGCTTACCCCTAAGGATGGAGAGTTTCAGGTGACACTTAGGTTTATCAAAATTCTGATGTCAGAGCACCGCAGCAAGTGGTTTGCCTGGACTTTGTTCTGGCTATTAGGTGAAGGCATGCAGATGAAACTGCAAAGGGTTGACTTCTTGAATGAAGACGCTTACCCCTAAGGATGGAGAGTTTCAGGTGACACTTAGGTTTATCAAAATTCTGATGTCAGAGCACCACAGCAAGTGGTTTGCCTGGACTTTGTTCTGGCTATTAGGTGAAGGCATGCAGATGAAACTGCAAAGGGTTGACTTCTTGAATGAAGATGCTTACCCCTAAGGATGGAGAGTTTCAGGTGACACTTAGGTTTATTAAAATTCTGATGTCAGAGCACCGCAGCAAGTGGTTTGCCTGGACTTTGTACTGGCCATTAGGTGAAGGTGTGCAGATGAGACTGCAAAGGATTGACTTCTTGAATAAAAACGCTTACCCCTAAGGATGGAGAGTTTCAGGTGACACTTAGGTTTATCAAAATTCTGATGTCAGAGCACCACAGCAAGTGGTTTGCCTGGACTTTGTTCTGGCTATTAGGTGAAGGCATGCAGATGAAACTGCAAAGGGTTGACTTCTTGAATGAAGACGCTTACCCCTAAGGATGGAGAGTTTCAGGTGACACTTAGGTTTATCAAAATTCTGATGTCAGAGCACCGCAGCAAGTGGTTTGCCTGGACTTTGTACTGGCCATTAGGTGAAGACTGCAAAGGGTCCTTCTCTAATGTAGATGAAAACAAGGCCTTTGAGAGTTTCTCCCAAATGCTCATGCACACATTGTGCATGTCAACTACCAGTATTATCTGTGCCACCAGTGGTACCAACTTAATAAATATGCAACACCATCAATAACCATATGCTACATTTATTGGGGGGGGGAAACATTTTTGAAGGAATGATGACATACTTCATGAATGATATATCTGCATGCGCAGAGTGAAAACATAGATCCTGGACACCCAAGATTCTCCACTGCTGCATTCCCCCGTATCATCAGCAGATGAGGTCCATCCCATGGTCGCTTCACAGGTTGTTTAATGTTAATAACCACCTTGCTGTTACTACACCAGAGCTGCCAACATTTGAATTTTGAAAAAAGGAATCAGGGAGATTTGTCAAAATGTGTACATCTTAATGGACGAAACCATTTCTCCTGCGAAAAGAGGGACGGTTGGCAGCTCTGCTACACCTCTGCAGCAGCAGTTCCAGCAGCCGGGCATGGGACCCGCCGGGCATAAACATATTCTTTATGCAGTTGTCTGGGTCGCAGTCAAATTCGAGGATGATCTAGTGATTAGAAGTGTGTTGGAGGGTGCTAAGGATCTTCAAGAAGATTATAATACTGCCAATTTGCCAAACATTCATGTGGACTTGTCCTTGGAAATCTAGTCAAGAATGTACAATGACATGATGTCAAGAGAATCAGAGGTGTGACATCAAAGTTCATTTGGAGTGTTATTTTCCAATTGGCTTCATCATTTACAAGTCATTGCCGTTATTTAAGGGCACCCTGATCATGAAATTCAGGGGGAACATAATTATGCCAATATTATGCATCACATAATTGTTATAATTTCTTTCCTTTTCTTCAGGACATATCTTCCAATGCTGCTTCCAGATTCACCATTGTGAGCGCCATCCCTTCTCAGTCCAGCTTGCTGGACTTGGGTTTTGGCCAGCCTCTCATACTCAGCCATCAACATGTTTTTCGTTTGGATTCCTCAAAATGGCCCAATATATGATCTTGGACAACCATAAATGACAGACAGCCATAAATGTCTTTGCAAGCCAGCTTGCCAAACTTTGGTTTTGGCCAGCCTCTCATACTCAGCCATCAACATGTTTTTCGTTTGGATTTCTCAAAATAGCCCAATATATGATCTTAGACAGCCATAAATGTCAGACAGCCATAAATGTCTTTGCAGGCCAGCTTGCCAAACTTTGGTTTTGGCCAGCCTCTCATACTCAGCCATCAACATGTTTTTCGTTTGGATTTCTCAAAATAGCCCAATATATGATCTTAGACAGCCATAAATGTCAGACAGCCATAAATGTCAGACAGCCATAAATGTCTTTGCAAGCCAGCTTGCCAAACTTTGGTTTTGGCCAGCCTCTCATACTCAGTCATCAACATGTTTTTCGTTTGGATTTCTCAAAATAGCCCAATATATGATCTTAGACAGCCATAAATGTCAGACAGCCATAAATGTCTTTGCAAGCCAGCTTGCCAAACTTGGGTTTTGGCCAGCCTCTCATACTCAGTCATCAACATGTTTTTCTTTTGGATTCCTCAAAATGGCCCAATATATGATCTTAGACAGCCATAAATGTCTTTGCAGGCCAGCTTGCCAAACTTGGGTTTTGGCCAGCATCACATACTCAGTCATCAACATGTTTTTCATTTGGATTCCTCAAAATGGTCCAATATATGATCTTAGACAGCCATACATGTCAGACAGCCATAAATGTCTTTGCAGGCCAGCTTGCCAAACTTGGGTTTTGGTCAGCCTCTCATACTCAGTCATCAACATGTTTTTCGTTTGGATTCCTCAAAATGGTCCAATATATGATCTTAGACAGCCATAAATGTCAGACAGCCATAAATGTCTTTGCAGGCCAGCTTGCCAAACTTGGGTTTTGGTCAGCCTCTCACACTCAGTCATCAACATGTTTTTCCTTTGGATTTCTCAAAATGGCCCAATATATGATCTTAGACAGCCATAAATGTCAGACAGCCATAAATGTCTTTGCAGGCCAGCTTGCCATACTTGGGTTTTGGTCAGCCTCTCATACTCAGCCATCAACATGTTTTTCCTTTGGATTGAGTCGAAAAGGGGTAAGCGGGGTGCACCAGGGACACAGGTCACAGATCAACTGGTGCAAATAGGGTCTAATTTTTCTCCACATGAGTATGTTGAGTCAGGTAGGCAATACAGAAACTTCAACAGATTGGGCTATTCCAGTTAAAATCCACACTACCCCTGTGGATGATTTCTATGCTAAAATCTTCCACAGAGGGAGTATGAGTTTTGAATACAATTGGGTGACATCCATTTGAATTACTTACTCCAGTTGTAGAAGATATGGGTAAAGCCATAATACAGGGGAGTATGGGTTTCAAAATGATTTAAACTCTGACCAATTACATTTGAAAAACACACTCCCTCTATGGAAGATATTTCCAAAATCTTCCACAGGGGTAGTGTGGATTTCAATTGGAACAGCCAATTTTGTACACCAGCTTGAGCGAGCAAATGAAACTTTACATGAACTGACCAATGTCAACAAGAATGCATTGCTCACCCCAAATCAAGAGAAGACTCTACAAAACACAAACTGAGTGAAAATGCAGCAGACAGGAAAGACAGAAAGGTTATCTATGCATATAATTCTAGTGGGCCCCCCGTTGAAGTTGCAGGCTGCTGCAGCGTGTAACAAACCCAAGGAAAATAACATCGGACATCACCAAACGTACCCAGGGTGAACGTAATAGGAATGTATGTGACTTTGAACGTCATGCCCAAGTACATGAAGTGTTATTCTTCAACAGGGATTTTGTCGTAAACATTTAGTCGCTCATATGTCGAAGGAAAATGCATTTGTCCAGAAAAGTGATGAAGTCAAAGCATCTGAACTTGTTGTACAGAAATTGAGTATTAATGTACATCAGCAGGAAGTGTTGGCCAAGGAAACATGCAAGCAAGTGTCATCTTCCCTATGAGACGACCATAGGAGAGGCAGGATTACTGCCAGTGTAGCCGGCGACGTAGCCAATAGTGTAAAGAATGGGAAAATTACTTGTCACTCCCAAATCGCGCGTGTTATGGGGTACCGTACTATGGCAAGCCCAAAAGTACGCCATGTCATGGGGCAGGAATAAAGAGAAAGTGGCTAGGAACCAATACATCGTACAACACCGTCGCCGTTAGCACACAGGAGTAAGCTGCACAGAGACAGGGCTCTGGGTGAGCTTAGAATGCCCCTTCATCGCCGCCTCACCAGACGGGATAGTGTCATGTAAACAATGTGGCACAGGATTGTTAGAACTTAAAAACCCCTATACTCACAGGCATATAACAGTCAAAGAATTGGCAATTCAAAGGAACCTGCCTCGCGAAGGAGAATGACGTAATTCAATTAAAGCGGCAACACGCTTATTATGCGCAGGTCCAAATTCAAATGTGGGCTAGTGGTCACTCATGGTGTGACTTCGCTGTGAGAACGGAGAGCAAGAAGAACAATTTATTTGTTGAGAGAATAAATCTAGATACGTTATATATAAATAGTATAATACTAGATATTAAGACTTCCTTTTTTGATGGGGTTGTGGAGTAACTAGCAAAACGCCATGTGGAAACCATTGTCAGAGACTGTGCTGTCATGAAAACAATGGTATTGAAACAGATCGTAGAAATTCAGATGGTAACAAGGGACAATGGACATGCATGTTAATAATCAACAGACGAAAGGAATCGCCTCAGCAGCCAATCATTGGACCAGTTGATGCGCATCTCACTCGATGGTCCCGAGCCTGAAGTATTTAATTCATCGAAGGTTACTGAGCGATTTTTCTCAAAGAAGAAAAGGCGACCAAACATTCAACCCTACAGCTCGAAGAAAGGCACATACACTGAGTCTGAGTTGGCTTCAGGTTAACTCCAAGATAGCGGTGATGATGATAGCGTTTAGTGAATAGTGATACTGTTACAGAACTTACAGTAGCAGTACTATTGATTACTTAGCAGTAGCCCTCCAAGCACATTAGAACAGGGATTTTGTCGTAAACATTTAGTCACTCATACGGTAACGAGGAACAGAGATGTTATGATATTAGCAGTAGCCCTCCAAGGACATTAGGACAGGGATTTTGTCCTAAACATTTTGTGACTCATATGTCGAAGGAAAATCCAATTGAACTATCTTCTGACAGTGATGAAAATAGTGGTTATGTCGATTATGCTTGTTAAATTCGACGTAAAATCAATAAATTGATCATAGAAAACAAAGATAACAATAGAATTAATCAATATTTTCATATATTTCCAATCCAGTTTATGTTGAAATTAACGAGCTATACTACTTGCATGCATTCTTTTAATTCCATTTATTTCACAATATTGCCAATAGACATGATAGCCGGGCATGATAGCCTACTGCTAATGGTGTACCAAATGGGGTGTGGAATGGGCGGATGAGGTGGTACTGCCAATGGTGTACCAAATGGGGTGTGGTATGGGCGGATGAGGTGGTATGAAAGGAACAATAAGAACTAATTGCAGCATCTTTAAGCAATGAAAGTTAAAGAGAGCAATGGACCTTGATCAAGGCTGTTCAAGAGGGCTCTACTCGAAACATTACAGAAATGGCAACATCAGACCTCAGGAACAAATTTGTCCCTGAATGAACTAGATGTATGGCCCTGGTTCCGCTCCGACGACCACTGCATCACATTAACAACAAACTGTTGAAAGAGTTGGAGGTAGAAGACTGACTAGATCGTGGCTAACAACTTCACAATATGTACGACTGGGTGTTTTTTTCAGGCGAGGTCGCCCAGAAAGTGGGGACTGCCTGGAGATGGTTGTGGGCGATGGTCGAGTTGTTACTGGTGCAGAAGGCGACGATAGAGATATCACAGGAGGAAGACTCGTCCAGTATTGAAACAGATCTTATCGATTCAGATGGTAACGAGGAACAGACATGTTATGATATTAGCAGTAGCCCGCCAAGGACATTAGGACAGGGATTTTGTCGTAAACATTTAGTCGCTCATATGGTAACGAGGAACAGACATATTATGATATTAGCAGTAGCCCTCCAAGGACATTAGGACAGGGATTTTGTCGTAAACATTTAGTCGCTCATATGGTAACGAGGAACAGACATGTTATGATATTAGCAGTAGCCCTCCAAGGACATTAGGACAGGGATTTTGTCGTAAACATTTAGTCACTCATATGTCGAAGGAAAATCCAATTGAGCTATCTTCTGACAGTGATGAAAATGGTGGTTATATCGATTATGCTCGTTAAATTTGACGTAAAATCAATATATTGATCATAGAAAACAAAGATAACAATAGAATTAATCAATATATCCAGATTATGTTGAAATTAACAAGCTATACTACTTGCATGCATTCTTTTAATTCCATTTATTTCACAATATTGCCAATAGACATGATAGCCTACTGCTAATGGTGTACCAAATGGGGTGTGGTATGGGCGCATGAGGTGGTACTGCCAATGGGCAGATGAAAGGAACAATAACTTCACACATGTATGCCTACATAATTATAACACTTCAAATTATATTTTCTTCAACAGATTTGCATATCATATATTCACTGATCTTAGAGGTCTTATCGAGAACACCGGATGAAGCAAATCCAGATATTATTTATGACATAGCTTGCAAGCTACACAGTCATCTCCAGGTATGTGATTTGAGACTATACTGAAGACTTGCAATAGACTGACTGTGTTCGAAGGTCATTAATTTCTGCAAAATTCAGCTGTTTCTGTGTGTGCAGTAAAATTATACAAAACCCAAATACAATGGCTGAGAAAGTTGATGCAGAGTTTCCCAAGGGTGTACTACACAAACCATCAGTTTTGCGCAAACCGAAAGAAGTAAAGATGTTAGAACACTTGGGTGGACTGCAGTGGGAAGAGATATATGTCCGTGGCATTTTCTCTCTTTCCACTGCTGGTTAGCATTTGCATGGTAGTAAGCATCATGCTACCTGTGCAATGGACTGATGAATCGGCCATTAAGGACATACTGCCACGCCTGGGTATGATATATGCCATAATCATCCAGGCAAGAGTACCTCAACTAAGCCGAGTCCAGCGTGTGGTGACAACGCTGCAGACATCAACTTCCAAATCTGATGCCACATTGGCATCGCAAATAGCAGCATATTTCTGCCCATACCCAACAGCATTGAAAGAAAAAGAACAATGGAGCAAGGCTGTTCAAGAGGGCTCTACTCAAAACATTACAGAAATGGTAACATCTGACCTAACAAACAAATTTGTCTCTGAATTAACTAGATGTACATGGCCCTGGTTCCGCTCCGACGACCGCTGCATCACATTAACCGCAAACTGTTGAAAGAGTTGGAGGTAGAAGATCGACTCGATCGTGGCCAACAACTTCACAATATGTACGACTGGGTTTTTTTTCAGGCGAGGTCGCCCAGAAAGTGGGAACTGCCTGGAGATGGTCGTGGGCGACGGTCGTGTTGTTACGCGTGCTGACGGCGACGATAGGGAGGATGTCGGGCACTCATGATATTATTGATCCCAGAGAGCCGCCCGCTGATGAAGACAACGCCATTGACAGCAGGTTCATGGAGCGTAAGAAGTTCCAAAGGCAGTGGAAGGGATCCTTATGGTTGCTGTTGGTTGCTTGACTCTGGCGCTCATTGTATTTTCAGTATTTTTTTATATAACAGCCAACAACTGCATAATATGCACGACTGGGTTTTTTTCAGGCGAGGTCGCCCAGAAATTGGGAACTGCCTGGAGATGGTGGTGGGCGACGGTCGTGTTATGTGGTGCTGCTGGCTGACGATAGGGAGGATGTCGGGCACTCATGATATTATTGCTCCCAGAGAGCCGCCCGCTGATGAAGACAACGCCATTGACAGAAGGTTCATGGAGGCGTATAAGAAGTTCCAAAGGCAGTGGAAGGGATCCTTATGGTTGCTGTTGGTTGCTTGACTCTGGCGCTCATTGTATTTTCAGTATCTTTTTATATAACAGCCAACAACTGCATAATATGCACGACTGGGTTTTTTTCAGGCGAGGTCGCCCAGAAAGTGGGAACTGCCTGGAGATGGTCGTGGGCGACGGTCGTGTTGTTACGGGTGCTGATGGCGGCGATAGGGAGGATGTCGGGCACTCATATTATTGATCCCAGAGAGCCGCCCGCTGATGAAGACAACGCCATTGACAGCAGGTTCATGGAGACGTATAAGAAGTTCCAAAGACGAGTGGAAGGGATTCTTATGGTTGCTGTTGGTTGCTTGACTCTGGCGCTCATTGTATTTTCAGTATCTTTTTATATAACAGCCAACAACTGCATAATATGCATGACTGGGTTTTTTTCAGGCGAGGTCGCCCAGAAAGTGGGAACTGCCTGGAGATGGTTGTGGGCGACGGTCGTGTTGTTACGGGTGCTGATGGCGACGATAGGGAGGATGTCGGGCACTCATGATATTATTGATCCCAGAGAGCCGCCCGCTGATGAAGACAACGCCATTGACAGCAGGTTCATGGAGCGTATAAGAAGTTCCAAAGCAGTGGAAGGGATCCTTATGGTTGCTATTGGTTGCTTGACTCTGGCGCTCATTGTATTTTCAGTATTTTTTATATAACAGCCAACAACTGCATAATATGCACGACTGGGTTTTTTTCAGGCGAGGTCGCCCAGAAAGTGGGAACTGCCTGGAGATGGTCGTAGGCGGCGGTCGTGTTATTACGGGTGCTGACGGCGACGATAGGGAGGATGTCGGGCACTCATGATATATTGATCCCAGAGAGCCGCCCGCTGATGAAGACAACGCCATTGACAGCAGGTTCATGGAGACGTATAAGAAGTTCCAAAGACGAGTGGAAGGGATCCTTATGGTTGCTGTTGGTTGCTTGACTCTGGCGCTCATTGTATTTTCAGTATTTTTTTATATAACAGCCAACAACTGCATAATATGCACGACTGGGTTTTTTTCAGGCGAGGTCGCCCAGAAAGTGGGAACTGCCTGGAAATGGTCGTGGGCGACGGTCGTGTTGGTACGGGTGCTGACGGCGACGATAGGGAGGATGTCGGGCACTCATGATATTATTGATCCCAGAGAGCCGCCCGCTGATGAAGACAACGCCATTGACAGCAGGTTCATGGAGACGTATAAGAAGTTCCAAAGACGAGTGGAAGGGATCCTTATGGTTGCTGTTGGTTGCTTGACTCTGGCGCTCATTGTATTTTCAGTATTTTTTATATAACAGCCAACAACTGCATAATATGCACGACTGGGTTTTTTTCAGGCGAGGTCGCCCAGAAAGTGGGAACTGCCTGGAGATGGTCGTGGGCGACGGTCGTGGGCGACGGTCGTGTTGTTACGGGTGCTGACGGCGACGATAGGGAGGATGTCGGGCACTCATGATATTATTGATCCCAGAGAGCCGCCCGCTGATGAAGACAACGCCATTGACAGCAGGTTCATGGAGACGTATAAGAAGTTCCAAAGACGAGTGGAAGGGATCCTTATGGTTGCTGTTGGTTGCTTGACTCTGGCGCTCATTGTATTTTCAGTATTTTTTTATTTAACAGCCAACAACTGCATAATATGCACGACTGGGTTTTTTCAGGCGAGGTCGCCCAGAAAGTGGGAACTGCCTGGAGATGGTCGTGGGCGACGGTCGTGTTGTTACGGGTGCTGACGGCGACGATAGGGAGGATGTCGGGCACTCATGATATTATTGATCCCAGAGAGCCGCCCGCTGATGAAGACACCGCCATTGACAGCAGGTTCATGGAGCGTATAAGAAGTTCCAAAGGCAGTGGAAGGGATCCTTATGGTTGCTGTTGGTTGCTTGACTCTGGCGCTCATTGTATTTTCAGTATTTTTTTATATACCAGCCAACAACTGCATAATATGCACGACTGGGGTTTTTTCAGGCGAGGTCGCCCAGAAAGTGGGAACTGCCTGGAGATGGTCGTGGCCGACGGTCGTGTTGTTACAGGTGCTGACGGCGACGATAGGGAGGATGTCGGGCACTCATGATATTATTGATCCCAGAGAGCCGCCCGCTGATGAAGACAACGCCATTGACAGCAGGTTCATGGAGACGTATAAGAAGTTCCAAAGACCAGTGGAAGGGATCCTTATGGTTGCTGTTGGTTGCTTGACTCTGGCGCTCATTGTATTTTCAGTATTTTTTTATATAACAGCCAACAACTGCATAATATGCACGACTGGGTTTTTTCAGGCGAGGTCGCCCAGAAAGTGGGAACTGCCTGGAGATGGTCGTGGGCGACGGTCGTGTTATTACGGGTGCTGACAGCGGCGATAGGGAGGATGTCGGGCACTCACATTATTGATCCCAGAGAGCCGCCCGCTGATGAAGACAACGCCATTGACAGCAGGTTCATGGAGCGTATAAGAAGTTCCAAAGGCGAGTGGAAGGGATCCTTATGGTTGCTGTTGGTTGCTTGACTCTGGCGCTCATTGTATTTTCAGTATTTTTTTATATAACAGCCAACAACTGCATAATATGCACGACTGGGTTTTTTTCAGGCGAGGTCGCCCAGAAAGTGGGAACTGCCTGGAGATGGTCGTGGGCGACGGTCGTGTTGTTACGGGTGCTGACGGCGGCGATATAGGAGGATGTCGGGCACTCATGATATTATTGATCCCAGAGAGCCGCCCGCTGATGAAGACAACGCCATTGACAGCAGGTTCATGGAGACGTATAAGAAGTTCCAAAGACGAGTGGAAGGGATCCTTATGGTTGCTGTTGGTTGCTTGACTCTGGCGCTCATTGTATTTTCAGTATTTTTTATATAACAGCCAACAACTGCATAATATGCACGACTGGGTTTTTCAGGCGAGGTCGCCCAGAAAGTGGGAACTGCCTGGAGATGGTCGTGGGCGACGGTCGTGTTGTTACGGGTGCTGACGGCGACGATAGGGAGGATGTCGGGCACTCATGATATTATTGATCCCAGAGAGCCGCCCGCTGATGAAGACAACGCCATTGACAGCAGGTTCATGGAGCGTATAAGAAGTTCCAAAGGCGAGTGGAAGGGATCCTTATGGTTGCTGTTGGTTGCTTGACTCTGGCGCTCATTGTATTTTCAGTATTTTTTTATATAACAGCCAACAACTGCATAATATGCACGACTGGGTTTTTTTCAGGCGAGGTCGCCCAGAAAGTGGGAACTGCCTGGAGATGGTCGTGGGCGACGGTCGTGTTGTTACGGGTGCTGACGGCGATGATAGGGAGGATGTCGGGCACTCATGATATTATTGATCCCAGAGAGCCGCCCGCTGATGAAGACAACGCCATTGACAGCAGGTTCATGGAGCGTATAAGAAGTTCCAAAGCAGTGGAAGGGATCCTTATGGTTGCTGTTGGTTGCTTGACTCTGGCGCTCATTGTATTTTCAGTATTTTTTATATAACAGCCAACAACTGCATAATATGCACGACTGGATTTTTTCAGGCGAGGTCGCCCAGAAAGTGGGAACTGTCTGGAGATGGTGATGAAGGGGCGACGGTCGTGTTATTACTGGTGCTGACGGCGACGATAGGGAGGATGTCGGGCACTCATGATATTATTGATCCCAGAGAGCCGCCCGCTGATGAAGACAACGCCATTGACAGCAAGTTCATGGAGCGTATAAGAAGTTCCAAAGGCAGTGGAAGGGATCCTTATGGTTGCTGTTGGTTGCTTGACTCTGGCGCTCATTGTATTTTCAGTATTTTTTTATATAACAGCCAACAACTGCATAATATGCACGACTGGGTTTTTTTCAGGCGAGGTCGCCCAGAAAGTGGGAACTGCCTGGAGATGGTCGTGGGCGACGGTTGTGTTATTACGGGTGCTGGACGGCGACGATAGGGAGGATGTCGGGCACTCATGATATTATTGATCCCAGAGAGCCGCCCGCTGATGAAGACAACGCCATTGACAGCAGGTTCATGGAGCGTATAAGAAGTTCCAAAGGCAGTGGAAGGGATCCTTATGGTTGCTGTTGGTTGCTTGACTCTGGCGCTCATTGTATTTTCAGTATTTTTTTTATATAACAGCCAACAACTGCATAATATGCACGACTGGTTTTTTTCAGGCGAGGTCGCCCAGAAAGTGGGAACTGCCTGGAGATGGTCGTGGGCGACGGTCGTGTTGTTACGGGTGCTGACGGCGACGATAGGGAGGATGTCGGGCACTCACATTATTGATCCCAGAGAGCCGCCCGCTGATGAAGACAACGCCATTGACAGCAGGTTCATGGAGACGTATAAGAAGTTCCAAAGACGAGTGGAAGGGATTCTTATGGTTGCTGTTGGTTGCTTGACTCTGGCGCTCATTGTATTTTCAGTATCTTTTTATATAACAGCCAACAACTGCATAATATGCATGACTGGGTTTTTTTCAGGCGAGGTCGCCCAGAAAGTGGGAACTGCCAGGAGATGGTCGTGGGCGACGGTCGTGTTGTTACGGGTGCTGATGGCGACGATAGGGAGAATGTCGGGCACTCATATTATTGATCCCAGAGAGCCGCCCGCTGATGAAGACAACGCCATTGACAGCAGGTTCATGGAGACGTATAAGAAGTTCCACAGTCGAGTGGAAGGGATTCTTATGGTTGCTGTTGGTTGCTTGACTCTGGCGCTCATTGTATTTTCAGTATCTTTTTATATAACAGCCAACAACTGCATAATATGCATGACTGGGTATGTTTCAGTAGCGAGGTCGCCCAGAAAGTGGGAACTGCCAGGGGAGGGTAGGGGGGGAGGGCCGTGTGGTTGCGGGAGCTGATGGCGACGATAGGGAGAATGTCGGGCACTCATATTATTGATCCCAGAGAGCCGCCCGCTGATGAAGACAACGCCATTGACAGCAGGTTCATGGAGACGTATAAGAAGTTCCAAAGACGAGTGGAAGGGATTCTTATGGTTGCTGTTGGTTGCTTGACTCTGGTGCTCATTGTATTTTCAGTATCTTTTTATATAACAGCCAACAACTGCATAATATGCATGACTGGGTTTTTTTCAGGCGAGGTCGCCCAGAAAGTGGGAACTGCCTGGAGATGGTTGTGGGCGACGGTCGTGTTGTTACGGGTGCTGATGGCGACGATAGGGAGGATGTCGGGCACTCATGATATTATTGATCCCAGAGAGCCGCCCGCTGATGAAGACAACGCCATTGACAGCAGGTTCATGGAGACGTATAAGAAGTTCCAAAGACGAGTGGAAGGGATCCTTATGGTTGCTATTGGTTGCTTGACTCTGGCGCTCATTGTATTTTCAGTATTTTTTTATATAACAGCCAACAACTGCATAATATGCACGACTGGGGTTTTTTCAGGCGAGGTCGCCCAGAAAGTGGGAACTGCCTGGAGATGGTCGTGGGCTGACGGTCGTGTTATTATTACGGGTGCTGACGGCGACGATAGGGAGGATGTCGGGCACTCATGATATTATTGATCCCAGAGAGCCGCCCGCTGATGAAGACAACGCCATTGACAGCAGGTTCATGGAGACGTATAAGAAGTTCCAAAGACAAGTGGAAGGGATCCTTATGGTTGCTGTTGGTTGCTTGACTCTGGCGCTCATTGTATTTTCAGTATTTTTTTATATAACAGCCAACAACTGCATAATATGCACGACTGGGTTTTTTTCAGGCGAGGTCGCCCAGAAAGTGGGAACTGTCTGGAGATGGTCGTGGGCGACGGTCGTGTTGTTACGGGTGCTGACGGCGACGATAGGGAGGATGTCGGGCACTCATGATATTATTGATCCCAGAGAGCCGCCCGCTGATGAAGACAACGCCATTGACAGCAAGTTCATGGAGACGTATAAGAAGTTCCAAAGACGAGTGGAAGGGATCCTTATGGTTGCTGTTGGTTGCTTGACTCTGGCGCTCATTGTATTTTCAGTATTTTTTTATATAACAGCCAACAACTGCATAATATGCACGACTGGGTTTTTTTCAGGCGAGGTCGCCCAGAAAGTGGGAACTGCCTGGAGATGGTCGGGCGACGGTCGTGTTATTACGGGTGCTGACGGCGACGATAGGGAGGATGTCGGGCACTCATGATATTATTGATCCCAGAGAGCCGCCCGCTGATGAAGACAACGCCATTGACAGCAGGTTCATGGAGACGTATAAGAAGTTCCAAAGGCAGTGGAAGGATCCTTATGGTTGCTGTTGGTTGCTTGACTCTGGCGCTCATTGTATTTTCAGTATTTTTTTATATAACAGCCAACAACTGCATAATATGCACGACTGGGTTTTTTTTCAGGCGAGGTCGCCCAGAAAGTGGGAACTGCCTGGAGATGGTGGGCGTAGGCGACGGTCGTGTTATTACGGTGCTGACGGCGACGATAGGGAGGATGTCGGGCCCTCATATTATTGATCCCAGAGAGCCGCCCGCTGATGAAGACAACGCCATTGACAGCAGGTTCATGGAGCGTATAAGAAGTTCCAAAGGCGAGTGGAAGGGATTCTTATGGTTGCTGTTGGTTGCTTGACTCTGGCGCTCATTGTATTTTCAGTATCTTTTTATATAACAGCCAACAACTGCATAATATGCATGACTGGGTTTTTTTCAGGCGAGGTCACCCAGAAAGTGGGAACTGCCTGGAGATGGTCGTGGGCGACGGTCGTGTTGTTACGGGGCTGATGGCGTCGATCTAGGGAGGATGTCGGGCACTCATGATATTATTGATCCCAGAGAGCCGCCCGCTGATGAAGACAACGCCATTGACAGCAGGTTCATGGAGACGTATAAGAAGTTCCAAAGACGAGTGGAAGGGATCCTTATGGTTGCTATTGGTTGCTTGACTCTGGCGCTCATTGTATTTTCAGTATTTTTTTATATAACAGCCAACAACTGCATAATATGCACGACTGGGTTTTTTTCAGGCGAGGTCGCCCAGAAAGTGGGAACTGCCTGGAGATGGTCGTGGGTGACGGTCGTGTTGTTACGGGTGCTGGCGGCGGACGATAGGGAGGATGTCGGGCACTCATGATATTATTGATCCCAGAGAGCCGCCGCTGATGAAGACAACGCCATTGACAGCAGGTTCATGGAGCGTATAAGAAGTTCCAAAGGCGAGTGGAAGGGATCCTTATGGTTGCTGTTGGTTGCTTGACTCTGGCGCTCATTGTATTTTCAGTATTTTTTTATATAACAGCCAACAACTGCATAATATGCACGACTGGGTTTTTTTCAGGCGAGGTCGCCCAGAAAGTGGGAACTGCCTGGAGATGGTTGTGGGCGATAGTCGAGTTGTTACCGGTGCAGAAGGCGACGATAGAGATATCACGGGCACCCACGATATCATTGACCCCCGAGAGCCATCCGCTGATGATGAAAATTATAACGCTGACAGCTTCCTGACAACTTACGAGACGTTCCATAAACGTGTGGAAAGGCTTCTTTATGTTGCTGGTGTTGGCGTGATTGCGGTGCTCATTACATGTTCAGCCTTTTTATATATTACAGGGAATGAGCATTCCAAGCCGAGGCATCTGATTTCAGGGTCAAACGCGTGGTGTGCGTCCCATATCGTTGTGGGGTGCAACAGCACACGGATTGACACACATCTTTTCAATACTTTGTATAATGCATGCCACATATGCCAGATATATTTGTGTTTTTTTTCTTTTTTTATCCGGCTTGTTTATTTTGACCACAGCATCATTAACATCATTTTCGTTATTTACATTGTATAAGTCTTATTTGTATATATCAGGAATTCATGAATCGTTTAACTTAACTTTGAGCATGTTAGCGCAAGAAGACATTTTGTCAGTCCAAGAGGAAGTCCTTTTGGATAACCCCACGTGGGAACCAGACTCCACTCGTCATTCTGCTTTGTCATTTTATTTATCAATTGTATGTGTAATAATTGTTAAATAAGACTAACATGCCACTTTGTGCATATGATGGCATCAAGCCTAATCAGAGCAAACAAGGCAATCTAACTAATACAGGCAACTGTGGTATTGACAGTGCCGGGCTCTGCACTGATGTGATCCCAGAAAGCCCTGTGAAGGCACAACTTTGCAGTACCTAACAGCTACAAGCACTGAGGATCCTTGCTCCACAACAGACGGAGGAGGACTGAAGGAGAAGTGTTAGCAGGAGTGTGCGGACAGGTTCTTTGCAGCAGGAGGAGTAGAGGCTCTGAGGCCATGAACAAAGTGTAGAAAGAAAATGGCAGACCTGTCTACAATACAAAAAACGACCAGTGAAAACGTCTTGCTAAGAATATAACAGGTAAAAGTCATTTCTTTAAATTATTTTGTTCCTACCTATACAGGGGTCTTTCCGTTCTTGAAAGCCTTCGCCTAGCCACACAGCATATCGATGTAACCCATCACCACCTGCCTAAAACCTTTAAGGATAGGGTTATGCTGGCCAGGTGTTTGCTGTATGAAACGTACCAGGCCGACCTGCAAGAGCATGAAACTCCATGCAGTGATACAGACGGTAAAAGAACTGAATGGAAGCAGGTATTTGGAATTGCCATGAGCGGGAGGGATATCAAACCTTAGGTAAGGAAAAAATAAGAACTGATTGTGTATCATAAACCTATTTTGTTCCTACCTATACAGGGGTCTTTCAGTCCTTGAAAGCCTACGCCTGGCCAAGCAGCTTAACGATGTAACCCATCACCACCTACCGAAAACCTTTAAGGATAGGGTTATGCTGGCCAGGTGTTTGCTATATGAAATATACCAGGCAGATCCAGTGACGAAGATGGGAAGAGAACTGAATGGAGCAGCCAAACCCGCGACGAAGATGGGAAGAGAACTGAATGGAGCAGCCAAACCCGCCCAAGCTGATGAGAATGTTGGCAACCAGTCCAATGCCAAGCTGATGAGAATGTTGGCAACCAGTCCAATGCCAACCCCCCCCAGCTAGAGCGTTGATCCACAAGCCTCAGCACACTTTACACATCACCATTCACCACCTACTGAAAACCTTTAAGGGTTATATGCCGCATGTTAATTTCTTTCTCAGTTTCTAAAATATTTGTGCATGGAAGATGTGGACATCATGGAACACATGCATCACAATGTCTTGCCCAAGGTAATAGAGTATCAGTGTCACCAAAGTGAACCATCACCATCATCAAGAGCTGCCAACTTCGATGCTGTTTTATGCCTAACAGAATAGTTATGCTGGGCAGGAGTTTGCTGTATAAAACATACCAGGTAGATGAAACTCCATACAGTGATTAAGACGGTAAAAGAACTGAATGGAGGCAGGCATTTGGAATTGCCATGAACGAGAGGGATATAAAACCTCAGGTAAGGACAAAATAAGAACTGATTGTGTATCATAAACCTATTTTGTTCCTACCTATACAGGGGTCTTTCAGTCCTTGAAAGCCTACGCATGGCCACGCAGCATAACGATGTAACCCATCACCACCTGCCTAAAACCTTCAAAGACAGGGTAATGCTAGCCAGGCGTTTGCTATTTGATACTTACAAGGCAGACCTGCAAGAGGATGAAACTCCATCCAGTGACAAAGATGGCAAAAGAACTGAATGGAAGCAGGCATTTGGAATTGCCATGGACGAGACACATATTTTTATAGAGGAATCAACCAAAAAACACAATTTCCAATAACTTGTTATAACTTTGGAACCATTTATCATAGAATGAAGGGGATTATATAATATAACTCAGGAAAGCATTACTGTATTCAGTATCTAGAAATCCATGAAATTGATTGCATGTTGCAAAGTAAATTAGAATTTTTCTGTGGATAAAACATTTAACCAAACAAAACACAGAAGCAAAAAATTGTCACAAGCCATTGCAGAATAAATACACTTAAACAATTGACTGAACTGTTACAATTAACTATACAGGTAACTATGTTTATATGTTCCTTTTTTTGTGAAACAGAGAAGAAACCGAAGAAAACAGAGCGTCTTCCAGGAAGACCAGAGGACAATACAATGGACATAGATAGTCAAATTGTTGTGAAGTGCTTAGGTATGTGATATATAATTTCTATACATTATGTATCAATTTAATATGCAGCATATTTTCATTATAAAATTATTAAAAATTAACAATGAGAAAAAATCACTTTCAAATTTGATAGGAACACACTTGCACATTGAATACCGGTACATAAATTGTCAATCATGAAGGAAACCAACTACCAACCATGCTAGAGAGGCTTGATATCCGACGAGTTTTAGCCCGTCAGGTCCTGCACAGGGGAACACACCTCATCGCTAACTTGACTAAAAGGGAGATATCGGTCGAACTCGCTAAACGAAAATGAGGAAAAAACTATGAAAAACAGCGTAAAATCAGGAAAAAATGCCAAATATGGACTGATAATTAAAAAAAAGGCGTAAATTTTGGCAACAAAAAACGAGGAAATCAGCTGAAAAGAGGAACTCTCACACCCCTGAAATTGCTACAGAGAGTGGTTTGGCAAAAATCCATCAAAAACATTTACTACATATTCCAGCTAGCCACTGCTTAATAATAACAAAAACTGCAGCTGATTGGAATATGACAGATAAAATGTCCTGACCTTTAAAGATATATTGATATTTACAACAGGGATGACCAGTATAGCCCCATACCGACCAGGAAGCCAAAACTTGATTTCAACCATGGTGGTATTTGCAGGAAGGGGGAATTTATTTGTGCAAATACATGCTTGCAATCATTGGAGCTACCAACAATTTACAAGAAATATAGGGATTCTTTGGATGCGCTTTCAAACGCAGACAATTAAAAATACCTTGTATGAACCAAAATTGTCTTTTACATTTTTGTGCACAGTGCCCATCGTCATGGATGATTAGTGATAGAGCAAACAAATGGTCAAATAAAGATGAAGTTTCCGTGTCCGAGAAAGGGGTTACGCATTGCGCCAGAACGGGCATGCACTGCAATCGTAGCCTGTGTGGTGTTATTCAACATCTCAAAGACCATCAGAAACCCATACGAGTAACATGAAGAACATGAAGAGAGGAGATACCGAGTGTCATGAAGCATTTGAATGTCATTTGGATTTTGTTTCCATGTGCAGGTTTGGGCTTATAATCATTTTCCAGAAACAAAAACCAGTGTAATTATCTTGATGTTTTAAAGAATGTACATTTATATTTGTTTATGCTGTACTTAGCAGTCTTATCAATTTAATGAACCACCTTTATTTCGATGATGTAATGATTGACGCATTTGGTATTTTTTCACAGGTTATTAAAACTCTCTTGGCCTATTCCATGGATAACTTTTTAATTTTTTTGTTGTTGTTGTAATTTCAGGTATCCAGGCAGGGATTTTCCTGCCCGGGTAATGTAATCTCAGGCGGGTACCAGTGAGCCTGCCCGAAAATACACTTAGATGCAGATGTTTTTATTGCAGAATCAAATGAGCGATATCCTTAGAGCACTTTCAGCGCATGTAAAATCACAGATCGAGGAGGATGCAAAATCGCAGGCTTTTTCCCAGGATGTAAAGTCGGCAGAAAATCCGCAAAACTTGAGGATGTACAAAAGTGGTTATCACAACGAAGTGAACTTCTAATGGTTCTACTAAATGAACTGGCCCACCGAGAAGAAAAAGATCCAATCATAACAGCACTTTCTACATGTAATACAGCTACATACACTTCTTGGTATGTTTTGTAATTATATTCTGGTCCATGGAGGCCAGAGGAGGCACTTCTGAAACTCCAAATAGAAGATCTGTTTCTAATGATTGTGGCCCTTATTCATCTTTACCATAACCATATTGATGAAGATGAGATGCAGCATGTTCTTTGGGACTTGATGGAACAGCTATTTGCGAATTGACTGTAACTTACATCTCATATCTATGGTACATTTAAATTCCACAAAAGCTGAACACATGTTTCACATATTGTGCCCATTCTTGACACATTGAAATTGATGATGAGGACAGATCTGCTCAGGACCACATTAATCCATTAGAGAAGTCAAGAAATGACCATGTTTCTTGACAGTCACAATTGCGTCCAAAGTTGAATGTATCTCTTGCAGCAATACGTGGCTAGATGAAACAGATGATAAAGTGCAGAGTGTGCCAAAACCCTCAGCTAAGAAGAAAGGCATGCATAGACATAAAGACTTATTCAGGATGGAAAAACATATGCGCAAACCTTTATTGTAATTTTGATTACAAATTGGACTTGGCTAATTCCAAAGAAATATCACAGCATGCATGATTATAAAAGTGTAGTGTTTTTGTTTCCCGTGTGCAAAGTCGACTATGAAGCCATGTAGAAACCAGTTTTGCTCTGTCTACCGTAACATGCATTAATTCAACTTATTTTTATGACATAAAAGTTTGAGAAACAGGGAGGGGTGTGGGAATCGGCAAAATTTGTAGAAAAATTAAGTGATACAGTGCACAAGCATGTGTCTAAATCGAGCACTGGTCCAAGAACTCATGGCAAATGGAACTTTTAGACAATAACCGTAATGAACTGCAAAATCCCAAGTTAATTTGACAACACATCTCCACATCCCAAGTATGTTCATAAGACTTTTGGGGTACCCTGTGTGACAACTAAATTCAAGATTTGTTTGCCATAATGTTCTGTATTTCAAAATTATTGTTTCCAATGATATCATTTTCTCCATTGCAGCCACGAATGAAAACTCCACCTTGCGGTACCTCTCTCTCAATGTTGCCTGGCTATGAACCCAATAGCAAGTTCCCTGGAAAGAACTCCCCAGTAATATTATCTTCACATCCCAGTGAGTATTTAACAATAAATATTGCAGCATTCCTGCATTACAAATGTAGGCCAAAAAAAAAAAGTTTGCTTGCCATCCACCGACCGACCCAAATTGACCAAAATCAGGGTCGGCCCTTACATTTTTTTTTAAATTTTTCGTTTATAATTTTAATGTTTTTTAATTGCTTTTTCTGTGTCTAAATTTCATTCCAAAGCTAAATTTGGCCCAAAACATTTTTCTTAAGAAGAATATCATTACTGTTTAACACATTTTTTATAACTAGCCATTCATGCATCAATGTTTTCAATAAACTTGGCATTTTATGCCATAATTATCTTTACAAATGACCAGTATTTATTGCTTACAAACCCATGCAGTAGGGAGTTATTAAAAAAATATATAAAAAAAGATATTTTCCTGACCTTCCTCCCCACCCCAAATATCCCACTGGAGGTCAAGCAAACATTTTTTTTCTTGGCCTTAATTATGTGATGACTTCCCTCACAAACTTGACCAGTGTCATGTTGACACTGGTATGAAATGAGTGGAATTTAATATAATGAGTCCAAAACATGAGGATGGGTTCACAATTTCAATATACATAGAGAAGTGTGTTGCAGAATCTTGTCATGAACAGAAATGCAAACAAGGCTGGCCTTAGTGACTGGTTAATTGTTCAAATCATAACAATAATGAAATTAAGTTTTTTACACCTTTGTTTAATCTGTTAACATAGCCTGCTACTGGTTAAGCAAAAAGGGGTATACTACAAACAGTGTAGGACATTTTTTGAAATTCTTTCTTATTTATGACAATGAAAGAGAACATTTGATCAGTGACATTAGCCATGACTTGCATGTCCAAATAATTCCAAGATCATGTGATTCATAATAGGATGTATTTTGTGCATTTTATCTTTCAGACCACAATCCAAAGTCTCCTAGAGCACAGGTCCGAAAACTAAAGAGAGACAAGTTAAATCTTGAAAAATTGCGTCGTCGTGAAAAGAAGAATGAAGAAATTGTAGTGAAGTACAAGAAAATAGTGAAGGAGTTGAAGCACAGATACCAACACGTGATTAATCCATAAAATCATGAAACACATTCAACAATTTCTGCCAGATCAGGGTTACAATCGATACCGAAGTCAGTTAAGGGCTAAGGGCTGCACATGCTATGTCAACAAATGGTCACTGTGATGGGCTGACAAGGACAAGGCTCTTGCCGTACATGTAGGCTTGAATTATCAGAGCCCAAAGGCATAAATTTATTAGAAAACAGAAAGTATTAATTCTGTCTCATCCTAGGTCAATCAATAGATGGCTAGAAGGCTTCACCTGTCACCCAGGATTTGACAATGACATTATGGAAAATCTGAAAGAAAGACTGGAGAATATGAGTCAAATGGACAAAGTCTGCAGCATATTGATTGATGAAATAAGCCATAAAAGAAGTTTTGACTGTATGTATTAGGGGTGGACAAACTGCTTTGTTTGGAGGATTTCGGTTTTATAGGAGGCTCAAACATGCCTGCCAATTCTGTCCACATAAATGCCATCAAAGCAGAAGCCTACCTAGATGGACAATGACTTACATTTGAAACTTTCCAGAAAAGGAAAACCCCAAATCTCACAGATTGTAGACTAGCTGCACAGCCAAAAAAAAATTACCAGGCAGGTCGCGGTAAGTTAACATGCACAGAGGGAAATTAAAGTTGTAGGCATTTGTGCAGGTGCTAAACTCTCGTCTAAGTCTACCCACTCATCATCATATTTTTTTTTTAAAAGGACCTCATTGTTTTCCTGGCAGATGCTGCCCCCTTGACCCCCACCATGTTTTTCCACTGGACCACAGGTTAAGGTTTGTGCCATGTTCCAATCAACAGTTCACAGAAAAAAATATTATTTTTTACTGGCCTGCCAAAGTGTATTACCAAGCTGACAGCCATTTTCTAATAATAATCGTTTTCTTTAGGTGGAGAAGAGAAAGACAGAATGTTGGGAAAGAGCGGCTAAGTACGTAAGGGCAACATCCCAGGCCCCAATGGAAAGAAGCGGGGATGAGATGAGAACAAAATGGGCCAACCTGAAGATGATGGCTCTAAGATATAATGATTATTAACAAGCAGACAGGTGAGTATGCATTGAAGTATTAACAATATTTAATCTCAGTCCCTTAAAGGGAAATACGGGCTCTTGGTTTGCTCCAAGGTACTGGAGGCAGTTGCCCACCAAACAAAGCATGGGCTCATTTCACAACATCATGGGGAGAGTGACACATTTGGCTTTGATGGGTCACAGGTAAATAATAATGTACAATCATTTATTTTATGTTGCTATCACAGCCGAGGATCCCAGCAAACACAAAAATGTTACGGGTTGCAATGAAAGGTACTTCATATCTATATTTTTCAAAAATGATTTGTATAAAAAAAAAAAATTAAAAAAAAAAAACATGCTATAACATTGCTGGAGTTGTTTAAGTTTTTTATAATAATTATGTTGCTTTGATTTGTTTATATTTCAGAACTAATGTAGCCTTGTAGGTAGAAGAAGGTACAGGACTGGCTCTTTAGCGTGTAAGCGCCGAGAGTTAACACCAGTGCTAATGCTAATAATGACATGCTGGCATCCCAAACTGGTTAAACGATATATCTTATACATGTACACGTTATCGTACACATCAAAAGGATTAAGTCGGTCAAATAACAAGGGTCGATAGCCAGTCATATTTGCTTGAATCTTTCAAAAACAATAATGCCACTGCAATGGATGCCATTTGTTTGTATACTGTGGGAAAATTTCCCGCGAAATCTGACTGACACTGATTGGCTGTTCATGGCTAATTATGATCGATTGGCGATCTATCGTAACTGTAAGTCAAATTCGGACAAAGTTAAATTTCTATCTTATGATGTTTTATGAAACGCCGAAATCTCATTTGAAGTTAAGTTTTAATTTTTCGAACTTGCGATAGAAATATTAAACTTAAAAGTTTTATGTTTAACCCTAAGTGCTCATTCATAGAATGACTTTTTCATGCATTGGGTACAAGAACTAATACTCCACAACTAAAAGGTCAAGTTTTGAGCTATGATTGTCGAATAGAGGTTATTGAACTGTGCCACTGGAAATGAGATCATTATGGGATATTCCACTTAAAATCCACACTACCCCTGTGGTAGATTGTGGAAATATCTTCCACATGGGGGAGTATGAATTCCAAATGGAATGAAAACATTAGCAGCTCCATTTGAAACTCACCCTCCCTCAGTGGAAGATTCAGGTTGAATATTTCTCAGAGGGTGTATAAAATTCAAATGGAACTGCCTAATGTGTTCATTCCATTTGAAATCCATATTCCCCCTGTGGGAGATACTTCCAAAGGTTTCCATAGGTGTAGTGTGGATTTTAAATGTTATAGCCAATGCAGCTACGTTGAACCAGTCCAGGCTTGGACTGATATTAGCTTGAAATCTGAAAATCTCATCTCTGCGCAAATCATACATAATAGTAATAATATACAATTGGATTCTTTAAACCTATTCAACTGGGCTTGCGGTTTTGAGAGGCAACGGTTTCACACCTTATCCTAGTGCATCTTCAGACCGTCTGTTTGTCTGCCGGCAATTGGTCACTGACCAGTGGCGAGATGGTTGCGTCTTAAAACCGTGAGTCCAGTTGAATAGATTTAAAGAATCTTATTTTATATTTGATTATACCTGGATGAATGACAACCTTCACAAACATAATAGTACTGTTTAAAAAAATCCACTCGCAATATATAGAGCATAATATACATATACACACACATAGTTGCCTCGTATCTGGCATGATAATATTACTATCCCCACTATATTATAAAAACAATTTTGATGAATATTGCATCTTGCATATTGGTGTAAATGGCAGACAAACGTTGAAACTACACTATACTTTTTGAGGTCAGGGGTCAATACACAGGTTACCCATATTCCATAATGCAGCACAATAATATTGAAACATATACGTCCGCGCCATCAGTGAGTGGGTAGATATACCTGTTTGAGGCTGCTAAACCTGTGTCAATCATTTTGCAACATATGTTTACATACTTTCCAATCATGACAATGAGCTTATGACAGTAAATTGTGGGACAGGCTTTTACGACGGGAATTCATAACCCACTAATTGTTTATGACAGTACTTCCATATGTGTGATCACAGATCTTTAGCTATGAACTATATAATAGCCATTTTTCACCCTGATGTGGCAGTGACATCAACATGTTTAAGGCAGCTGTTTTGCACACGCATCTATGCAGTATCTTTAAGCATGTGCTTGGGTATGCCAGCGCTTTGACGAACTCAAGCCATAATGAAGCTGCGCGCAGTTAAATGCACACTGATGTCACTGCCACTTGAAGATGATAAAGATGGTATAGGAGCTTTTGATGCAAGCACACAGAGACTAAAATGTAGTGTCAAAGCAAAGTATTTGTTGCATTGATGTACAAAAGTCATGTCTGCTTTCTGCACACCAACAAGTTTGTCTTCCCAACTTACATCACACAGACTTTGGTCTTGGAGAGTTGTCGCTGAAATATAAATACATCTAATAGCAGTGCTTGAAATATCCCATATTTTGCACATGTGCGTCAAGAAACTTGAAAAGGATCAAAAACCTGACCACTTCAACTGCTTGAATGCATGGAGGCCTAGAAATTTGGCATGGAATTTGAGTTGATTCTCACCATGTTATGCATCAATAATTTCACAGAAATTAAGTTTGATTCTTGTAAACTTAGTTTACATAGCAATGTATTTGCCAAGAATTGTATAATTTGGTTTTTTGATCTCCCATTGGTCACCAGGAATCATGTGATTTGGTTCTTGATCTCATATTGGTCACCAAGAATCATATGATTTTGTTTTTCATTTCCTATTGGTCATCAAGAATCATATGATTTGGTTCTTGATCGCCTATTGGTCATCAAGAATCATATGATTTGGTTCTTGATCTCCTATTGGTCACCAAGAATCATGTGGTTTGGTTCTTGATTTCCTATTGGTTACCAAGAATCATATGATTTGTTCTGGATCTCCTATTGGTCGCCAAGAATCATATGATTTGTCCTTTTGGTCAATGTGAAATCATGATATTTGGTTCTTGATCAACATGAAATCATGTGATTTGTTTCTTGATCTCCTATTGGACAACATGTGCTTTGAAATATTTCAAACATTCTTCTCTATTTGGGGCAAAGTATGAAGATATTCTATGGCATCAATATGTGGTTTGATGATAGAATGTGACTTAACTTTGGTTGAACAAGCTTGCTTCTGTTCGAGCATAACATCAGTTGCAATATGGATGCAGAAAAGGTTCTTTCCACAGCCCCACACTTAGCATGCCACAGTTACTCATCATACTTCACTGACCAGACAGAGCAGGTCACAATACACAACATTTTGAGCTATTCATAAGGGGCCAAAATCACACAGGGCAAGATAAATAAAGGTTTAACCAGATAAATAGTGATATCATATTACCATTATAGAGTTGCTTATATTTGTAGCTCAAAAAGTTCATATTTTGGACACACACTCTACCTACATTACGAGAGAAACTGCCTTTGTGTTTGCAGCTGAGAGCTTATACTTGCAGCTGACAGCTCATGCTCGCAAGTGTAGCTAGTCTCAAATTTTATCTGCAAGAATGATTGCACACATTGATTTCTTTCACAGCTTGTGCTTGCAGCTGATAGCTTATAATAGCAGCTGACAGCTCATGCTCATCACAGTGTAGCCAGTCCAAAAATTTTATCTGCAAGAATGATTGCACACATTGATATCTTGAAGATTTTTCAAGCTCCAACCAATTTAAAAAGGCAGTGCCTAGCATAATGTGAATAAATAACAGGTTACCGGTATATATGGAAGAGAGGTTTTTAAATTCTTGGTGATGCTATTGCTCCTGAGGATTGGTATGTTCTTGTTCCTCTTCCTCCAACTCTTGGCGTGTTTTGATGAAAAGTAATGGGAACATTCCTAGTAGACAGCCTACAAAGATGCCAAAACCACGGCCCTAGAATGAGAGTGGGTTACAATGTGATAACAGAATAATTATAACAACACTGAAAGTGTCAAATGCAGTGATCAGATGCAAAATATAGGGAATGATTACCAAATAGCGTGCAACTCTTCTGCAATTTCAAGACTGCCCTACCCCAATCGTAGACCTTTAACCCCAAACTTAAAGCGAGGACTGGATTCAAGTCTAACAAGTTGCAAACTTTACCCAAAATTGGCTATTCCATTTAAAATCCACACTACGCTTGTGGATGATTTTGGAAATATCTTCTACAGCAGGAGTATGAATTTCAAATGGAATGAACATAGCAGCTCTATTTGACTTTCATACACCCTCTGAGAAAGATTCAACCTGAATCTTTCACTGAGGGAGGGCGAGTTTCAAATAGAGCTGTTAATGTGTTCATTCCATTTGAAATTCATACTCCCTCTGTGGAAGATATTTCCAAATTCTTCCCCAGGGGTAGTGTGGATTTCCAATGGAATAGCCCAAAGGCTGCCTTGTGAATTTTTTGTATTTTGTTATATTAGTGTAATGAGATGATGAGAAAATTATTGCCCAATACTGCAAGACAATATTAAGGACACAATAGGCAAAATATCCAATTCTCAAACATGAGAGCCAACTTTGGTATGCACAGATATTTGCGTCAAGCTTGGACAGAATGCTTACAGAGCAAACGCAGCTTTTGAGAATTAACCAATTGATCACTGTTTTCGAATATGGTCGTCACTACTCACTAGGCAATGTCAAGGTTAGGTCATGTAGGTCGCATGATCGTGCTATTCCACAAAGAGGAAGCTGAAGCAGAAGGTACATCCTCTCATGATCGAGTATTATATATTTTGCCTATAGTGAATTGGGTAAAGTTATAAATATATCAAATTAGGACTGTGGCATAGTCTACCATGTTACCAACTCTGTAACAAACCTCTATCTCGAGGGTTGAGAACCAGAAAGCCATAATCACAAAGGAATCCTTTGTGAGTTACGCTTTCTGTCTCTCTCCCAAAAGGTAGTCTTAGCAATAGGAAACTTTCTTTCCTGAACAATGCCTAGAAAAGTTGCTTTTTGCCTTGACATAGTTCGCTATTTTCTGCAATTCCTTTTCTCCGATGAAGCCACCACCAGATGAATTTACATTCCATTTACATGCTACTACCCTATCACTATAGAAAACACATCATATTAGGACTGCGTCAAGTCTACCATTCTACCCAACTCTGTAACAGACCTAGTCAACTCACCAAGCCTGCAGTCCATCTGGTCCTATTCATTTCGGATTGCTCTACTGTAAGAGTAGGAGCTTGGACGCCAAATTTATTTGCTAATGACTCCACATACCCTGCTAGTCTGTGGATGGAGATGAACAAAAAAAGTTTCATTTGTTAAATACCAGGCGGTCAAGTAATACATAGTACATGTAGTTTGATGCATAACCCAAGTTTTTCATTTTTCCTTTACTATCCTTACCTACTGCAAAGCCAAATTATATTAAAACTGCTGTAGGAATGACACCTGAACATAAAAAGATGGATCCAGTTATGAGTCTCCCAGTATTTCTACTTTATAGAACTGGGGCCCCGAGCACTGATGAAGACCTCAGCATCGCTGGATGCAGATGTTTTTGCCGAATTTTAACGATTGTAACTCACATGACTGATGCCAGTTTTATGCTTACTCACACAATATGCCATATGGAATGGCAATTTTTGCATTTTTGTCCCTTTTTCATTGAAATATGAGAGGGGATGTTTATTAGAGGGGGCGTTTATTAGAGGGGGGAACATTTAGTACAAACAATAATACAATTTAGGGATGACCATCATAATTTCATGTTGCCCCTATTACAAAAGATTGTTTTCTGGAAAGAACTCATCAACAGAAGTATTTTGGTGGTTAAATGGTCAAAATCGGTCAAAAACTTTTCGAATTATGAATTTTCAAAGTTTCCCATTCTGACCGGTCATTGGAACGAAATAAATTGACAAAGTCTAAATATAGCAATGTGAGCAAAATTGGTATAAGCATATATTTATCTTTTTATATTTCTTTATTTTAATATATATGCAAACATGAAACAAGCATATTGTGAAAGTATCAAAGGGTTTCTTATGAAATGGCACTTTACTAGTCAATAGCATTAAGTATTTCTTCAAACCGAGGCACTGAAATCATGCTTTTAGAAAACATTTGCCAAAAATCATCCATAATGGCCAAAGTGGCACAAAATCAAAAGTCCAGGTGAACTTTTTTTCCACAACAATATACACTACACATAAGAAAAATACTAATGTACTACAAGGGATTTTCAACATAGGAATACAAACAATCAAGTACCAACATGCACAGCTTTGTCCTGATATCACTTCTGGGGTTTTAACAAAATGTTTAACCTCTATTGTGATTGGCAGCAGCAGAAGGTATCTCTTTGATAGCTGATAATGCCCAGCCATTCAGCAAGTGGCTAATAACTGACCTTGATAGGCTTGAATGAATACTGTCATGTGCTACAAAACCATCACACTCCAGGGCCTGGTCATTCCATATGCTACAGGGAGCACAATACTTTAACAATGGAGTGAAAGACTCATTATTGATTAGGCGCGTATTTTAAAAGTCCAGCTCCTGTGCGTGTATAGCAGCAAGTCAGTGCAGATGGTATAAATATAAGAAAATGTTTAGGGTTGAAATCAGGTGAAAAATACATCAAATGAGCACGAAACTTCACATTTATGTTCAGAAAGGTGTCTTCTTAGCATGATTCGAAAGGAATATGGAAATTCCAAAGGGAAGCTGGTGATTTAATTTTTAACTCGAGATCTACTTGTTCAATATTTTAACCTTTGTACAGAGGGTATGATAGAGGTATTAGTGGCAACTCTGCCAAATTTCAGCTCAGTAGGCCACGTTTTTTACCTGAAATTATTGACATGAATATTTTGTGCCATTCTTGAGCAGTGCTGAACTCAGCCACTGGCAATTAAGCGCACTGGGGTGATGGACCAATTTTGATTCGCACTTACAGAAAAATTAAATAAGTTATGTTGCTGTAATTTGCAAGATAGTTACAAAATATAATTGGCAATAACTTCGCCAATTTTTACAGAAAAATATTGAAAAATAAAAGAATGAGATCAATTTAGAAATGTCTGTGCAAGCAGTGCACAGTTGAGCTCCCTGCATGTCTATGGGAGTGTTCTAATCAAGTTGATGGTCATTGGTCATCCCTACAATAATGCTTTATTTTCTCTTACCCGATTCCTGCCATATCTGATATCAAATTACCTAATGCAGCAGCTGAAATTTAAGTAAACATTTCATAAAACATGGATTAAAAATAATAGTTAAAAGACTGATTTAAAAAGTTACGGAACTGAAGGCATTGAGCCTGCTTCGACAATAATTACTGCCACAATGGGCTCACAAAAGTGAAATATAGCCAATTCAATTTTCAAGCAGTCCAACCTGAAACAGTGGACCAGTTGCTAAAAAAGTTAAGTTTACGTCATACATGATTATAAACCCCTATTACGCAACTTCTCAGTAGAGTACCAAGAGGCACTATGGACCACAATGGCCTCATCCCAATAGCATAGTTCAATAACCCCAATTAAACAATCATAGTGCAAAATTTGACCTCAAGTTACAGAGTATGAGTTTTTGTACCCAAATTTTCAAAGGTCATTCAATGAATGCACAAATGTCTTGGGGTTTAAGAACTGCACCCTGATAGATGAGCATGTTGTGGTTCCTAGTGATGGTCAGATTGACAATATAAGCAAAATAGCCACCCAGTCCCCGACCCAGACCAGGGAAACGGTCTGGTCCGGGTGAACTGCTCATCTTTATTGTCCATTTATTATAAAGAAATGTGGCTGAGAAACTAAACCCATAATGCCCACTCAACATACCTGCCATAGTTGATATACAGAGTGCAGTACCAATTTTCAAGTCTATGTAGTCACCCTATTTATAATGAAAAAGAAGATATAAGTTCAATAAACATATGAAGAGCTTTGTTGCAAAACCCCTTACATCCACTTTTAACTTTTTGAGAAAAACAGCTTTTTTTAATTGTGCAAGTATTACTGGTTCGATTTGATTCAAGTTGGGTTTGGATAAAGTGTTGATGAATAGAAACTAAAAGAATAGGTTTGGTACAATTTTGAAGCCTTCCTATTTATTTTATTATATATTTTATATCGCGCCTTTTGTGGATGTAAGGGCTTTTGCAACAAAACAAATTTACCCCTTTTTCCAGAAATCACCTTTGCAATCATATTTGAGCCCATTTGTTTGCATTACTTTATGTAACTTGACTAATGCTTTCAAAATCAAAAAGAAAAATTGAAATATCTCATTTACTTGTTTAATTATGAATTTTTAATTAAATTTGGGAAAATGGCATTTTTTTAGTATTTCCAAAGCTAAACCTTTTGTTAATTAAAATGATTTTTTTTCAAAAATAGTGACCCAAAAACAGTTCCCTTTGGTTTTAATAGGTAAAGAACATTCCATAAAAAATTAAAACAAAACAATTCTATATTCATTTTATGTTCAGATTTCGGAAATTCCCTAAGATTTCCCAAACGGAAATATACCATATCTCCGGAAGGAAAGTGGTATGAAGGTCAAACAACCACCAAAATGTGTATTTTTACCCACACGATAATGTCATGTCAATAACTCAATTTCACCCAAAAGTGGATGTAAGGGGTTTTGAAACAAAGCTCTTCATATGTATGATACAAATTACTTGTGATTTCACACTTAAAAGTCAACAATGAAATTTATCCGAAGTGATTAGAAGTAAAGAAAGAGTTCTGACTTAGCCATGTGACTCTTGGAGGGAAAAATTGTGTTCCACCATTGTCATGCGTCTGGCAAACTTTTGTGACTCGCACACTTTGATAGAGACACCAATTTATCGTCGGCCGTATCACATACTGACGTATTTGCAAAATACGCATTTCGAGAAAATCAAACTTGAAAATCTAGCGATTTTCATTTGCTGCATATTCTTGATTAATATATTATTGTCGATTAAAACCAGGTTAACAGTAATGCAAATATACCATATTTTCAATATAATTCACTTATCACTATCAGAGCATAACTTATTCTGCAAAAAATCAATAATAAATAAAATATGTCACTATGTGAAAAGGACTAATGTCAATTTTGCCATTCAAATGACGAATACGTCACGCAAATACATCAGTATGTAATACAGTTGCGCAAATACGTCAGTATGTGAAAAGGACAAAACAGCAATTTGCAAATAAGATATACTGGGCTTGCGCAGTATAGGTGATCAGCAAATACTTCGTTATGTGACGCAGACATTTCAAGGTTTTGTAAATATGACATAATTAAATCAATTAATATCTTACTAATTAAGCAACTTTGAGGCATGTTTTTTGGTGAATATTAGTGCTGTAATCGATTGTCGTAAGTATCGATAGTCGGAAAATACATAGACTTCCGACATGTCGAAACACTCAATGTCAGTATCGATACACAAACGACATGGCACACATTGCCAAAGTCATGTAAAATTGCGGATTTGCAATACCACTTTCGTTTGTTTGATGCATGATCCATGTAGTTTTAGCTGTTAGGCTTCAATACACTTGTTGTTAACTTGTTTCTGGAACTTACTGATAATAAAATTGGTAAACTCAAATCCGTGTTTCAAACTGCGTGAGTATCGATAATAGTATCGACATGTCGGATGTTTGCCTCCCGACATATCGATACCCAGAAAGCTTATCGATTACAGCACTAGTGAATACATGTATATAGAGTAGAACATAACAAACTAATATACCAATTTTCTCAAAAATGTTAAAAATGCAAATACGTCAGTATGTGATACGGCGGACGATATATCGGGCTTTTACCAATTAATGCGATCAAAGCAATCAACAACAAAAAGTTGGCTTGAAATACATAATATAAAATGCCAGGCCACATACAGCATGCAGCTATGCTGTATTTCCTTTTGCCGACTACTTACCGCTACTATCATGATTGCATTGTCTAAGAACCCAAATCCCACAAATGGTATTGCATTGCTGACTAGAACTGCAAAACAAAAAATAGAAAATAAGACATTAATTATACCATTATTTAATCCAAATTGCTTATTAAAGTTTCTGAAATACATGTACGACAAACAAACTTTTAAGTTTTGCAGATTTGGTGTTTTTAAACGCTGAGATCTACTGCCCAGTGAAGTTATCTATTCACTTCCCACAATGCATTTCTTTCATTTTATTTTTCTGTACTGATTTGCTATCTAGTGCAACATAGTGACAAAAGTACCTCAATGAACAGAGCACATCCAGATTTTGCAAATTGGAAAGTGTGCTTATTTCATGACTATAGAGGCCTTGCATGTGACGTATCATCCCGTAAATATGGCGGACTACTCAAATGCATTCAACAAAAGCATGATTGCAATCTACCGTGACAGTTCGTTTCACACACATAACCCTGCAATACAATCAAATAGGTTGATGACAACATTTGATTGAATGGACTGCACTCCGCCATAACTACTGTGAAGGACACCGGTACAAATCCTTTGTTTGGAGCCAATCGATAATTTCTTGCAGGGCCTCTATAGACTCATGTTTAGACAAGTCTTTTCTCAACATGAAAACAAAGGGAACTTGTACACAAATTAATAAGAGTGCCCTTTGCTATATTGAGGTGAGGCATCATGTTGCAAAGGATTCTGGGAAGGGCAGGATATCTTCTCTGACCCCTGCCTTTCTTACAGCATTTCTGATTGGTTAATTCAGCGTGGTCGCTTTGCACCACAAGGTTCCGGTTCAAACCCTGGCAGAACTTTCCCAGACCACTTATGTGCAATCATTAGTATCCCGCCTATACTCCCTCACACAGGTCTTCCCCAGTTACGCTGGTTTCTTTTAACTGTATCGATAGCTGGGCTTTCTTTCCCAGAGTAAATTGATCCCCTTGCCTCCCATTTTGTTTGTGATAATGGTATTTGGAAAATGGCACAAATGGTTTGAGTAACCCATAAGTATGAGGCGGGATTAGGGTCAAAACTCGAAGAGCATATGGTCGAAGCTCGTCCTCGGTAAGTTGAGAATCATTCAGTGAATCAATCAGAGCATACTGTGCACCCTCGGACGCAGACCGTACAAGATACGACCGTATGCTCTTGATTCCGAACTTACCTTGGACGACCCGCGAGCTACGATCGTATATTGTTGTTGATTCCGAACTTACCGAGGGCGAGCTACGACCGTATGTTGTTGATTCCAAACTTACCGAGGGCGAGCTACGGCCGTATATTGTTGATTCTGAATTTACCAAGGCGAGCTACGACCGTATGTTGTTGATTCCAAACTTACCGAGGACGAGCTACGACCGTATGTTCTTAATTCTGCAGTTACTGAGGATGAGCTACGACCGTATGCTGTCGATTCCGAACTTACTGAGGACGAGCTTCGACCGTATGATCTTCAAGTTTTTACCCTAATCCCGCCTCATACAGAAGCCCCAATTGTAGATCCAAATGCCCAACCGAACCTGTGCTGGTTCTCAGTGGTCTCGTACATACAAAATTAAATTATAAAGTTCTTATACCTACCTTGTCTGAGTTGTTCCTTAGTTGGAGGTATCGGTGGGGTTTTAACTGCGCAAGAAAAAAATAAAGAGAATAAGGGTTAGTGTTAGGGTAAATAATGCAGTGAAACATCTGCATAAAGAAATTATATACCGTACCCAAAGAGTGCCGGCCAAAAACTGCCCATGTTTAGTGCTACATACCAAATCCGCCATTCTGGTTTGTACCAACCCAAAATTGCAATACAATGTATGTGTAATGCTATGGTAAATACACCATTTTGGTTTATTGTTCATGGAAAATAGTGTACCTACCACTTTTTTTGGCTTGCCACTTCAATAAAATAATAAAAACCATACACAGTACAAGGTATGATAAGTAAGCTCACAGCATCCATTGTAATAAAACTAAGCCCAATGGACACGCCTTAAAAAACAAATTGCATTAAACCAAAATTGGTAACACCAAAATACCAAAAAAGCATCAATGTTATAGTAAGCCTTTCCAACTGTAGACCCTATAAATGTTATTTTCACAAATATATCTAGGTTGGCAACACTTACACTGCATTGGGCTATTCCGGTTGAAATCCATACTACACCCCCTATATATTAATGGAACGCATGACCTTATAATTACCTTCAGCACAGTACAGGGAGTGTGCGCTACTAATGGGGTTTATACCCAAGTGGGTCTCCATTTGAAATCTGCCTCTCCTGTGGGGGAGATTAAGGTCATGTCTTCCATTATTTTCATAGGGGGTGGTGTACATGTACATAGGCCTACTGTATGGATTTCAAATAGAATACAGTACGGTAGTCCAAATCTTCACTACATGTAGTATTATTAAACTTATCTTAGGGCTCATATTGAAATACCCTACCACGCTTTCACACAAAAGAAGGCAGGATTCCCTCGCTAAGCTGCGTGCCTCAGGAAAGCTTGGTCATAAAACGGATGGATTATATGCATCAGTGATACACCCTGCCTTTTGAAGTGGTCTGGTGACAAGGATTATAATAAAAGTTTATCAAAGACTGGCAATTTTATTGATTGTTGAACTAATTGAACTAATCGGCTCATCATAAAACCCAGGAAAGCGCACTCCTAATTTAAGTGGCTAATTGCAGTGTTATAATCACACAGGATTTTAACAAAAAGAAGGCTAGCACAGGAAAGCTGCAGGATGGCGCACACCTTCCTGTGTAAGGGAATTTCAATATGAGCCCTTAAAGCCAAATAAAATCAAAACAGTTGAAAGGGAAATTAAAAGCATTATATTTAAACCTGAGCTGAACAATAATTGACTTTGTAAAAAAGTAAAATGGTTGAATAGAAAATGGAATTAGTGCTTGTGAAGAAAATATCATATGTGTCTTCCATGGATAAGTACATGTAGGATCTATGAAATGCATATGTGTGTGTCCGGGGCAAGTGCTCCAACATAACAACACACCGACACACACCTTACTTAACAAGGACCTATAGTCTGATCAACTCGTAATAGGCAAGATTCATAACACTGTGAATTGATATAGAAATTAGAATAGTGAACATGAGTTCGGCACACCATCTACACGAACTGTGCTTTGCAAATTGCTTGTCTGACGCGCGCTTTTGTGGATTGTTGGGACTAATTGACATGTGGAGTAACAAAAAACTAATAATTCTCGCCTATTACAAGCTGATTACATGTATAGTATAGGCACACATACTCCCAAAGTATGTCCTCAACAAACAACGAAAAATGAGGTCTTAATTACACCCTTCTAGTACTACCCATCTATAACTCGCATCCTTTGAAGCACTGACCACTTTAACCCCCTGAGTACTACCTGCCGATCTAACATTGCCTCTGATTGGTCAATTACATGATATCTTCACTTTAATCACAAATCAGAATGGAGTTTTGCAAATAATTCACCCCAATTTTTGTGTGTGGTGAAATATTATTCTAACAATGTTGCTTATTGGTCCAATTGATAATGAAAACTTCTTTTTGGCCAATCGGCAGGTAGTTCTCATGGGGTTTAAGACTTGATGACATGACAACAATCACACATGTGCACACCAATTACATAAGTACTTGTAAAATTTTTGTCACTGTACAGGACTACAGGTCCTCAGAAACAGAATGGTCGACTGCAGATCCATGGGATAACGCTTTTTCAATGGGAAATGAACTTTGCTGCTTGGATGATGTCACAATGAGGTTAGCATTTATTCCGTATTGAAAAGCGTATTCCTACGGATCTGCACTTGACCAGCCTCAAAATATTAGTAGTGCATGGAAGAGTGTATGTGTGTACTTTGTGTTGAAGTGAAATTAAAGATATGTAGTGAGAATGAATAGTAACCATCCCCAAAGAAAATGTGAGTACTGTCTACATTAGGCCTCTAACTCTTTTGTAAAGTCTACTGAATTTAACTTAATACATATCAATTGCATAGAGTCAATCTGCCCCGTAACTTCCATGTAAAAATATGCATATTAGTTCAAAACAAAAGATATCCATGTTTTATTTTAAAATTCAAAAACCTCAGCCACTATCGAATATTGCAGAAGTTTGTATAATATGGTAGCACAAAACAAACTGGATTGGCCAAAAATCTGAGTGATTCACTCATCTGATTGATCTCAAGTAACCAGAAGTTTAAATTGAAATTGGCATTTTGTATGGAAACACTTCAAGTTTTAATATGCCAAGTTCATCCAGACAAAGTCCTATGGTTTTTCTTCTTTCCGGCATAAAATACTACAGACTCGCTGTAGAGGAGGTGTAGCGATCCCTGCAAAAACATTACCACATGGAAGAGTCGGGCCCAATTACCAATGAAAGAGGGATACAAGTTTGCCCCCTTTACCCTTTTTTGTCTTCTTTCTTCAACCCACACATTATAGTGGTATTCTAAAAGCCTAACAAAGCCGTATGAGCTGATCAGCATTTTATTTTGTTTTTTGTACTGTAATTGCTAAGTTTACCTTGGGAATAAGCCCAATCGCCATTCTAACTTCCGGTTTTTGAGAGCAGTTTTGGGACACTTTGACCTCCGACATATCGGGAAAATTGACGTAATTATTATTAATTTTCTTATTATTGTCATAATTTTGATCATTAAAAGTACCAAATAATAAATTTATAAAATACTTAAATATTTTTCATATTTGTTTTAAATATTGTAAAACATCTTAGATTATATTTTGTACGTACAAAAACCCAATACTTCTGAATGTTCTGAAAGGTCAAAGGACAAAGTGTCCTAAAACTGCAAAAACTGTCCTACAATGCATAGCAAACTTCCAATGCCGATTGGGCTTATTGGGATTAGACCTCTCCAAAAATAGTAATTACAAATTACAATAACTATGATTAAGGCAGCAAAGTTATGTTATCTTGTGTAGAGTCTATAGACTAATTATATGTCAAATGAACACAGCACCCACAAATGTAGGCTACATGTACATGTAGGACAGTGGTTCTCAACAGCACGCTGGTCACATCTGGCCCGGCGGGCAAGTGCATTTCTTTTGTAGATTCTGAAGCTCTGGGTCCTGTAAAATAATTCTGCTCTGCATAATTCGGGCTAGAGCTCTTACTGGCCAGCAAAATTAGGGTCAGAATTTCGGTGAGAATCCGAGAATTGCTTCTCGCAAGGATTCTCGTACATGTAGACACCTTTGCATAAATCAAGATTATCATAACTTTTGTAGTTAACACAGAAGTTAATTTGTGTGAATCAAATGATTCCCGCAAATTTACTCTTCAAGAAACAGGTTTGATTCTCGGCGAATTTCTTGCACTGTGCAACAAAATTCTGATATTGCAAAATTATCAAGAGAGATTGTGTTTTTAAAGTTTGGCTGTTGAAAACCCCTGATGTAGAAGAAAATGTTGATATGCAGCAGTTGTAATTTAATATCACCTTGACTAGAACCGGAAATAATTTCTAGATGCCCTGCATTTAAACTTTCTCCTCCTGCAAAATAAAAACAATCTTAGCCAACATTTGTTCAATGAATGTATACAGCAGTGGTCAGAGTCTTAGCCAGAAATCAGAAACCACCCGTCCAAGCAGATAGTGATACCAAAATTTGACCCTCAAATATAAAACAACTTGTCTATAATACCCATGGAAGGGTCACTGGGGTCAAATATGTCCTGATTTGGCCTTTACATGTCACTCTGAATTAGTCTCAAGTTCATATAACCTTAAAATCATCTGTTTTAGAGCTACCACATCTGTATAATCCATTAAATCCACCCGTCCAAAATTAGATTAGCCTGTCTTAAAGACGGGTGGACGCATGGCTGGCTAATTATATTTAAGACCTTGGCAGTGGTTCCCACACTATGGGTCGCAGCGTCTTCCAAATGTTTTTTTTGTGTGTCAATTTTTTGTGTACAATACAGGAGTATTTTTAAGACGATGATATTGCCTCCACCAAGAAATAAATATTGTTATAGAAAAATTATCAAATTCGTGGACATCGTGGAACATTCAACTACGCTTGTTACTCGCGACTAATCATGCTAACTACACACGCAGCATTAACGCTACTCTCACGCGTCCATATTAGCGAGGCTATCTGCGTACAACTGCTTACTACGCACAGCCACGCAAAGAGTATGTTCCACGATGTCCACGAATTTGATAATTTTTCTATAGTAAATAAACAAGTAAATTTAGGAATGAATAAAGGAATAAAAAAAATTAAAATTAATAAAAAAAATAAACAAATGAATATGTAATCATAATCTGATGTGACCCATGCAACACATGTTCTGTCAGTGATGTTACTTGTGAACCTCATCTGACACTGCACTACTCAATTTCAGTATTGAAAAAAAAATACAAAGGAAGTGAAAAAAAAATGAAAAAATATTACACAGATTATTAAAGTATCATAGAGTTGATTAAAATAGGTAACAAAAATAATATCACTTGAATTAGGTGTGTGTTTTGCATTTTACCACATACGACATGACCCGATGTGCGCTACATCTCCCACCCTGGCGTCAGCCCGACCACAAACACTGCATGCAGCGCCACCTCGCCACTCCCCGTACTGTCGTATTTTTACGGCCAATTGTCAGAACGGGTCATCACAGTAATTTGCTTTGCGCATTTATGCGCGATGGATTTCTGCACAAGAATGACCACAAACATCTTCAGAATACTCTAAAATTTCAAATTATATAGGTTTAATATAGGTTTAATGACCTCCTTCCGCTCCATTTCGGCAACTTCTTACGCCAAAAATCATCAAAATCTTACCTACAAAATAGACCTCAAAAACCTAGAAAATTAGGGGCTTTCCCCAAAACAAACCCCGTCGTGTTTGATATGAGTGCAAGGGTCACAAAATTTCCTTTAAAATGATGACATCATCCAGGTAAGTCTCGTGAAGTCTCGTGGATAAATCCAAATCGAGATTTCATGAATTTCAAGCAGACGAAAAAATGGCGTCCCGTCGATCTTTAAACTCTTCAAAAATAATTTCCCATTGTATTTTGAGTTTTGAAAGGATGAGAAATGGCGAGTTGTTTTCACTAAGTTTTACACACAAACAGATACAAATGCGTAAATCATCGTATGCGCTGGATGGACTCGCTACCACTAGGGCAGGCCAGTGCCGTACTATTACGCTGACTTTCGTATTCGGCGAGGAGGACGATTTCGACCTCCTGGTTTGTTTACAAACAGAGAGGTAGACAAAAACCGTTCTGCTTGTCCAAACACTCAAGTATCAGAAGGATGGTCCACAATAGCGTGATTCACGTAACCTGAATAGGGATTAAAAAGCTGTCACGTAGAACCATGTGCTTCTATTGTCCAATTTGCCATCAAGATTTCATATGGAAACAGTTCAGACCCAGTACACGATCATGTCAGAAATTAATATTTTGTTCTGGGTCTGATTATTCGGACTAAGGGCAGGCTAGCTCGCTACTGATCAGTACGTCTGTGACACTTGATTGAAAATGACCATGTATACTCACCTTCTATTTCTATCCTATCTTGGAAACTTTGAAGCTCAGCTAACAAAATCTGCCTTTCTCTGGGCATCAATGTCCCTATAAACTCTCTAGATTTCTTTGGCGTATCAAATGTCAACTGGCCTCTGTACCCGCGAAATGAGTAGCACCGGCATGGTCGGAGTTGACAGCTGAATTTGGGCGTAAGAGACCTACTTCTAACATTTATTTCATGTGATAGAACAGATCGATACCTACACTGGCTCTTATTATATATATTGGAACATGATACTGGTGTAAAATTGATAAATAAAGGGGTATTTCCTAATGAAAGGGGAGAGAAAATTCTGCACATCCTCAACGTGGGCGCCGCCATTTTGATTGATCGCGGAAAAAAAATGTTTCTAGACAATAAGTTGTAAAGCAATAAATTATGTCCCTGTAATGACAATGCATTCAATACAACGTCGTCCTGAGTTTTGTTATTAATCTTGTAGTATTATTACGATATCAAAATAAATGGTTTGGTTGTCTCATTGACTATAATTTAAGCAGTGGGCCAAATGGTGAATCAACTTGTAAATTTTAGCACTTTTAAAAACACCTCAACCAATAGATGGCGCTAGACCATAATTCGCTTAACTAGTAACAAACGCAGGGCGCATGCGCGAGCCGGGAAGTTCAAGCTTGCTGTAGAATCGGTCCCTACACATGTACGACACGTTTGCAACGCCCCGACTCAGGTGTCAATTTGTGGATTAAATTAAATAAAATTAAATATCTTTTTTTCTATATGTCCGTTTCTCCGTCTCCCGGGGAATTGACTTGAAAACATTATGAGGATTACTCAGTTAATTTTTGAGGACAAAAATCATGAAATTGGTGGTGTACGGGAATTTTTATGGCCAAGTTTTAAGGCCAAAAAATATGATTTTTTCGAAAAAATTTTGACCGAAAATTCGACCCTTTCTCACTTATCTGATGAATTTTCAACTTCTTTTTGACATATGTGCTAGATATGACTTTGGTGTTTATATTCCCTAAAGTAATTGTTGTAATTTTGCTTAGTTTTATAAAAAGAAGTGATTTTCTGCATGGAGTCGTTTTAATATTAGCTAATATTCAGCTTTGTTTACGTTTCAAAACCAAAACTGAATTTCCCGGCTCGCGCATGCGCCGTGCGTTTGTTACTAGTTAATAATTCGCACAGATTCAGATTCAGATTCAGATTCAGATTCAGATTTTATTGACAAATACCAAATATAAAGGTGTAGTCAATTACAAAGAACAAAAACATATACAATACATATCAAGATTAACTGTGTACACTAAAATTTTTTTTTTTTTTTTAAAGGTCTATCAAGTCATGAAATACGAAAAATTATATATAAAAATGCACGATATATATGAGCCAGTACGAGAGCAAGAAATTCGTTTTACAATACAATAATAGACCCAATACACATGCGTACAACATCATGGATATGGATACAGATCATCGATTGATATTTGAATCTGTGGAAAAGTTTGAAAATGAGGGAGTTTCGTAAAATATATCAAGAACGGTTTGGTCAATTGTCAAAATGCAAAAAGTATGTTGAAGATGATTTATTCTTCAACGACATATCAATTGTTTAGTTGTGGCGTCAAAATACCCAAACAATTAAGTTCCTGACGATACAGTTGCAGGAAACTTGGGAGTAGATGGGAAACTTGAAAGCTGGTCCTTTGGCTGGTCCAGGGCCGTCGCAACCGGGGCGGCCGGGGCGGCCATGGCCGCCCACTTTTTGCCAAAAATCAAAAAATCAAAAAAAAAAAAAAATTTGATTTTTTTTTTTTTTTAAAGAAAAAGATAAAGGTGTGGGTGGGTGGGGGAGCACTGCACGGTACCAGCCTCTCATCCTTGCCACCCGAGAAGAAAATATTATGCAACCAAATATCAATGAGAAATAGTCATCAGATCATAGACTATTATAGTTTAGGGACACCTCACTAGACTCCATGTCTAGTCGATTTCTTCATTTTCAGGCTGGCCCGTGCCGCTCCTATCAATAATTATAATTGTTTTATTTTTTGTCCTAACCTTTCATTTAAAGAAAACCGTACAGGCTTAACCCTGAACTATACAAATCCTTGGCCCTCACCCAGAACCCCCCAGGTAAATAATCATTGGAAGAAAAATTAATTTCCCTAATATAAAAACTTTGGCTAACCTATTTTAGTGTTATTATGCATGGTTATGCAATTTGTGTTTTAATTAATTTCTTCAGCCTCATTTCATTGAACTTACCCGATTGATATTGCTAATAAAATAAAGGAGAAACCTTCCAAAGAATTTTGGAAATACAAAAAAATCTTTCATGCATGAATTTTCTTCTTGAATGCAAGAATAATTTTCTTGCATGTTTGCATTTTGTACTTGCATGCAAAAGCTTTATCTTGTGTGTTTGAAAACTAAACACAATACATTGTGTGTATGATGACCTACTTTCAAATTTCTTACATGCAAGAAAAAAGCTCTTGCAGGCAAGAAAAATATTTAAACATGAACGATTTTCACCACATCATTCCAACATTCTATATCGGTATTATTATTTATTATGCTAACAATAATCACAATATCAGACAGTTATTTTTTTTTGTTTAGCGCATTTAAATTATATGTGTGTAGTACTTGCGTTAAGGTTAAAAACAAATAAATGAGATAGGCCAATTTTTGACCATATGGCAGTAAAAAAAACGATACAAGTTTTGATACCCCTAAAACTAGTTTTTAGCACTTTATGTACATTTACATTCATACAAATGATGTGAGTAGTTTCAATTCACATACCGGGTTTTATGCACATTGTGTCCCTCAAAATGCGAGGGCTTCAGGGGGCTTCGCCCCCTGAAACCCCCACAAGCGGCTCTGCCCCCTTCCCCCCCGCTGGGGGCCTCAGCCGGCCCCCAGACCCCCGCCATATGGCCGCCCCACTATTTCATACCTTGCTACGGCCCTGGGCTGGTCCTATGTGTATACAGGATTACCCTTTGCCAATTGCACGGTTCCGCAATGCAAGGAACCGTGCAAGGACATTCTCGAACTGGCAATAGACATGAAAGAAGAATTACGACTATTACTACTTTACACTATGTTATATGACTACACTCTAAATTACAAGGATTTAAAAATAAATCCTTAAGACTGTAGTTAGGGACCAATCAATTTTAGATTTAAAATTAATCTTATAGATTTGAATTTTAAATCTTAAAGATTTAATTTTAAATCTTAAAGATTTAATTTTAAATCTAACACTTGATTGGTCCCTAATCACAGTCACTTGGGATTTATTTTAAATCCTTGAAATTTAGAGTGTAGTATGTTGCCAGATGAAGGCTCTCCAGCAGTGGCGGAACCGTGCAAAATGGGCGAATATGCCTCAAATTACATGGTCAAGTCAAATTTTGCGCAGTATTGAATTTATATCGCCTCAAAAATATGGTCAAACTGAAAAAGCAACACAAATACAGACTGAGTCAAAAAGAAGTAGGCCTAAACTCGTTTTCGAGATGCTGTAACTCGAGATCTGTAAAAAATCTGCTAAAAATGAAAATACCACTGGAAAGAGCAAATTCTACACGTCTAAATTAAAAAAAGAATTGTTGCAATTGCTCACAGCAACCTTAAGTTATACTCATTTGAATACAACCACCCATTTTTGTAGCTGCACACGGTTTCACTTTTCAAGTAGGGGCCTACCTATTGATTGGTATGGTGCGATATTCAAATGCAAATAAAGTTCTGTGGCAGGTGTGGTTTCGACCAATAATTCCTACATGTTAAAGAACTCTTTTCGTCTCTTACATCATTGCACTACATTAAAATAAAACGGGCCAAATAACAACATGGCACCACAATTTACCGCACGGGAGTGCACGTTTCTGCCGACGAAGTATCATGAAACTATAGTCCCAATGAAGTTCAGCGTCTTTTTCGTTTCCAATTTCCTACAGCTAACCGGGTTTCATGTAAGGGAGCAGTATGTAAGAATGTAAACAAGCTCAATGTGCATGGGACACTAAGGAACAGACAGCCGGAAGCTTCAGGCAGACCACGAACTGCTAGATCACAAGTGAACATTGCTAGAGTTAGACATGCGTTACGGCAAGACTAACGATCAGCTCAATCATGTACCCAACATTCCCCAATCAAGCTTCTGCCAGATCGTTCGTAAAGACTTGAATTGGTATCCCTACAAACTATAGTACCGTCATGGACTTTGTTGAATGTTAATTAAAAGCAAAAGTTGTCTTTTCAACAATAAATCCTGTTAGCACTTTGCTGATTCGTCGAAATTGTAATGGATGAAAATCAATCAGCCGTGTGCAGCTACAAAAATGGGTGGTTGTATTCAAATGATTATAACTTTAGTTTGCTGTAAGCAATTGCAACAATTTTGTATCTCCTGTAGTATACTTACCTTCAGAGTCACGATATACTGCCCATCTATCCTAGCTTTATAAGATGCTTTAAAATGCGGTGCTTTAGATCATGGAAGTAATAGATGTAACTGCGTGGATAAGAGTACCATAGACAGACCCAACCACAATGTATGTCCCTTCCCAGACATAGTTCTGGCAATCTCTATTAATTTAATTGGCAATCTGTATTAATACAAGTGCGAAATAAGACATGTAAAAATAACATAAGTATACCGTTTAATCAAAGATCAAAATATTCCAAATGATCAGTGTGATAATACTTGTATCTCAAAACACCTTGTGAAAAGTTGGAAAGTGTTTTGTAGTAAATGCATTTTTCAATCTTAACCGCCTTTGATTAAATTGTGGGACCAATGTGTCTTACTTCGGAATTTTCTTCACCTACATTAGGCCGTGTAAAATTAATATTTTGGTTCTCGTCCCCTCCCTCCTCAATTTCTGGGATTTGTCAGATTTTTTTTTTTTTTAGATTTTTCAATTTTTTTAGACTTTGGAATGATTTATGAAATCTTCATAGGCCTACATATAAATAAGTTTATTAGAGAACAAGCATCACTTCCAAGTCTTTTTGTGGTACTCTAGGGGTTTATCCTCAGAATCTCACATTTGAAAAAAAAAAAAAAAAAAAGGGCCTCATCGTTTCCTCGAGCACTGTTGGAGAAGACCGAAAACTACTGACAATGCTAATTTTACATTGAAAAAAAAAAAAAAAAAACACCTCCTCCCTCATCAATTCATGAAAATCCTCTGGACGAGAACCAAAACATTAATTTTATACGGCCTTAGGTACGTACGCACGCAAAACTTCGAACTATAAACAGGCCCTTAGGCCTGGACCATCCCTTATGGACCATTGAGGGTACGGTGGCTCGGTGGTTACGGCCTTGGACTCATAATCCGAGAGCATGGGGTTCGATTCCCCGTCCCACCACCGTGTTGTGCCCTTGGGCAAGGCGCTTTGCCTCGCTTGCCCTCACCCCACCCAGGTGCAACGGGAAGCCACAGTCGTTGTACTGATGGACCCTGCGCCACTTGTAGGCTTCAAACGTGGTTCCGACATATTCTAATGACGGCGGAATAAATGTAAAGCGCTTTGAGGCTGTTTACGGCATAAAGCGCTATATAAATATCTACATTTTTTTTTATCCCTTATGGACCATCCCGTATGGACCATCTCTTATAGACCATCCCTTATGGACCATCCCTTATGGACCATCCCTTATGGGCCATCCCTTATGGACCATCCCGTATGGACCAGCCCTTATCCCTCAGGGGATGGTCCATATAATCATCCACCAAAGTTGACGCCTGTAAGTATAGGTTTATGAATAAATTAACATTGGTCATTTTAGCCTAATAAATGCAAACTTTTGCGACCTTTGCGCGAATTTGATCCACTATTGCATCATATTTCACCATTTTAGCTTCAATATGGCAACAAAAAATCGCGCGCTTTGCATGCATATCTACCATAGACTATTCTGAATTCACACTACTTCAAGAAACAAAATCCCCCAAATGACTCCCCCCTCCCGTAGAGCGTATAACCAAAATATATAGTAAGAGAATGATTAAAACACAAAACACTGATAAATGTGTTAATACTTACCATATACCAACCTGACATGACACACAGAATTATTAAATCACTCACTCGTCACACTGAACGTGATATTTGTACAGTTTTAATACGAGGCTATTTTTATGCTCCAGAGATCAGACTTGAATAGAAAAAAAAAGTTATTTTGTTGGAATTGTTATGGTCACTAAATTATTGACCCAGGCCAAAATCACCTGCTACCGAGTTCACTTAACACCAAAGACGCACAAATATTTACTTGTTATGGTTACCTAACTAAGCCTGGACATCTTGATTGACTTTCTGATGAGATTCCTTTGATCCAAGATCCGGCAATGTCCAAGATCCTGTCGACCAGAGTCAGTCCTGAAGTCCTGAAGACTATGTTTTCACTATCCTAGCTGCTATGCTAGTGTTTTGCAAATACTCTTCTATGTTGAGCGTAAGCTCCCTTGTTGGAGATCTCTTGAGCAGTGGCGGCGCCACGGGGGGCATGGTGGGACAAATGCCCCCCCAGTCCGAACTGTTGCCCCCCAGAAAAAACCCAAAATTACGAAATTTTCCCCTTTTTACGGTCATTTTTCGCAAACTTTGTTGATTTTGCCCCCCCTGAAATTCACTTTGCCCCTAATGCCCCCCGAAAAAAAAATTCCTGGCGCCGCCACTGCTTGAGCAAGCTATCTACTCCACTTGACAGTCAGATAACACACTATGTTAGTCCAGCAAAATAACGCAGTTCGTTGATGGCGATATTTCTGTGTATCGCTTCTTTGGTTCGACAAAACAATCAAGCATTACTAGTATTGCCTATCACTTCCGCTTTTAGCGTATTTTCTTCTCTCCAGCACACTAGAACCGTACCTAACTATGGTAACTTTTGTACCACCACTAGCTAACATAAGTTTCACAGAGTTCCCTGTTGTAACTATAAACTGCGCTCCCGATCATTTATTTATTATCCAGGCTTTATATTTTATTCCCTTCTAGAACAATCTTCTCCTTATATAACAATCTCCCCTAATTATAGCATAATACAGCATTTTACACATTTCTAAACATAGCTCAATACACTCATAGAAATGACTTGTTCGCCTTGTTGGCGCAATTCAAAAGGAGTAAGTTTGGACAACTCAAAAATAGTGTAAAAGTTGCCAAAACAAAATTCATTTTAGTTATCTGAACTTAAAAAATGCTGAAAAAGCTCAAAAAGTTCCGTCAACTATTCAACTTTGTTGGCATGACTTAAAAAGTTGATGTAAGTCGTTGCGTCAACTTTTTTAAGTAATGCCAACTTCTGAATTCAAGTTCAGGGAACTTAAAAAAATAAACAAGGTTCAAAGAACCAATTAGTTGAGTTATTCTAACTCAACATGTAAGTTGATGTAACTCGATCAATAAAGTAAGTGCAAATGAGTGCGACCAACATAATGATATCGAGTCAGCGTTACTCAAAATTGTACGCGTTGGCATTACTCGGAAAGTTGACGCAACGACTTACATCAACTTACTGAGTAATGCCAACGAACATTTTCCAGGAACATCTGTGGCAATCATGATCATTCTAGTAGTTTACATTATGTATGATTGCTTACTAGCATTTTCCATTGAGCTTCCAGAACATTCCATGTACAAACCAATAGATGTGTAATGACAAAATACACAACTTTGAATGAATATTATGGAATTATTGGGGCACATAACACCTTTCCCCTTAAAAGAAGAAAGTTTGAATGCAAAGAGAGCATTCTTAAATCTCATTCATATAAAACATCTTTAACTAATATGTTTTACTTTTTACACTATGTACACACCCAGTGACTACTTGTCACTCTTATTCCTTTTTAAAAGAAATTTGGTTTGTCTTATTCAACTCTGGATAAGGCATCGGTCATAAAATTATCCTTTCCTTTGATATGCTTAATGTCCAGGTTGTATGCGTATTCTTGTAAGGTCAAACTCCATCTCACCAAGCTTTGATTTTTGTTCTCCATCCTGGGGATGAACGTGAGTGGATTATATTTTCTGTGAAGACACGCACAGGCCACACTGTGATACACAAATATGCATCAAAATGTTGCAATGCTAAAAGCAATGCAAGACACTCCTTTTCTGTGGGGTAATTTCGTTGGTGTTTGTTAAACTTCTTTGAGTAGTAACATAGTAGTCAATCAACCACCACATCATTCATATATCACTGGCATCAACCGCCAGTATAAACTGCTTCTGAAAATCAGGCGCCGATAGCTCAGGTGAACTCATCAGAAATGATTTGATCTTGTTAAATGCAGTCTCACATTGGTCCTGTGCACAAATCAGTCAGAGGCGATGCTATGTCCGAAAGGTTTGGACAGAACTTCTGTAATATCCAACCACATCCAGAAATCTCATGAGTTCTCTTTTGGTTTTAGGCGTGGGGTATTGCTCAATAGCCTCCACTTTGGCTTTGATGGGTGTGACCTGCTGACCTTGGCCTACCACATGCCACAGGTATGTGACTGTGGCATGGCAACTAACTTTTACCAAATTCACTGTCAAATTTGCTTCAGACAATTTCTGAAACAATTGATGGAACATACGCCTCACAACCATCTATGTCAGCTGCAATTTGGTTTACAATTCTTTGAAAGGTTGCTGGCGCATTTTTCAAACCGAATGGCATAATCTTGGACTGGTAAAGACCAAATGATGTACAGAATGCGGCAATCTCTTTGGCATGGTCTGTGAGTGGAACCTGCCAGTACACTTTCAAAAGATCGAACTTGTTCGCAAACTTTGCATTCCCGATTTTGTCAATGCAATCATCAATTGGGCTATTCCAGAAAATAGATGCACACCCCATATAGAGGAGTTCGGATATCCGGACTTTTTGTCCACTCGTGACTGTTGGAAATCCAGACTTTTAAAGTGCCCAAAGGCAAACAAAATCCGGCAGAAAAATAGTTTAAAATCAGAAATCCTCAATTTGAGAGCTCATTTTCAACATTTCTGTGATTTTCCCTTCATTTGATTGGATTTCCAAGCTTTTTCCAGTAACATTGGCAACTGGAAATCCAGTCGTTTTCAGAAAGCAGACTTGGAAATCCAGACATTTCTTTGATTGAAAATTTACTCCTCTATGGGGGTGTGCACCTATTTTCTGGAATAGCCCATTCTCGGAATAGGTTATGAATCCGTCTTTAAATGTAAATTTGCAGATCTCATGTATGGCAAAAGCCTGTATGAACCATCGGGCTTGGGAACAAAGGAAACATGGTGAACTCCATACACTGTCACTTGGTTCAATGATATCAGTGTCTAACTTATTGAATCTCTTCTTCTTCTTCCTATATATACGTGCATACATCAATTTGAGTATTGTCGCACGGGCTTAACGTGCACAGTTTTTTATCTATGCACGAGATACTCCATTTTCATTGGATTCACTCTGTAAGGATGCTGCTTAATTGGTTTTGTGTTACCAATATCTATATCATGGAACACAGCATTGGTTCTGCTTAGAGTATCCGGAAAGATATTTTCAAAATCTTTGATCAAATTTCCTATTTGACTTTGTTGGTCCACAGAAAGATGACAAACTACGACCTAATTCACTTACCCGATCACTCCTCTAAAGTTACTGAATTTGTCATTATTATTTGGTCATGGAAGACATTGAGCCTCGCATTGTTGTGAACCAATTTGGTAATGGAAAGCGCAGATCTACATCCCATTCCATTATCGTGTGAAACTTTTCAACGAGTTGTATGAGCATACTGATAAGCCTAAGAGTATGTGTAGAGTAGTGATAACTGATTTTAGTAGGGCTTTTGATCAGATTGATCACAACATTATCATCCCCAAGCTTCTTGATATGGGCCCGGAGGGTACTTCCATAACGGATATGCATCATGTGCCTCGGGATAGACCCATATTTCAAATCGGCTTGTACCCAGTGACCCCCTTTTTGTGTTATTGTCCTACCTAATACCCAATGACCCCTTTAAAAATAAGGTACTCAATGACCCCTTTTTTTTCTATTTTCTGACCACTTTTTATTCCCAAAGTTAGGTGGTATTTGTGTTCTCCTCGAGAAATAATTGAATTTGTCAAATTCAATCATCCAGTTGCTTCCATTATTGTTAATTGATTCAATTTCCCAAGTTTTCGCAGTTTTCAGGGTGGAATTTCGCGGGAGTCCAAGAGTCGACTCTCGCAGAGACTCCCGTAAAAGCCCTATTGCGAGAGTCCATGTGGACTCTCGCTGGAAATGATCGGCTCAGTGAACTTACGTTTAAGTTCAACACGCCTTAAAACTCAAAGCCTTCAAAATTAAAAGGAAAAGTCACCAAAGATGCAATGACATATATATGGAAGTGAGAGTATGATGACACATATATTAAAAACTTAACTTTGTTAGTTTATTTGTTAGTTTGTTTGTTTGAATGCATTTTACGTAGGCCTACATTATAATACCTTTTGGACTCCCGCAAGATTGTACAACGAGAATCCATTTACGGGAATCCATGGACTCTCGCAAAACTCTCTTGCGAGAATCCACTTGGACTCCTGTGGCACTTTACGAAATTCCATCCCTGAGTTTTGACAATTATTTATTTGTACCCAATGACACCTTTTTGCCAATCTTGTACCCAATATCTCTAGTTGGAGAACCCATCAGGTCCCTTGGTAGTCCCAGATTCTTATGATGCTGCCATCTACAATGCTCAGCAAATGTCCGGATGATATCACACTTGTCGAGAAATGTAACTTTCAACCCAAACTTAGAAAACCACAAGATACCATGATAGTGGAATACTTTACCTAACCAGACTGCTGAACTCTTAAATGCATTATTTAGCACGTGCCAATGTTTTCGTACCTGATGTACATTTCAATAATTATGTGCTGCTTTCATTTTCAAAAGCTATATTACTTCTTACATATATTTTCAACCACAATAGTATAGCATTTAAAGGAGTTAGCTATGTGATCAGCTCGATCACTAGCAACCAATCGGAAACTATGTGTATTACATCATTAGGTATGGGGGTATTGCTATTATTTTATAATTACCGTAAAACCTCGATTGTTAGCATATGCTTACTATCAAGCGCTTTTGAAAAGATGAAATTGTACCATAGTCCGGCGCTTTATACCAGCTGAGCTTATGGAATTGAGACACAAATTTGCAAGTTTACTTGTTCGTATAATCATATAACTATATGTATCGATGATTTGCTCAAAATCATTTACAGTTTTGTGGATGGGGCTCTTCATGTTTGCATGTTTTAAAAGCGCTCGATAGTAAGAACATTATGTTAACGGTATAGCGAACTCAAATCACCAAATCACATATACAGTAACATTAAGAGAGCCCTCTCTTGATAAGTATCATATAGTATGAAAGTAGCGGCGCACCTACACTGAAACGAGCAAATGCAATGGTTGGAGCCCTACTCTCTTGTTAATTGCACTTAAACAAGAAGTAAACCCAATGGGACTACAGAGTAGTCTAGTTATGCTTACAATATTGGCTGTTGCACATGGATATGACATGCACCATCGTTTACCATATCTACTTAAAGCCATATTGTAACATTTCAATAAAAATAGATTAGTATATCGAGAAGGTAAAATTTTAACAAAGTATTTCTTTTCCATGAAATGTTTATATCTCCCCTTTTAATTTTGAGCCGAACAACTGGTGGAAAAGCAAAGAAAATGAGAATTTACTACCAGCGCTGATAATACCGGTACGGTCCTTTGATGTGTGTATGCACCGTCCCGCTCGCCATCATACGTACAATCCCGGGGGTGTACTCACTAAAAATGGGTGACGGGGATGTGCGGCCACACATTGACCCCCATTTTTCAACTCCCTCTTACTCAATGACCCCCTTTTTTTGTTTTCCTGTCACCAAAAGACCCCCTTTTTCATGAATTTTGGATAAATTTCTGATAATCTCTCACCGAATGACCTGTTTTTCATTTAGGCCTACTTCTTGAAATTTTTCAAAAAAATGTTGATGACTTGTTGAAAATGTTGTATCAACTTTTATAATTTTGACCAAATATTTCCCAGTCTCACGGAAAGATCCCGGATCCCCGTCTCACGAAAAGACTCCATTTTTTTTTTGGGGGGGCCTTCTCACCGAAAGACCACCTTTTTTGGTATGTAGGCTCTCACCGAATGACCCTAGTTTCGAACTGATGTACGCACATCCCCGTCACTTCCACAGTCGAGTGATGCCCCCCCCCTCCCCGAGCGAATTATTTATTTTATTAGGTCCGTTGTCGGCCATCCCCCTCCACGTGGGGGATGGGGGAAATACCCCCAGTCAGAACTCTTTCCCCCTGTTTTCCCCAGTAAAACCCCAAATGTATGAACATTTTCACTTTTTGCGTTTTGTTGATTTTGCGCCCCCCATTAAAATTCACTTTTCCCCTCAATGTTCCCGAAAAATTTCCTGGCGCCGCCATTGCCCCAACCAATATAGGCCACTGCGTGAGTATCACTGAAAAACAAATCAGATTTGTCCCCTAATATAAATGCTTTCGATCCGTAGTTGATTTCTCTCTGTTTTTTGATGTGAGCAGTTTGAGTATTGTTCACCAGAATTGCCCTTCGATATGTTCTGAGAAATGTTATTGAGAATATTTTGTCAAAAGTAATATATTAACAATCAATTGTAAAACGTAGTTCATTTCTTATAGCTCAAGTAGCTTTATTTGTATGAATATTATGTTATTAAATTGTACGGGAAATGCTTCAGGCCTTTCCCCAATCGAAATATGTTATTACGCTACCTTTTTCATTTTATTAAGAAAACCATATTATGATCGTAATGCACAACTCATAACACTGCTCGATCTTTGAGATTATTGAATGCCTTGAAAGGTTTATTACTTTACGAAATATAAATAGATGATTCTTAAAACAATAGCACACAAGATATAATATTGTTTTGTTGATTAATGTCGCTTTTTTACCGCAAGGCAAGTGATGCACGGCCTTAAGTTAAGTGACTGCAACAATGTTATGTGAATGTTTTTGTTGCTGTTTTTTTAAATTATTTGGTACAACTTTTTGTAGATGTGATACAAACTTAAATGCCATCTCAATGTACGTAAAAACTTAGAAATAAGAAATTATGTTCCATTTCACATTAATTTTGTTGAATTTAATTTTAATCGCATTAAACATTTTTGATATGGATATACATGTTGGTGCAATCTTTTCTGTCTTTGTGCTTTTGGTACCATAACCAGGATAACCGTTTTTCTGAAAATATACCCGCCGCGGCTCAAAAAATAGGGCTACATTTAACAACTGAAAAAATATCAGTACTATTAACCAACCACGTATTGCAGTGACCGCGAAAGATGGTGACCGCGAAAGAGGGTGACCGCGAAGCACGGGTGACCGCTAGTTATTATAAATTATGGAAACTTTGACACTGACCACAAGAATGAATTTGGAGAAAATCTTCTGATAATTACAACACTCGCTGAGCAGCAAGACATTCCCTCTAAGCTTTTAATCCGATAAGATGATTATCTATTTGTTTTCATGAATTGGAAGACATTCTTTGATGTATTACTGAGCTCAATCATCTGAAATTACTGGAGTGTGAGCCACCCAGGCTGGGTGGCTACACCATGGAACACAGAACAGAAGGTTTTCTCCAAATTCGTTTCCTAATGAAAATTCTTGTCCCCAGAACAATCTCTACACTCGAAACAGATTAGTGCAGAACCCTCGCAACTTTCGTAGACCAAAATAGGTTCTATAAATTACACTCTTAAAACGTTCTACTCATTTTTTAATAGAAACTTGTCATTGACAAGGGAAACTATTCAGATGATGGGGACTTAACAGATTTCTCTTCAAAATGACTCGGATATTCGCATCAAAATGACAAGACACTCATCAAATTCGATATAAGATTGCCTTGGAAAACGGCGATCTTTTCATTATTATTCACAGAATAAATAGATTCTGTCAAAAATGACCCAACTTATCAAATTTGAGTAGTTTGTCTTGTCAGATGAGGACTTGACAGAATATTGTCAAAATGAAATGGAAACACTTATCAAATAATGAGTTGGAGATCTTGTCAATATGAATAGTTACTTGTTAAACATGTTAAAATAAAACGGAAACTATTCATTTTGATCAGATTACCGGTTCAAGTGATAATAAACCTAATCAAAATAATAAACAGTAGGCCTATATCTTATCACGAATAGTTACGTCATCAAAAACAAATAAGTATGGATTCTATTTAAAAATGTGAATAATACGAAAATAGAGTGTACTCTGTGTATAATCAGATAATAGAGCTGAAAAGGTTCTCCAAATTCATGGTTCTTTTGAGCATATTAAAACCTTAACATTTTCTTGTTTTATAGAACCGTTTTAAAGCAGGGTAGGAGAGAAAGGTGCTGTAGATTGGAGCCCGATTTTCAAAGAGTGAATAGTGAACGTCAAGTACGCCCGCGATCTTGGGTTTGGTAAAAAACAAGCTGGGTAAGGATTTTTATCCAACATTGGGTAAATTTTACCCAACATGGGTTTATTTTCATTAATTATAGGGCCTACCCAATGTTGGGGAAACGTTTACTCAAGTTGGGTAAAATTACCATGAACAGCCCTCATGGGTTGGGTAAAGTTTTTTTACACGATATTGGTATAAATGTTACCCAACATTCAGGGTAAATTGCTGAAAATATCCCCGCAATGTTGGGTAAAATTTATCAAATGTTGGGTAGAAAAACGTGCTCATTCAACCGGGTTTTTTTTTCAGTGTTCTAACATAGCCTGTTTCTGCGTTTTTAAACGCACGTCGTCGCACGTCGGAACGTGCACTTTGTTGTCGTTAGTATAGGCCTAGTTTTATCAACATTCCCATCAGTGTCCTTTGGACTTAAATATTATACGACTATAACATATACGCAGGCATTATTAAAAGAGATAACGTAACTCACATGAACTAGCACGAAGTAAACAAGGATACGGGGGAACTACTCTTACTTATGTGTGATAGGCAATATGGATGGTGTGAAAATAGTCTTGGCAAGCTTTGTGTCTTAATCATATTAACATGGTTAATATACATGCCTTCAACCCCAGGGTCTTCAACTTTTTAGCATGGCTTGAGCATTTTGTTTGAGCCTGGTCCCATCAGGACCCAAACGTGTCTCCATACGGAGCGACCGTTTACACAACAAACAAACAAATGGAAAAGTTTAAAATTTAATCATTTTACATAAGTTGGCTGATCTAGCTGAAGGGGACCAGAAGACAAATCCATCTCACTAACTGACTGACTGCTTTTAATAACCATTTGGTGGAGATGTCCAAAAGCGGTCCAAAGAGATTGTGTGTTCAAGCAAGACAATTATATTTCTTTTGTTTTCTGGCTGTATTAACACAATTGGTAGGGCCTACCCATTAATTTTGATGGTTATTGAAAATTCTATACATCTTCTAAAAGCAGCATTGGATCCTCTTCAAATGACCATAACTATTGTAATATGACTGTTTATGGCGATCCTATGTTGTATTTTGATGTGTATTAGGTCTGTCACACTACGACGGACTGGATCAACGTAGGCCTACATCACCGAATACAAACATATTTTATTCGGTGGAAAAATCACCAGTCCGGCAGAAGATTCGGTGGGATTTTGGGTCCGATTCCCGTTCGTCTCTCTATGCGTTGTGGCCGCTAATAATCCTGCAGGCGTCTTATATCCGATCGTTCAACGTCCGACAAATGACCGTCGAATCCGTGGCATGTGGCACCAACAGGGACGTCCACCCTATCAGAAAAGTGGGGGAGGAGAGGGTGTTTGAGAGGGTTTTTGACCCCTTAAAGGCAGTGACGTAGCAAGCACTTTTTCAGAAAGTGGGGAAAGACAACTTTTAAGGGGGAAAACTTTGAAGAAAATGGTCAAATATTGGCTAATAAGTACAAAAGGGCTACAAATCTGATATATCAGGGCAACCAGCGTCCGGGGGCAATAGAGGTGAGAAACCTTTGGACAATGAAGGCCCAATTGAAGCCGTTTGTCATTTTTGGATCAATTTAGCACTATTATTGGGTACTATTTTAGTTTGAAACAGCCGCAAATTGGTGAAACGAAAGCCTAATTGAAGCCATTGAAAAGTATATGAAATATAAACAATTGTTTTAAAAATAACACGTGGATGTCCATAGCAGAAGCAAAAAGGAAGACTTGTCCATTTTGCAAAATGAAGGTCCAATTGAAGCCATTTGCATGGGGACTGTAGGGCCTATTTACATTATTAGGCCTAGGCCTATTGTGTAAAAATTTAGTTTTAAAAATGGAAAATTTGGAAAATTGTTTTTGGTGCATCATTTTAACACTATTATTGCCTTAAACAAAAAACAAAGAAGGCCCGAACTGAATTTGCAAAATTTAAAATGTTATACACTGATCCACTGACACTTAGATATAAGACTTCAGACTCGTAATTTTAGGTAAAGCATGCATGGATTGATATGTTAAAGTCAGTAATAGACCTAAGTCCGTCTTAAATACTGACTTTGGTGACAAAATGTCACGGGCCCTACATATCGACGGGCCGGCAGTAATTTTCACAGGCTTTTGGGCCAAGGAACCACATTTAAGCACTGCCTATAATAATCACAGGCCTATACTTAGGCTTACTATATAGGCCTACTATCCTGGGCCTACTCAATAACGTACAATTTAACCGTGTCCATGTTTTCTCTTCTTTTTTCTTTCTTGTCAATCACAAACACTGGTAGGAATTTGATATTGCGTCCTCTACCCTTCAGAAAGTGCCCCTCCCTCAATACTACTTATATGCATAGGCCTACTAAATTACGTGCAATTTAACTTTTTCTCTTCTCTTCTCTCTTCAATTTTTCTCACTTTCTTTTCTTTTTTCTCTCCTTTCCCCCTTTTTTCTACTTGTCAGTCACTAAAGTACTGGGGGAAATATGATATTGCGTCACACACCCACACACCCTTCAGAAAGCCCCCCCCCCCCCCATGATCGATGCACATGTTCGCCATAGGCCTAAATCCGGCACAAGCGCCTGCGAAACCTTGCAAACACCTGCGGTATATAAACGAAAGAATAACGAACAAACCCAGGGTATATATATACAGAACAGTACGAACACACATCGGACAACTTCCGAACATGTGTATTCAGCACACTCCGTTTCAAGTTTTGTGCATGCACAAAACTTGAAACGTATTGTCGACGGACTAAACAAACATCACCTAACACGAAACGCATTTGCCGGATAATAGCAGGACATATGAAGAACATAAAACGAACATTGACGAATACTAACGGATTTGCTAAAATACCATCCGTTTCTTATACGGAAGACCGATCCGGTGTAGTGTGACACTAACACGGTCTAGGTCAACGTACATCTCCGAATGCAAAAATATGCTATCCGGTGGTGAAGGCCTCACAGGAACGTATTTGCAACGAACACGGGCCGAGTGCAACGAACAAAGAACGAACATGAACGAGCGAACAAACTCCGGCAATATGCAGCACCATACGAACACACATCGGATAAATACCGAACATGTGTATTCGGTACACTCCGTTTCAAGTTTTGTGCATGCACAAAACTTGCCGACGGACTTAACGAACATCACCTAAGACGAAACGCATTTGGCGGATGATAGCAGGACATAAAAAGAACATAAAACGATCATTGACGAACAACAACGGATTTACTAAAATACCATCCGTTTCTTGTACGGAAGACCTATTCGGTGGGGCGCATTAGTATGTCCATCACTCAGGCTGTAAACCGTGACTGATGCCTGGGTTCCAATCATTTTGATACAGCCTGTTATACTAGTAGTTATTGAAAACTTTGCTAAGACATGATTTCAGTATATTATCCTATTCTATGAGTATGAGATATTGACCTATTTTTAGATATCATAAAATTATATAATATAAATATATAAAATAAACTATATAAAAAATATAATTCCTTTTAAAAAGGCATGAGGCGTCCAGTGGGAGCGTTGAAGAGTTGATATGATGTGTAACCGTCTGGATAATAAAAAAAAATAAAAAAAATAAATGTTGACATTTATATAGCGCCTTTCACATGTATCAAAGCGCTTTACATTTATTTCGCCGTCGTTAGAATATGTCAGCTGCCATACAATGCCTAAGGCATGCTCATACCTTTGGGCAGCGCTCAATGGACAATATCCCTAATAGCTCCCCATTTCATCCCTGGGTAGAGAGAGGCAAGTGAGTTAAAGTGCCTTGCCCAAGTGCACAACACGATGGCACCGCCAGGGCTCGAACTCGCAACCCTCCGATTGCGAGGTAGAGCCCGTACCGCTGCGCCACCGTGCCCTTGTCTTCTTTAAAACAATTGTAAACGCTCAACATTACGATACTATTCAAAAGTACAAAGTTCAGGTTATTCATAGGGTTCGTTCCCCCGGACCACGAGATAAATCGTTACTGCAAATAACACGTTAATTCCCTCTCTGTGTTGTGGTAATTCGTCAAAAAGGCAGTTGTCTGGTCACAGACAAAGAACAAAGACACCGTTAAACTGGAATAATTATATTTTGGAATATATTACCGCAGAAAGTTGACTTCGACTCGAGGCTGTTATAACATGATAAATGTAAGTTAAAAAGATTCCTTTATTTCTATTATTGGAATTTGTCACATATTCTTAATTTCATAAGATTTAAAACGTAGTCAAGAATGACGCGCGCACAAGCCATGACATCGCTGAAAACATCAAATTAAGTTGCTTTTGTATTGTCCATAGCCTCATGTTGGTGCGTGGATTAAGCAGTGGAGGTGCGGGGGGGGGGGGGCAACCCCAGTCATAACTCTTTCCCAGTTACCCTCCCTTAATTTAAAGTAAAACCCCAAATTTTCCACTTTTTGCAAAATTATTAATAGTGGCCCCCCCCCGAAATTCACTTTATTCCCCCCAATCCCCCAACGAAAACGCTACTGGGAATAATAAAGGCAACCCCAGTCATAACTCTTTCCCAGTTACCCTCCCTTAATTTAAAGTAAAACCCCAAATTTTCCACTTTTTGCAAAATTATTAATAGTTGCCCCCCGAAATTCACTTTATTCCCCCAATCCCCCAACGAAAACGCTACTGGGAATAATAAAGGTCTAATTGCATTCAGTTTCAATTAAAAATAGTGTTGAGTAGAATGTTCAAAAAGTGTGATATTTCGACGAGAGCCTAATCACCGAAAAAGTGGGGTCTTTCAGTGAGAAGAGCCCCCCCCAAAAAAAAAGGGGGTCTTTCCGTGAGACTGGATAAAATCTTACTAAAATAGGGGGTCATTCAGTGAGACTGGGAAAATTGGGTCAAAATAACAGTTGATACAAATACAAAATTGTGAACAATTTGAAAAAATTTGGAAAAAAAGGGGTCATTGGGTGAGAGGGAGTTCAGTTAAAACAAAAAAGGGTCGTTGGGTGAGAGGAAGTTGAAAAATGGGGGTCAATGTGGCCGCACATCCCCTTCACCCATTTTTAGTGAGTGACCCCCCCCCCCCCCGTTTTAATGAGACCCCTCGATCGGCTTGAGACTTGAAGTGACATGCATGATCCGGTTTTTGAAATTATTGTATATTTTATATTTAACTATTGTCAAGTCCCTTTTAAGATACTTTTACAAGTTTTTAGTCTACTTTTGAAAATCCTTAATATGTCGCCCCACTCCCCTCCCCATATGAGTGGGTCTACACCGTCACTATGTACATGTATGTACACATTAACGTTTTAAAACCATGTTCACAGTCCATAGACTTTCCAGGCCTGGAGCGTTTCGTTTGCGTGTAGTTTGAGCCTTAAAAATATTACTTGGTTAAACGGTTCAGACATTTAGGATTCCCATGGGAATGGGGTTCCTTTTATTCCATATGATCCATATAATTGAATCGTATCCGTCAATTGATGGGAACCACCACAAAGTTGTATAAGGTCACACGAGGTTATAGAGACCAGCAAAATCTGTTCAAATCAGGACAACATGATTTGAAAATGCACACTTTAAAAGTCTAACATCGTTGCAGACCAACAGGCCAGATTTGTGCAGTAACCATGGTAACAAAATACCAGGAATTTAATACTAATAACGTTTAAACTACGGATTTGGGCAGGCAACCTTGCCCTTGATCACACTGTTTTTAGAGTGTAAAAATACACATGATTTTTGAAATTATTGTCAAATTCAGAAACAAAATGTAATGCGATATAAATGGTGCAAAATCAGAGGTAGGCCTACTGTCAGGCAAATATACTACTAGGCCCAGGCCCACTACCAACGATAAAAATTGATCACGATAATAGATCACGATCACGATCCTGCATATATTAAAATTTATAAATAATAGCGATCATGAATTAGGGTCTTATTTCTATAATTTATTTTGTTTTAAATATTAGGCCTATATATAAAATATTATTAATAATAATATTTATGTACATTTTGACATCATTTTAGGCCAAGTAAAATAAAAAACATATTTCACGTCCGGGTTTTTGAAAAAAAGGAGGAAGAGGGGGGCTTTTTATTTTTTATCGCAAAATCGGTGTGAATAGCCATAATTAGAGCTGTTTTAGCGTATATACAATAATGCCTGGAAAAAGGAGGAGGCCTCTTTTTATTTCTTGTTCTGAGACATAGGCCCCCTCTAAACTATCACAAAACCTTATAAAAGTGTTTCTTGTATATTAGCAAGGCAATAGAAAGCATCTCTACTTCCTAAACATATTTTTTGAAAAGTTATAACTGAATTTCGAAAAATAAAAATAAAATTGAAGAAATCTCAAAAAAGGAAGCGGGAGGGGACGTGAAACATGTTTATTTTTTTATTTGGCCTTACTTCTTTTTACGTACTTTTTTGAAGTGAAAGTGCTAGCGGATTGAAATCTTGAAATGTTCATATATTTTTATTATGACACACAATAATCTTTTTAATATCGTGTGTAAATACAACAGAGTATTGCAATTTGTGATCTATTCATCCATTAACACCTTAAAAATCCGATAAAAAACTCCAGAATATACACAGTAAGATTGAAAACCACGCAACCATGCATTTTCTCATTCACTCCAAAACGCGCTATAAAAATAACCAATCTGTCAAACTCCAGTAATGCACTGTGCACAATGTCATCCACTCCATCACTGGCACTGCGCTGGTGACACTTGTTCCGAGCAACTCCAGTGTTTTCAACGTAAAATTTTGTATACAGTTTTCTTATACACGATAACTACATAGGATTTCGTAACAAGCTACACGCTGTGGAAGTGTTATTGTATTCGAAAACCTATTATAGAAGTGTGTATGTTGCAACATTATACGGTACCATACTTGGAATATACTGTCACGTTGGAATTATCTGTAACTTGGATTTTTTATCAATGGAATATTATACTATGAGGAATAAATCCGAATAATGAGTCTCCCAGTGACCATACAACGTTATGAAGAAGTGTGCTAACTCTGTGTTGATTTCGTTGCAGCAACCTCTATCGGTATGTACACCATGCACCACTTGTCAAGCTTGTGTTTATTTTGTTGATAGTATATATTACTATTTAAAATGGCATGTAACAATAGGGTGAACAATGTGTGCTTTGTGTTTATAACTTGCCATTGTGTCAATAGGTATTTAAATAATTAATAGATGTACATTTTTGTACCGGTCTCCATGTCCTGTACAATGTCATTGATGTAGCCCCCCCCCTATATCATAATAAATGGCAATGTATTGTCTTTTTTTATGTATTTTTACTAGCCGCATAATAGATTTGGTATTTTTCAGATGGTCCAGTTGTATTTGCTGTTTGAATCAAACATATTCTTGATATGAAATTATATAAAGCGAGATAGGCTGGTTAAAAAGTACTATTATAACTAGTTCTTTTTACAAATCAGTTTACATCATTTCCAAGTAGATAACCATGCATGTAGGCTATATTAAAGTAAAATATTACAATTTCTGGATTTGTAAGAAAACAAACCCGTTTTTGATCGGTATTTTAATATTTTGCGCTTCAAGTTCAAATCAAAGCTAACACATAGGCCTATTGTTTGTTCTTTGTATTATGATTATTTTCTTTTTTATTGTCATTTATGCATTGTCATGCATGCACGAATAACGTATGTCAAACCACGATGTTTTACTTGGTGTAAAAATGTATTATAGACTAGTTATACAATGTATGCTACATCATGATGCTCTATGTGGAATACAAACGAAATACCCGGGCGAAATACCAGAGGGTACTATAATTCGGTTTATCAAAGGTCCAGGTGTATTTATAGGTTGGAAGGTCAAGGGTGTATAAGTGTATGGCACTATTATCTGCGTGCATAGCGTGTGTTTTTGTTGGTTTTCCAGCTCCCGATGGTATGCTTCAATTGACATGTTACGAAACTCAGCGAGCCCTAGTGATCAACAACTTGGTATGATACCCAATATGAATCTATGCTTGATTGACTGAGTCAAGTTTCCACGCAAGTCTCTTCAATGGTATACAAAGTATCATACATGCACATGTGACAGGTGTAGGCCTAATATGTATGTAGGGCCTACCTCATGTACTTAGTATTTAAAAAATATTTTGTATCCTGTGATACCTGAACATTAACCCTAATATGATCCGAGTTACCCCTTGATAATTATTAAATTTGTGACTATTTTTGCATTTTTCTCAAAATAATAACACACTGGTAACAAAAGTTATGTAGGCCTATATATAAGGCCAAATAAAAAAATAAACATGTTTCACGTCCCCTCCCGCTTCCTTTTTTGAGGTTTCTTTTGAAATTCAGTCATAACTTTTCAAAAATATGTCTAAGAAGTAGAGATATGCTTTCTACAGCCTTGCTGATAATCAAGAAACACTTTTGGAATGTTTTGTGAAGAGGGGATCTCTCAGAACAACAAATAAAAAGAGGCCTCCTCCTTTTTCCAGGTATTATTGTGTGCGTTAAAACAGCTCTAATTATGGGTATTTACACCGAAAAAAATAAAAAATAAAAAGCCCCTCTTCCTCCTTTTTTTCAAAAACCGGACGTGAAACATGTTTTTATTTTACTTGGCCTAACAGGGGTAAAGAATCCAGTTACACTACACCGGAATTTCAGTGACTCAAGACAAAGCGGTACGTTATGAAAAGAGGTACCTACCGCTATAATTTACCTTAGTTTCTTGACATAATATAGCCTATAATGAACCACTTGTCTGAATCACTGACATTTCAGTGAAGTAATTGGATTCCTTGCCCCTATATAAATATGCATAACTTTTGTTACCAATGTGTAGTTATTTTTTGAGAAAAATGCAAAATTAGTCACAAAATTTATCAGGGGGTACCACCTTAACATATGTCACATTTGAACATAGAACTTGTTGCAAGATGAACATGAGTTGATTTGTCTCTACTAAATAAAAAAAAACCGAGCACTACCTGCTGATCTAACATTGCCTCTGATTGGTCAAATATCTGATACCAATCAGAATGGAGCTTTGCAAATATAAATTCACCCCATTTTTTTTGCGTGGTGGAATTATTCTAACAATGTTGCTGATTTGTCCAGTGGATAATGAAAACTTCTTTTTGGCCAATCGACAGGTACTTCTCATTGGGTTAAAAATGAATAGTACTGATAATTTGAGTGATATGTTGTTGTTTTTGAACGCACCGCTGATTAGGCGTTTGCCATGCACTGATACAAAAGTGGATGTTCCAATAAATAAATAAATAAAATAAATATAGGCGTAAACGCGCAATGCATTTACACTGTAAAACCCGTTGCATAAACATTTTTGTAACGATATTTGCATGTTGGGTAACTATCGAATCGAATCCATCATGGGATTAGGTTCCATAGGGCCTACTGTCACCGATGACACTGAGAGCCGATAGCACACATTTAACGTTGGTTAACGGAAGTTTTGCTCAACAAAGTTTTGCAAAGTTACTCAACATTTTACCCATTTTGTTGCTGTGTAACCTATACACCATGCATGACATTTCAAACTGTTACACCCTACTATAATTTCACCTTGTGGAAATGTGTGCCCATTTTAGGAGTTAACACGAAGGTGATTTGCTATTAAAAATGGCTATGCAAGTTGAAATCCACACCCCCTATGGAAAACATGATCTTAGGGACCGTTCACAAACACTTGTTAGGATAGGAGGACTGATGCAAAAAGAATTCATCGCGAAATTTTCAGCCCCCCCTTTTTTTCAGATCTCAAAAATTTCACGCCCCTTCTCCCTTTTGTCAACCCCATAGAAAAGCACATAAACTCATTAAATCACAGAAAAATGTGTGATCATTTTTTTTTCAGAGCCCCCCTTACAATGTAGGAGGGTCAAAACTTTTAAAAGGGCTCCCCTTTTGCATCAGGCCCTTAAAATAACAAGTGTTCTTTCACACAGGGAGTATGAATTTCAAATGTAAACTCTCCCATTCAGGTTTATATTTAAACCCATTTGAAATTCTCTCTCTGATGTGTGGAAGATTAAGGTTAATGCCTTTCATAGGGGGTATATGGAAGATTCAACTGAAGTGGCCCAAGTCTTACACTTCCCAGAATCCTTTGCAACATCATGCATCACCTCATTACATAAAATGACACCCCTATTCCTTTGTACAGGTTCCCTTTGTTTTCACGTTGAGAATAGACTGGCTAAACATGGGCTGGTAGTCAAGAAATAACCATATTTTTCAAGATCTGATGTGCTAGTAATTGAGGAACTTTTGTGAATATCGACCCATGTTGCACTAGATAACAAATCAGTACAGAAAATTGAAACGGAAGAAATGCATTGTGGGAAGTGTAAGAAATCTTCTCTGAGTCTTATACTAATCCCGATTGCTGTTAATACACATCAAATTTCCGAACTCGGATTTCCACAATATGTATTTGAAGGAATTAAGTCGGTTTAAATGTGAACGTGTTTGTTTTTATAAATCTTCAAATATTAAAAGTACAAAAATATATAGACCAAGTGCATTAATTTATACATGATATATTTGCCTATCTACATTGGCAATAACAGGATATCATTTAGGCTATCGCTATAGGCCTACGCTTTTACTCTAAAAACTGGAACACTTTGAAACGTAGCCAATATATATATAGTTATGCTCCATTGAAACGGAAAAAGTTCTGGAAAGAATCAGAAGTTTTTTTCGTGGCTAATAAATTACTTGTAGTTTACTAAGGAAAGTTTATATTGTATTAACTTTATAAGGCCAAAAAAAAAAAGGTTCGTCTCAAAGCTTGCGCGCGCGTTTGTAAAATCCCACGATTTGACAAAAAACAAATGCGGAATTTTTTTTTATTTCAGTTTATTAGTTTTTCCAGAAAAAATCGGCGAAAAGCAGACTTTTTCCTCAAAATACCATGAAAAAAAATCGGGAATTAAAAAAAAAAAAAAAAAAAAAATCGCATTTCGCATCTGGGTGAGGACTGTAGTGAAATGCATATTTTAATGTCCAAAACTGATGTGATACCGGTATTTTGAGTTAATATCACATATCCCAGCAAACCTTATAGTTATATGATGTCCAGATACCTCATGCCTTTATCTTTTCTATTTTTTTCATGTTCTTTGTATTTAATTAATCTGGTTTCATCAGTTTTGCCATGTTATTTTGTCATTTTTGTCATATATAATGCGCTGCGCTCTTTATGTATGTAGTGCTATATGCTTCAAATGTACAATGTATAGGCCTACTAGTGTATGTATCTGAATTTTAATACATTTTTAAAGAATTTGAGATCAATTATTGCATTCTCAGCAGGTTCTGGCTATGTTTGTATTGAATAGCCACGTGGAAAGTCTAGTTACACTATGAATCTTCAAATTGTACACTAGAGTTTCCAATGATTTCAAATATTGTACTTTAAAACTCAATGGGTGTTGTGGCTCTTGCGCAATGCTCATTTGCTCAAGTTGAGTGAATGTGAAAATAAGTCCATATTTTAGTACTCTGCGTGCTAGCCAAATAAGCTTCAACATAAAAGAAGTCCAAGTTTTGAGACATTTTGTCAAAATATCAAGAGCCATCTCAAAAACCACTGAACCAATACTAGGCTTGTTTGTACTCATTTTAATGCATTTTTCATGCTGGTTTCAAAATGGTCATGAAAAATTACAATTCTGAAATTTTTGAATTTTTAAAAAAAAATTGAAACTTGTCGTCTGCAGTCGACACCCGGTGAGGAGAGTTAAAAAACTAAATATTGCTATACATAAACATCTTTAGGGAATATCCTGGGTTCTTTTATAGTTTATTTTGATAGTAAAACATTACATTATAAATGAATAGTAACCGCATCGGAGGATTCTACTACAATTTCTGCAACATTCAATGAAGTCTTTCAACAAATGACCGCAACAACCTTTTTAGGAGTTCCCTAAACAGCTCTCAACATGGCCACAGGACATTGGACTATTCGAGTTGAAATCCACATACCCCCCTATAAAAGACTTGACCTAAATCCTCCACACATGGAGTGTGAATTTCCAATCGGGTTACTGAATGTGTGACTCCATTATTTGAACTTACGCGCTGAGATTCAGGTTATATCTTCCACAGGGGGGGGTTAGGATTTCGGATGGAATAGCCGAGTTTCAACTTTATCATGAACCTGATCATGAACTATGCTAAAAAGGATCTTGAATAGCTCATCTGTCGAGCCAGAGTTCTGTGACTCCACCCAATATGTGTGTACACTATAATGAATCAGTGAATGAACTTTGATTGTGATTGGGTAGGAACATAAAAATCAGCGTGAATTCGTTGGTAACATCATGGAAGTGGTAAATTGAACGCGCACTGTCGAAAACTCAAAGGAAACGGAGCTGAGTAAGCTGATGGATATTCCACTCGATTGGTGGATGGTATTAATGAATTGTGCTACAGTACAGGGCATCCTGGAAACAGAGAACATTGAATGTGCACATGATAATCTTAGTGACCCAGTGGCGTAGCCGGGGGTGGGGGGGGGGGGCGCTCGTCATAAGTCGGTAGACGGAAGGCGTTGGTGAAAAAAAAATGGGTTAACAATAGACCACTTTTTACCCAGGGTGACAGAAAAAAAGGGGAGAATTATAAAAAAAAATATGAAAAATTGTGAATGAAATTGAATTTTACATAAAAATGTTGTGTTTTAATGTTGGTACCGCCTATAATCCGGCAAAAAATATTTCTGTCGGTACATTTTCAAGCCCCCTCGGTTACAAAATCCTGGCTACGCCACTGGAATGACACCTATCCTGCTTCACAGTAGTGGCGTGACGCAAGGGGGAGGGGAGGGGGGGGGGTACTAAGTTTCACTCTCGTATTGACTCTCTTCATGCTCTCTTGAAAGGAGTATTCGCTGTAGGCAGGCATTCATAATTTATAGGCCTACTTGTACTTGCTCTTTAATACTAATTAATACTGAAAAAGATAACGTAGGCCTATGCCAAAAGAGACCAATTTTATACCCTGTAGGCCTATTTTATATCGTGTGCTATTTTATTTTCGTCCACGGAACTACAGACATTAAGTTGAGGAAACAGGTGTAGGCTGCATTGGCCATAATATGCTGAGGCTCACAAGTTCAAGATCATCTGTCTGGGTTTTGTTATTGTATGGAAAATACATTTAATGCCACCTACACCGAACATACCCTACTCCGCCCATCACTAACCCTTGCGGTCTCTTGGGTTTCTAAATACGCCCATCACTACCCCTGTTTTATCTCCCAGGGGTTTTAATGCAGTCATTTTCATATTCAATTTCATCTAAGAATTTGCCTTTTTTGACACCAATTAAATGTATAATATTTGAGTTTAATGACATATATTTCATCACCTTGTTGATTAGTAAACTTGTCCGTCATCATGGTCATCACCATATCGTTTGAAAATCAAAAACGCTGTCAGCTCATGTCAGGGGAATTTTACTAAAGTCGCAGAAAGAGAAATCCACCATAAGTATTTTTTTATTTTAAACATTTATACATGTGTACACATGTATTTTTCAAGAGTAATACTAAATGCAACTTGACAGCAGTCACAAAAATTCAAAATGGTCTAGTACACATGTCTATATACTGACATAAAGTCTGCACAAAAAGTAACTCAGCTGTTATAAGGGGTGGTGCAATAATTATGTGTACCCCCGGGGGTGAATTATAGGGGGGGGCAAAGATTTTTGGCAGGCCAAAGGGGGGGCAAGCATTTTTGGCAGGTCGAAAGGGGTGGTCAAGCAATTTTTGGCAGGTCGAAAGGGGGGGGGGGGCAAGCAATTTTTGGCACAGATATTTTGGGCACCGTTTCTATAATATTACGCCCTAAAAAGGCGTAGGAAAACGTTACGAACACGTTCAAATATGCAAAATTTCCTGCTCGCTGCGCTCGCATTATATGTTAAGACAATTTAAGGTCATGGTCGTGTGTCTTGAGCTCGCCACCAAAAAAAGGTGGCGACGTTACATTTTGCCAAAGTCGACTCAAAATAAATGATGATATCTCTGTCAAGCAAGAACGTATTGTCATGCTTGTGGTCTCATTTAATTGCTAAATAAAATGCACTTTCAACCATGTAAAAAGAAATACTTGAACCTTTTTAATACTGACACTGTGCTTCATAAAATTCAGATTAGGCAGGGTGGCGGTGGTGGGGGATGTGGTGGTGGGGGATGTGGTACACACAAACTCTATGGGATTGGTATTTTTAGTGCGTAATCTGCTTCTGTAAAGGCTGTAAATTGGATTTGGACTCTATTTAGCATCTAAAACACCCATGGCCTTACAGCTAAACAATTCTACTAATTGTTTTTAATAATTTATGATTGGTTTAGTCTAGAAAATACAAATTTTTCCATACAAAACTACCCGTTGTCATATTAAACACTGTAGTAAGTAATGCAGATGTCTTCAAAATCTAAAAGTTACTGTAAAATTTTAATTACTTATCCTATCATAGTCAAAGTATAGATTTTCTGAAGGGAAATTTGACGAGAAATCTAAATATGGACATATTTTTTCTGTATTGGTTAGTGGGGAAAATGTTTTGGTTCAAAATATGTTGAATTGTAAAAAAATCTAACATACTTTGGGACACCCTATATTCCTAGATTACCAAACAGCTGCGATTTTGGTTTCTTCCAAAGTCAGTTGGCTTTCCATATCCTCTAACCAAATGAATGTTGTTTACTTCCAGTTTATTACTCTAAGTTGGTAATAAGCAATGCATTGAGTGACCCATTTTTTATCAAAATCTTTTTTTTTCCACCCTGTAAAACTTGCAGGTCACCCTGTATAATGAGTTGAAATGTATATATTTGAATTGCATATGCCTTCAGCTTTCCAAAAATGTATACTTTTGCTAGTTTAGGGTTGATGATTGTCGAGATAATCTAATTAGAAACCCGGTTGGTGTACAAATTCACAATATTTGTCATGTAACGCTAAGGGTGGCGAGTTCAGGACACACGGCCTTAAAATTCGGGTTCCCAAAATCTTGCATGTGTGTAAGGGGGGGCAAAGATTTTTGGCACATCAAAAGGGGGGGCAAAGGTTTTTGGCATGTCGAAAGGGGGGCAAAGGTTTTTGGCACGGCCAAAGGGGGGGCAAGCGATTTTGGCAGACCATTTTGAGAATTCACCCCGGGGTACACATAATTATTGCACCACCCTAAATACGCCTATAGATTCAGAACTTATAAATGTTTTCACAATATTTCAACATAGAGAGAAGGATGATTTATTTACACGCATTTTGATACCCCATTCATCAAATGTCGTTCAATAACACAGTAGGCCTACAATGTACATGTATAGCTTTTACAGAAAAATACCCGAATTTAAAAGTTGCAGTTTGCAGCGATCAATGGTTATAATGCCAGCACTGTAAACACGTAAAGCCCGCCATTATCTTCGCGCTTGCTTCAAATCAATACAAATAACTGCAACTTTTAAAAAATTGGGGTATTTTTCTGCTGTAGGCCTATATTGTCAATATTGATATAAAATTGGATGGTTTGAACCCAATACACACATTTATTGGTCGAGCTTAGAGTTTTAAAATATTGGACTCGACTTGGACGAGACGAAGTCGAGTCCAATATTTTTAAACTCATAGCGATTATTATGTTTTCAGAATCTTTTCTTGGTCAAAAACATGACTTTTGGTCAAAAATGTGATTTTTGGTCAAAGATGTGATTATTTGGTCAAAAATGTGATTTTTGGTCAAAGATGTGATTTTTGGTCCAAAATGTGATTTTTGGTCAAAAATGTGATATGGTCAAAAATGAGGAAGTCAAAAATGTGTTTTGGTCAAAAAATTGTAGGAAACAAAATTTTGGGGGAAAAGTGAGCCTATCCAACACAGTCCAAGTTTTGAGTCCAAGTGTTGATTATATTGGACTCTTCAACTCTGTACAAAAGTATAGGAAAGAAGATTCTGAGAACATAATAATGAACAAAATTGGACAAATGGGGTATCTAAATGCGCGTAAATAAATCATCCTTCTTTTTATGTTGAAATATTGTGAAAACAATTATTAGTTCTGAATCTATAGGCGTATTTATAACAGCTGAGTTACTTTTTGTGCAGACTTTATTTACTTGTCAAGCCGTTTTCCGAAGACATTTTCGTCTTTTGTTCGAAATAGTAAATTATAATACTGAAGTTAGTACGGGGGTCATTCAAAAAGTTCTACCTCCATCGTCACATATTTGTTATCGTACGTGCTAGGAGGTTGAAATAACCACGATTATACTCTTACATCTTGGCTATAAAATAACAGTTACATGTACTTGATTAAAATGTGATTTTTGGTTGATATGTTGGTAAAAAGCGAATACAGATTTGTATGTCGGAAACGGTCTGAAAAGAAAGGCTAATTTTGATTTAAAAGGCAGGCCACATCTATGTGGAAATTTCTGAAAATTATTTAAATTTCTTTACTTTTGTTCATATAATTTAATCAATATCTAAGTATTACAGTTTTACTAGGTATCGTGTTTGTGCACAACAAAACCGATACATGTTCTTCAGAATAGCCTTCACCTTTTTTATTTTTATAGATTGTTGACTTCGATCGTGTGAGCTCTTGTTGGTTCAAGTCGTATTAATTGGCCCATATAGGTCGTGAATATGCACTTTTTTTTTTTTTGTAAGTAAATTCAAAGATTATCAACAAATTGTTCATTTTATTTCCACGACAAGATGCATCCATTGTTTGAAATAAAAACATAATTACGAAAATTTTACCCCGTAAACATGGTCTAGTCGAATTCTGGCAAATTTCACTAACATTTATGTGTCTGTTGAACCCTTCGATGTTTTGTTCTCAAGTTTGCTTTCTTGTGTTTTGGTTTGAAGTCCCAAGGCAGGGACCTGAAATAGAAACAAAATATTTTTCCTGAGTCAGGCGTTGCCATTTGAGGAGAGCTAGAGCGATTGCTCCCCATCACTCCCCTCAAAGAAAGCTGAGGAGAGCTTTTTATTGAGCTCGCCTACCTTTGGTGTAACAATAATAACATTTATACAGTACGGTAAAAATGCTCTCCTAGTGCTCTCCTGTAGCACTCAAGGAGAGCGATTAAAAGCTCCCCTACAAATTTCAAACGGCAAAGCCTGTGAGTAGGCCTAAGCAGTTGGACAACTGCATCTTAAACACATTTTTATGGAGACTATAGTTTTATTTTGTAGGCAGGATGAGATAATCATGGGTAATATCAATATACTGACTCGTAAGGTAACAGAGATTTTATGATGGAGATAGAACTTTTTGAACGACCCTCGTATAACCAAAGACCTCGATACCAAATAGTTTTGGACTAAAGCCTCCACTGAATTATACAGTAATGCACGTGCATTATTCATGTTAATGTATCTGCAGGTTGCCGTGCAAATGGAATTTTTGTGTGAGTTACATTATTCTCAATTTTAAATTTTTAATGGATATATCGCAACGTTGAACTTGAATTCTCTTTCTTCTTTATTATTGTTCAGGATTTTATGGTTAATAAACACATTATTAGCTTACAGGTATGACGTGCATAGCTCGTGATACAGCATAATGTACGTAGGCATTTTGGCCTAAAATAGGCCTATATGTAGGCCCCCTACATTCGAGTTCTAGAAATATAAAGCTTCTGCTTCTTTATCACCTTCGGAAGAAGTACATGTATTGACATAGGACCTACGTCATGTGCCCATGAAATGACCCCGTTATTTTTGGCAAATCCTGTGACCCAATGACCCCGTTTTTTTCAGTAGCCTACACTGAATGACCCCCTTTTTTGAACAATTAGTCCTCAAAATTGAAATTTCGGCACGCTTCGCGCGCATTTTGAAAAAGAATAAATGAGTTGTGTCTATTTTGTACGGTAAAAAGCTATGTTTGATTGTTAATGATGTGAAATTTTGGGCGCTCCCATACAAAATCACCCTATTTTTGACATTGCCAACACTGAATGACCCCTTTTTTCTGAAAATTCCTACACTGATAGACCCCTAGTTTCGTACGCTGGTGGGCACAGGTATCACTTTCATATATTCGAGTGCCCCCCCCCCCCCGGATTAGATCATACATATGATTGGTGGCGCTTCCTTGTACAATGACGAAGATAATCAGGTGGTGGTCGCATTGCATTCTCTAAATTCAGTAAATTTTCATCGTCAACCGTGTAATTGAATGGGATTATTTTGAAATTTTAAAACGCTTGAAATATCACAAACAAAATATAGGCCTATATCTTAATAAGTAATATAAATACATGCTAAAACCGTTGGGGTTCGATAATGAACCCCACAAAACTAACCGAGTATATGGAAAATGCCATACGGCCGGGCGGTTTCACAAGTTGCCGGCTCTATCATGCCACTCGCCGCCTGGAGATAATGAGATCATAATAAATGCAGAATGATCTGTCGCGAAATTGATATCCATCTCCCAAAAAGGTCCTGTTTCAAATTTCAGCAAGCTCCAACATGATCAACAGGCATTGCACGAAAATTGGATTCCATAATGTTGAAAACCTAATTGAAAGTTCATGAAATATTAATTTTGTTATTTCGTTCATATTTATACAGCTATGTAGCCTAAATTAATTAGGTAATAGGATTTTTTTGCGATTGCATTGTAATTCTTTTTAAAAAAAAAAAAAAACCACAAACATAAAAAAATTAATAGACTCGAATGTGTGTCGTGAAACCTTATACAATATGCAAGCGCATGAAAATGTAGTTCTTTAAGGTGGTACTACACCCCTGATAAATTTTATGAGTCACTGAAATTCCATAACTGGATTCCTTGCCCCTATAATAATATAACTTTTGCCCGAACTTTTGTGCAGTGTGTTATTATTTTGTGAGAAAAATCCAAAAATAGTCACAAATTTATCAAGGGGTGTAGTACCACCTTAAGGGACTGTTCACAAACACTTGTTAGGGGGGGGCTGATGCAAAGGGGGGGCTGAAAAATTGAGTTTATAGGCTATGCTTTTTTATGGGATTGACCCATAATTTTCATGTCAAAAAGGGGAGGGAGCCCTGAAATTTTTAAGATCTGTAAAGGGGGGGGGGGGCGAAACATTTTCACGATAATTTTTGCATCAGGCCCCCTAACAAGTGTTTGCAAACGGTCCCTAACTTTGAAAAATGTGCAACTGATTTCATAGTGATATGGAAGAGTCATATTAGTAATTTATTTGTGGAGTATGATATTTACAATGATGACTGACGAGATATCACGTAACTCCCCACAGATCATGACTGAAATTAATTATGAATCTATACATTAAAAAGTGGATGTTTTTGCCTCAGACGTTGGGCGCATATCAGAATATTTATGAACACTAATGCTGTTTCAAATGTCAAATGTAAGAATGACAAATTTTATGTAATTCTGCATGTCTCAAAATGAGAATATATAGAAGCCGATTGTCAGCACAAACTGGAATAATTGTTTCGTTTTAAATATTTGAGTAATATTTCTATATATTTTTACTTTAATATGCTTATCGTGCTGGGCATATAAAAAGCATTGATATCAAGAGCTATATCTTAAGAATCACTGAACCAACACGGGGCTTGTTTGTACTCATTTTAATGTATTTTTCATGCTGATTCCAAATATGGTCATGAAAATTTACAATTCACTGAAATTTGGGAATTTTTTAAAGAAAATTTTGACTCACTTTGTCGTCTACAGTCAGTGGCGTAGCCAGGGGGACAGGGGGCTCAGAGTGCCCCAGAAAATCAGCCGTAGGCCTACTATCACCTAGTGAGTGAAGTTTCTTTTCATATAAAAAAAAACCCACTTCTACCCCTGCATATCGAAATGTGCGTCCCTTATAGTCTTAACAACGCTATTAACTTTCAAAATAAACTAAGCAAATAAATGAAACATCAAAAAATATAATTTTGTGGCATTACTTTACATTTTCGACAGCCTTTTTTACTTCCCTAGTAAACATCTCAAAAAAAGTAAATAACCCCCCTTAAATAATGACCATTATTCAAAAACGGGTGATTGTATTACAAATCTGTAAAATGCGTTGTAAGCAGAATTTATTTCTGCACATTTTGACACCTCATATTTTGCAACAATTGACTACATATTGAAGTCACAGCGTACATTTACATCAATGTAACCAAAGATTTGGAAGTTACAGTAAATTGTATTGATTTTGTATTCAGTGTAATGGAAGGAAATCTGTGTAATTATATAATCCGAGTGGTTTTGTATTGTAAAAATTTGCATGTAAGTGCAACTTTCAAATCTGGACCTCACTACATTTAATTGACCGGTGTTGTATTGTTTTCTGGCTATCGTTATCAAATGAGGTGGCAAAATGCGCAGAAATAAATTTTGCTTCCAACGCATTTTACAGATTTGTAAAACAATAGCCCCTTTTTGATAATAATGGCCATTATTTAAGGGGGGTAGTTACTTTTTTTGAGATGTTTATTATGCTACCACTTCCTATGACCATAAGTCCATGATGACATGAGACCTTTTGCTTTAATATAGATTTGGAATGATCACGGCATATATACCATTTGCATACACAGAAAACTATACAAGTTAAAAACGTATTTTGTCACGATTCTCGTTTCCGTTGACAACTCAGAAATAGCCGAATTTTGTTTATTTTCGGTCTCATCGTAGGCCGAAGGGAATTCATTTCATATCTTGAAATGCAAACAACCGTTTATTGCAATCATAGAACTTGAAATATTCATCTGAAAGGTTTTTAAACCTTCCCATGTGGATGTTAACTGCAGACAGTGGCGTAGCCAGGATTTTAGTGTGATGGGGGGGGCAAAGCCAAATTTCCGACCCCATTTAGGGGGCAAGGCCAGATTTTCGTCCCCCAATTTGGTAGGCAAAGCTAGATTTTCATCCCAGTTTGTCAATTCTTTTGACCCATTTTTGGTCATTTTTAGGACATTTTGCTCTTTACTGTCCCCATTTTGTCCCTAAAAAATTTCTGGGGCACTCTGAGCCACCTGTCCCCCTGGCTACGCCACTACTGGCTGCAGACGACAAAGTTAGTCCAAATTTTCTTTAAAAATTCCCAAATTTCAGTGAATATAATTCTTCAAAAATAGAGAACATTATAAGAAAATTATTATGTTCTGTGCATGTTTGATCATAGTTTCAAACATATAGGCCTATATTTTATTAAAGTAGGATACCCATTTATAAGTAGGGTGTCTCAATTTAAAGCTTTTCTGAATCCAAAAAGTTTGAAATTTATATCGTATTTTCCATGAACTCTTAATTTATTTATAATAGTGTTTTACCCCCCCAATATTTTGCCAGGGGGATGCTCCATCAATCATCCCCCAATGTTGATGCCTGAGTATAAGTTTCTGACCAAATTTAACCTCATATTTGCCCATTTTAGCCCCAAAAGTACAAATTTTCGCGTGCTTCGCGCGCATTTATTCCACTTTTGCACCATATTTCATCAGTTTAGCTTAAAAATAGCAAAATTTTTCGCGCGCTTCGCGCGCATTTCTACCATTAACTTAATCAGTCGCCAAAAGGTACTGCTTTCACTATACTTCAAGAATTTTTTCCAACCCCATCCCCCCCAATGTCAAAAAGAAATCTACGCCACTGAGTATTGTTATTACATACCTTATCACATCATGGACACAATAAAATGATTTTGTCGACTATAGGCTAGGCTATGTATTTCAAATGAATATTAGTGAAAATGTAAGCAACGTTGAGAAAACAGAGATTCTGCGTCTACGTCTGAATGAAAACTTCCTTAGAACTGCTGATGTTATAAATGACATGGTGTATCATGGTATAGGCTCCTATCATCGTTAAATACCACTCCCTTAAGGGCTGAGGTATGAACGTTTGGACAGTATTTATTGTGGGACATTAGAGCACATCAGACATATCGAATTGCATTCTGAATACGAAGAATGTCATTCTGATATCAAATAATTTTGATTTTTTGAAATTCGCAATTTAATACACATTTTATGGCAAATCATTAAAAATTGATATTTTTGATATTTAACAGTACTTTATAAATCTGATGATTTATACTTAAAGTGTATGTAGGTGGGATGAAAAGCCGACGATCAATTGAAAATTTTGACCTTTCGTATTGAAGATATGGATTTTTTTTCCCAAAACACCAAAAAAAAAAAGGTCTTTTTGGGAAAAAAATCCATATCTTCAATATGAAAGGTCAAAATTTTCAATTGACCGTCGGCTTTTCCACCCTGCTACATACACTTTAAGAATATATCATTAGATTTATATAATTTACTTCGAGGACTGTTATATATCAAAAATTTGAAAAATATCAAATTTTTACAATTTGTCATAAAATTTGTATTATTGTGATTTTCAAAAAATGAAAATTATTTGATATCAGAAAGACATGCTTCGTATTCAGAATGCAATTCGATAGGTCTGAGGTGCTCTCATGTCCTACAAAAAATACTGTCGAAACGCAATAAACGCTCATTTTAGATCCCTTAACAATGCTTAATGATGTGCGTGCTATACAACGTCCAAGTTTTGAGATTATTTTTCAAAATATCAAGATCTATTTAAAGAACTTCTGAACCAATACTAGGCTTGTTTGTATACTCATTGTAATGCATTTTTCATGCTGATTCTAAATATGGTCATGAAAATTTACAATTCCGAAATTTTTGAATTTGTTGTAAAAAATATTTGAAACTTGTCGTCTGCACATGCAGTCGACACCCGCGTGGAGAAAGTTAAATGACAATTTGAATTTCATACAGTGTCAAATATTAAGAATTGTGACGACTATATTTCATTATTTTGTCCACATCATATCTCTGCATCGTCTTACCCATGACAACCATTTGGCAATAACATGCTTGTTATTTCAACTTCGGCGTCGTGTTTTTCTGTGCGGTATGAATGGTAAGACATCATATGAAATGCATTGACATCAAAAGACGCTGAACCCTTTATATGTAAGTGAAAATAAGCAATATGACCCGAATGGGCAGCAGACAGACATAATGGACAGCAATGACATATGTATGAATGAATTTGGCTTGTAATGGACAGGAAATCAATTTGAAGCTTGAGTAAAATCAGCGCCACAATCCTTTCGAACTTGACGATATGCACGCCCGCGTATTGTTTGGGCATGCGATATGTCTTATTTGAACTTTGAAGATGATATTTTATAACGTGATTTAATCGGGATATCGACATGCGAAAGAATTGTGACGGCGAGTTTAGCAAATGATGCTGAATGAAGCGAGGAGGAGATGACGAAAGAAAAATGGTTGATTTTACAATTAGTTCCAGCTCTTGGAACCCTTTTAGGAAGAACTGTCATGACTGTGCCCGTACTCAAAAGCCTTTTTATTTTAAATCAAAATCGTCCTGCCGATGATGCTAATTATAATGAAGATGAAGATAAAGATGAAGATGAAAATGGCGATGGCGATGAAGATGAAGATGGCGATGAAGATGGCGATGAAGATGAAGATGAAGGTGAAGATGAAGGTGAAGGTGAAGATGAAGATGAAGATGAAGATGAAGATGTTGATGAAGATGAAGATGAAGATGGAGATGGAGATGGAGATGGAGGTGAAGATGAAGATGACGATGAAGGTGAAGCTGAAGATGAAGATGAAGGTGAAGATGAAGATGAAGATGAAGATGAAGATGAAGGTGAAGATGAAGATGAAGATGAAGGTGAAGATGAAGATGAAGATGGAGATGAAGAGGAGATGAATATGAAGGTGAAGATGAAGATGAAGATGAAGATGAAGATGAAGATGGAGATGAAGATGAAGATGAAGATATAGATGAAGATGAAGATGACGATGACGATGAAGATGACGATGACGATGAAGATGAAGATGAAGATGAAGATGAAGATGAAGATGAAGATGAAGATTGAGATGTAGATGGAGGTGGAGATGGAGATGGAGATGACGATTATGATGAAGATGAAGATGGAGATGGAGATGGAGATGGAGATGAAGATGGCGATAAAGATGAAGATGAAGATGAAGATGAAGATAGCGATGTAGATGGAGGTGGAGATGAAGATGAAAATGACGATGAAGATGTAGATGAAGATTGAGATGTAGATGGAGGTGGAGATGGAGATGACGATTAAAATGATGATGAATATGTTTGTGATGACGACGACGAGAATGATGATATCATTACCAATTCATCACCGTTATATCATCATCATCGCCGCGCCGTCATATAATAATATTTTAGTAATCGTCATTATCGACATTTTCGTTGTCTACTCTTCCTCGCCATTGTTAGAATTTTCATCGTCATCTGCGTTTGAACAAGTTAATTACCTAATACCAAAATGTCTTTTTTTGATTTAATGTTCATTCATTCATTCATTCATTCAATTTATTCACACATGATTTCACATATATATAGATAACAATATTTCCAAAATCATATATATATATATATATAATATGTATTATATACAAAATTTAAGCATCAATAACAAAAACAAATTTAATTAAGTTGGTAACATAATGAAATGTATCTGAAGGATAATACAGAATTAAATGGTTATATTACAAATCACAATCGCAATTTCCGAAATTATATATAGTAGGACAAATTTATATAAAAATATTTACACCGCAAGATTATGATTAAATAGCAATTCAATTAATGATACAAAAGTACCAGTAACTCAGTAGATTTTTAAAACTAAAGAGAATAATATGAAAGGGTGAAAAAAAAAAAACATGTGAAGGAGAGGCCAAATAAGCCCAAAGGGCTTTAAGGCTGGTCCCACCTTAGCAAATTTGAAAGTGAAATATTAGAATAGGGAGGGGGTGAACATGACAAGACAGAACAGTACAAGACAGGACAAGACGAGACAGGGCAGGGCGAGAAAGGATCAATCAGGACAGGGATAATACAATGCAGTACCAGTCAAAAACCAAAAAAGTTGACAATGTAGTGGATCGATTTCAAATAGGCCTATTTAAAATAAGCGCACGTGCACGGTACCGAGGCCTATAGCCAAAACCAACATCGGGATTTGACGGCAGTATTTGTTTAAAACATATTGAACTATTTCCGACGGACAGTCGGACAAGCAAGCATCGCACAAGTTTGTCACTTGAAAATGACGCTGATATTGTTATTTCTTCAGAGTACCTTTGAGCAAATCGTGTTAAAATTAACAACTTCATCGTCATCTGGGTTTGAACAAGTTATTACAAAAATGTCTTTTTTTAGATTACATATGTTTCGGACGGACAGTCGGACAAGCAAGCATCGCACAAGTTTTCACTTGAAAATGACGTTTCGTCAGAATACCTTTTAGCAAATCGACCGAATTTACCTTTTGTTGTTAGGATACTTCACCCAACCACTGACCTACCTCGCGTACTGAATATCGAACACATTTCCTCTCTCTTCAAGTTAAGTGATATGCATCCTTCACCATTGATAAAGGTCTATTCCAGTTGAAATCCATACACCCCGTGTGAAAGACATGTCCTTAATATTCCACACAGGGAGTGTTAATTTCAAATAGGGTGACCTGAATGGGTGACTCTATTTGAAATCTACACCCGTGTTGGAGATTAAGGTCGTGTCTTAATCCATAATGTGGTGTATGGCTTTCAAGTGCAAAAGCCCAAAGTAGCCCAGGCTGGTTTACAAGATCATAATGTAATGTTTTGTGTACGGTTCAGAAACAAATGTCATAATCTTTAAAAAATCCGAGCATATATATATCTAAAGAAGCACTGAACCAAGGCATGTTTGTACTCATTTTAATGCATTTTTCATCTACATTTCAAATATGGTCATGAAAATGTATAATTTTGAAATATTTGAAAAAAAAATCGTACAAATTATTGCTTTTATGGATTTGGTAGTCTGCATGTTGAGGGTTTTGGGCAGTCCCAACATTGGAGACAGGTTCTTGTAAAAAGGAGATATTCACAGCCTGAAGCGATAAGCACTTGATGTGAAGTGACTCAAGTCTTTGGTTTTGGATGTCACCAGTCGGGATACTACTAGGTTTGGTTTCTACTTGTATATCACTATGGACCACAATAGCCTCATCCCAATGGCATAGTCCAACAACCTCAATTACATAATCATAGTGCAAATTTGACCTCAATTTGCAGAAAATGAGTTTTTGTACCCAAATTTTCAAAGGTCATTAAATGAATGTACAAATGTATTGGGGTTAAAGAAATGTGCATGTTGTGGATCCTATAGTACTAGTGTATTCTTTTAGTCTTGGATTTGAAATTTGTTAGGTAGTTTTACGAAAATATTAGCTATAAACTAGTTAACTCTGTGTATTGTACTAATTTAAATGCATTTTACTTCGTATAATCCTGAATTTGAATTGGTACATTATATATACAAGTGATTATTACAAGTCTTGGAATTTTCAAAGCATTTTGCAAAGGGGAACTTTTTTGTATGCAGCTGGTTTTCGCGGGATGAGGGCTAGTTGTTGGAATGGCAAGTCAACACGTGTTATTTACGGCTGGTAGTTTTAAGTTACCTACTTCAGATTTTTGTCTCTACTGCCTGTCTATGTATGTGTCTAAACATTAATGGGAATTGGTTAATGTGCTATAAAGTTCTTTGTTTTATTTTTTGATGATGATGGTAGGCCTAATGATGATGATGATGATGATGATGACGATGACAACGATGACGACGTTGATGATGATGTTGACGATGATGATGAATATGATTATTATGACGATGACGACGACAATGAACCCGGGGGTGGGGTCACTCCCATTGTGGCCTGTACACCATCCGCGATGATCAACTTTTGAAAAGCACCCCAAACAAGGGCTAAAACGAGACCCTATAAAACAGGAAACACGCAATTTTCATTCCCTTATTCGTCACTATTTCAGTATAATTTCAGCTATGTATCTTATGATTAAAGGAAGATGACAGGTCATAGGCATTATGTACCGCCTCTGGACCCGAGGATGTGCATAACAACACTTTGCTTTTATAACCCGTAAGCTTTGATGTGATAGAAGATGATTAAGGGTAGATGCGGTATTGTTGGTCGAAGCAGCCAAAAAATATCGATTTTTATTGTCTGAATCAATATATTAGTGAAAAATAACACTTGGATGTTTTGTAAAAGTTCATTGTACAAATCATATACTTTGAAAACTTGCTTAATTTATTGTTGTTAATGAGTTATGTACATTTTACAAAAGTGTTGTTGTTCCAGCCCTCTTTACAACATAACGCAAGAACCACAGGACCTATCAAAGCATTTCTGTGATATTTGAATTCTTCTACACGCTCGCAAGGAAATGAGCAATGCAATTTTTGCCGAAGCTCACTACCATTCGCAAGATGTTGTGAACTACCAAATCGCAACACTTTAAAATAGTGTATTACCTTAAATATACATCTAAAGGCCATCGCCTGGATCAAGGTTTACTGCTATGTGTTAACGTTTGTGGCCATCGCCTGGATCAAGGTTTACCACAGATCAGTGTTTACTCTCTCTGGAATTTGGGTGCACCAAATGAAGCATTTTCCCCAAAAATTGGCCCAATTTTGGCTCAGTAATTCCTCAAATTGACTAATTGTAATGCAGCATTGAAAATTTGTGTGCGCCAAAAATAAATTTCACTGGGCCAAAATTGCAGCCATACAGCCTCTGACTAAACACTGCCACAGATGTGTTAACGTTTGTGACACTTCTTGTTCCAAATTGAAGGAGTGATTTGGTCGATGCATGTCATTTGCAGGAGCCATTGAATTTGCGAAGACATTGTTGTCATGTGGAAGAAGCTGTACTAGCGCCGAAATCACCGTCCAGATGCCTAAATCCCGGAATTTCGACAGAGAGCTCTTCTGCAGAGCTTGAGTTAGGGTTAGGATTATATGGTTTAGGTAGGGTTAGGGTTAATGTTAGGGTAAGTTGTGGTTAGGGTTAGGATGGCAATCCCGTGATTTTGGCGCAACAAAGGACTGTCAAGCTGAATCTCTCTCCTATCTTGTACTTGACGCACTGCGCATAATATTTACAACAATGAATGGTCCGTTCCAGGTGAAATCCAAACACTTCATATTAGTGGGAAAGACTTCATATTATGGAAGACATGATATGACCTAATCTCACACACAGTGGTGTCGATTTCAAAATATGGAGTCACCCAGTCAGGTAACCACCACAGGGTAACCCCATTTGAAATTCATACACCCAGTGTGGAAGATCACAGGTCATAATATCTTCCACAGGGGGTGTATGGATTTCAACTGGAATATCCCAGTGCCAGATTTGACCATGAAATTAGACTTCTGAGTCGAGAGCTCTGCATCCAAGCACTTTTTCGATCATTATTCTGAGGGAAATTTTAATTTTGATTTTTTTTTCTTTCGATAATTTTTTTTTACCAGTGGAATACAATTCACTGGAAAGCACTAAAATCAGTAATAAGAACAGTAATTGCACTCAATGGCGCCAGTTATCAGCAGTAGTTACTTTTAATTGCCCTATATTCCTGAAAAAAAAATCTTGAAAATGATGAAGACTTTCATGCTTCTATCATTCTGCTCAATATACCTTACTGTATCATGAATTCATCTCTGCAATCTGCTGCTATAGTTGGCCTCTTTAGATCAATGTCGTTCAATCGCACAGGTAACGATCCGTACACCTTGTCTCTCTTCTTCACGATGTTCAGATAAATATTAATGGTAATTGTCAGTGTGCTATTGATTCTAGTTAGGGTTTCATGATCATTGGCACCGCCACAATTATCATGATTATACAGCGTCTTAGGTATGACACTCCACGATGAATGTTAAATTGTTAGCCCAATCCTTCTTGGCACGGTTACTGTTTATATATTTTTTTAAATATACAATTTACTTAATTCTATATTTGAGTGCTTATGTGTGGAATGTACATGAAAAATGCATTGAAATGAGTACGCACATGCCTAATATTGGTTTAGTGGTTCTTGAGATATGTTGTGGTACTTTGTGAAGAGTTAATTAAAAGTCTCTCCATGCGGGTGTCGACTGCAGACGACAAGGCGCAAATTTTCTTTAAATGATTCAAATATTTCAGAATTGTAAATTCCCATGACCATATTTGGAATCAGCATGAAAAATACATTAAAATGAGTACAAACAAGCCTAGTATTGGTTCAGTGCTTCTTGAGATAGTTTTTGATATTTTGAGAAAGTATCACGAACTTTTATGTTGATGCCTATAGCTAGCACACATAGTATTAAGGTTATGACGCGACTTTTGTACAGTGTTCAAAGGTATTATACTGACAATATTATGGAAGTGGGGCATGGTGACAAGTAAGCTGAACATCACAGAGAAAGAAAAACACTTGATGATGAGGAGGTAGATTTGAAGAAGATGTATAGGTGATGATGGAGGATTGGGGCTCCTTGAAATGGCGGGATCGTACTGTATTGATACCGAGAGAGCTATAGAGCAATACTTACTCGTCTTTGTGGGTATAAGGTTTGTAGCTAGAGAATTACAGTTCAATGCGTATTATTATACGCGCCCTTGTGGGTTTAAGGTCGGGAATCAAAAATAATGTAACGTATCTTTAATAGGAACCTTTACACATTAATTGTCTCAAGAATGTAGTTTTGACCTTAGAGCATTGTTCTGGCAATCACGCAGAAAGATAAACATGATAAAGGCATCTCTGGAGTCCATTTAACTAAACATTACGAAGCTTCGTAAGTCTCAAAATCAATTGTAACTTACGACACATTGTAAAATCCATTTTACTAAAATCGACTTACGATCACCCTTCGTAAGTAATAGTTATTTACTACAGGGACCTTTCGTAAAGTTACGTCTTGTAACAGGGTATTCGTATCCTGCGAACGGTTACTTGACATAGGAGGGTTAAAAGTTTAGTGAAATGGACCCAACCATGAAATTATAGTTTTGATATAAAAGATGGTTTATTAAGAGTAATACGTTGACAAGACTTAATCTCTAACGCTCTTTACCAGCGATTCAATCACTCAATTCAACGCATTATCTTTGCGAAATGAAATGATATAAGTCTAGAAATAACCCCGGAAGTAACTTGAGATGTTTAAAGGCCGTAAAGTGCAAAGATCTTGAACAGACCACAGATATTGGAATGTGAACAGATTTTGATATGTATCTTATACCGATGCTTTTGTTAAGTCGTTTGGGAACGGCAGGATCTCGAACCCGTGACGTCAGTAGTGTAACGCGAGGACAGAACCGCTACGCTAACCTGAAATAAGAATGTAAGAACGAGCAGATCATAGCGGAATGTAGAGTGGCACTGACAATGACGCATCAGCAAAGGCTTCCGCGCTTCGACCCAAATCACAAGAAATGCTGACAGATGTCGTATTGCCGATGCGATGTGTTACGCGCTCCGGCAAGATATTTTACAACAATTGCGTCACCCAAACTAAGAGTATTATAGGGAGCTGCTACATTACATATGAGATACCCCGGTGCAAATGTGCTTCATGACGAATAAGAAGCTCGGCTGAATTGGTAAAACCATAATAATAGTGGTATAAATTTTGAAGAACCGTCAGACAGTTACAAAGTACATATTCGTGTACAAAAACCATCAACATTTTCATTATGTTTGGCACTAAATAAATTCCGGCACGAAATCAGTTTTAAACAGTATGGGCAGACACGAAGTCGGTGCTCAATTGTATGTTTGTCCAGGTTTAAGGTGTAATATTTTACAGCCGATGATGTGTGCCTATATGACCATCCATAGAGAATACGTGTGACTATTACCTCAAATTGCCCGAGTTCTATCATCTTGTTAACATGTGTAAGTTTGCAAGGATTATAACAGTTGAATCCATCGATTTGCAGCGGACACCATGGACATAATTAACATGTCATATTTTGCAGTCTTCATAACATTTTTATTGGAAAATATCGCATTGAAATGTGTTATAATTCACTTATTGTTCACTTATCAATAGCGAATATCTGATTTTTGGTAGCACAATGTTTGACATAAAACATCTTGTTTGGGTAAACAGGGACGTTTCCTATTCCATCTCCTACTCTATTTTGTTGACCACATTGTGCTACCCGGGTAAAACAGCGGCTTTCTTCCGTAATTGACGTGTAAATTGTACGTGGCGGGTTTCAGTAACGGAAAGGACGGAAGGGGCCGACTCGTGTTGATTAGAAGATCTCACACCTCTAGTATTGGCTAGAGGTAAAAGACACCTAGTTTTGGTCAGCGCATCAACGTCAGTTATAATGAGTATGGGCAGACCATAGATGGGCAGAAACGAAGTCGTTGCTCATTTGTGTGGTTTGGCCTGGTTTGAAGGTGTACTATTTTACAGCCGATGAAGTGTACTTATAATGACCATCCGAGGAGAATACGTGACCATATTACCTCTTAATTATTTGAGTTGTACTGTCTTGTTAAGTTTGCAATGATTAACCATGTTAACAGTGAAGTCCATCGATTTGCAGCAGACACCTTGCACCTTACAAAAGTCATTTTATACTTTCTTTTGCAATTTTTATAACATTTTTATTGAAAAGTATTGCATTGATTGGCTAAATGTGGTACATAATTGTAATGGATTATTGTTCACTTATCAACGAGTACCTGATTTCTTTGAACAAGTTCATTTGGATTGTTAGATTTCACTGTTGACATATTTCTTTTTGTACAAATCCAATAAAAATGAAGATATTAAACTCACATTTTAGTGACGTTTCACCACTACACTAGTGGTTTCCTCAGACTGGCAACTCATCACATCTGACTGCTTCCTTTTATAGGCAACAGGAACCGCTATAGAGGGCGTGATGAGTTGGTCAAAGATGTTGTTGAGTGAGTAGGCCCCCTCGTCCTTGTTTAGAGTGTCTTTTCCTGAGTACCTGATTTGTTGTAGCCTTTCCCAGCAAACGCGCAACGTTTTAAAATCATCTTGTTTCGGTGAGACGTTTTCTATTTCATCCCATCTTACACTGTAGTTTGTTGGCCACCTTATGATATCCGGTAAAAAACAGCGGTTTTCTTCCGTAATTGACGTGTAAATTGTACTTGGCAGGTTTCAGTAACAGAAATGAAGGAAAAGGCCGACTCCTGTTGATTATAAGATCTCACACCTCTAGAAGTAAAAGATACCTAGTTTTGGTCAGCGCATCAACGTCAGTTATAATCAGTATGTACAGGCACGAAGTCGTTGCTCATTTGTGTGGTTTGTCCAGGTTTAAGGTGTACTATTTTACAGCCGACGAAGTGTACTTATAATGACCATCCATAGAGAATACGTGACTATTACCTCAAGATGCTTGGGTTGTGTGTTAATTGTTAACAAAGTTGAATCCATTGATTTCAAAACACCTTGCACACAAATTAAACGATCACATTGTCTATTGTTAGTTGCAATCTTCACAACATTGTTATTGAAAATAATCGCATTATAAATATATCGAGATATAAATGAATATTCACAGATTCGTCGCCATTCCTTTAGAGTTAAATCTTATGATAAACACTTTGTGGACACACTTCAACACACAACAAAGAGATTATTATGGAAAACAGATATTAAAATGAGTTAACAGTTGCAGCATATACTTCTTCACTAAATATAAAGTTATGCATACTTCGCTGAAGACTAAGCAGATTTTAATAATATTGGTTTCGTTTTTCTTTACAACTTTGTTCGACAACAATGTTCGGTCATTTTTAATTTATTGATTTGTATAGTGGGTATTGTTTTTGCTTATGATGATACTCATAAAAAGCGTTGCAATGCAAGCCTTTGTTTTGATATCCTATTAATTGCATACCGATAGTTAGTATATGTGCTTACTATCGAGCGCTTTTGAAAACATGAAATTGTACCAAAGTTCGGCGCTTTACCAACTAGGGTTGAGACACACATTTGCAGGTTTACTTGTTCGTATATAACTATGTGTATCGATGATTTGCTCAAAACCCTTTACACTTTTGTGTATGGGGCTCTACATGTTTGCATGTTTTAAAAGCGCTCGATAGTAAGCACATATGCTAACTATCGAGTTTTTACGGTATTAAACTTGACGACTATAGTTATCTGCACACAAGCTTAAAATGTAAAGAGGGTTCAATTTCTTACACCGCCAAAAATAACATTGCCGATTCGATTAGCATTGTACAGGCTCCATGCTTTCGAAAAGATGCTAAAACACTTCAATTATTCCCCAATTGCTATTCAAACGATCGTTCCACCTTCCTGATAGGGAGGATAGCATTATTCTTTTCTATGCAAACCTATTTCCCCTTAAGGAAAGTTCATCGAACGAATGCTCTAGACATATTTAAACGCGGATCTATATCTATACAAATTGTATGTTAAGTCGCAAACACAATGGGTGTAAAATCCCAATTCAGAAATTTGTGTGTAATTTGGTAAACATTTTATACGCTTCTAAAATGTCGTCTGCAATTTTTGGAAAATGCATGCAAAGAGATAACAGTTAACACAGGCTTTCTAGCGCTTACTTGAAACCGTAGTCTACATGGTCTAGACTTGATTTAATACCACGTGAAATCGGTGAAAATTGACGGGGGTTTGTTTCCTAAAAATAGTTAAAGGATTTTCTTAGTGAAAGCTAAGCTGTAGTGCTCCTTAATGGTGTACTTGGATGAAGCCCTGAGTGTACTTGATATGCATGAAGAAGAGAAACCTGATTAGAATACCTGACTGACTACGCTCTATAAAAGCGGAGACAAATAGTGTTGAGGCATGCAGAGAGAATATCCATATTAGTGGGGGTTGGGACACGAAAGCCAATGCTATATCTGCCAATTGAATTGTGCTGTCTGAAGATATATTTCTTATGTAAGGCCATTCGCTCGAGCTCGTTATCAGTTTCATTTTTTTTAGTCCATATAGCGAAATCAAATTACAATGTTATAGGAGATCAACAGACGCGAAGGATGGCTATAACAGGGCAAGCTCAAGAAAACTAGGGCCACCCTTGGACATAAATGGATATTGAATAATACAATGGACGGTGCAAAGACAAAGCCACCAGATATGTGTAGACAAGACATGACAAGACAGATGAGGCAGACATACATGTTGGTACACAAGACAGATGACTAGGTACATGTGTATGCAAGGAACACCGTCTCCAGACCAAATAAAGCAGAAAAAAACTCATTAAAGCAAAGTAACCTGCGTAAAACAATTATGGTGTATTTATGATGATTTACAATCACTTTGCGCATTATAGAGAGACATTTTGTTCAGCAAAATTGCGCACATTAATTATAATAACCCTGGTCCTATACATGTTCTTAGATGGATTACAAAATGTGCATTGTACAATAGAAACATGTAATACCTGCTGCGTCAATTTTTCTTGCACAAACCAAGAAATCTCATATACACCACTTTATTTATAGTTTGATTAAGATGGACCGGCACAACTGCGTTAAGAAAACATAAATGTTGTCTACTGAATTAATGTTGGAAATGGATAGTTAGTTGCATCCTCTAAAGACTTTGTTAATCTTTTATGAATGCTCCTGAGTAAAACCTGTTAAAAGTTAAGTAATGTTTTTGTTTTAATAAGTTGGTACTCTTCAGACGGTATGGTTGGCAACAGGGTTCGCAGGTCTTTGCCGCAGGTGGTTTTCGGCAAAAATGGCAAAAACTAAAAAAGTGATGAATAGTTCACTTTTTTCATTAAGTTACAAAAGAATAATTTCCTAAGTGTATAAAAAAGATCAGATTTAATTATAAGTAACAAATTATGATATTAATTAAAGGCATGGGTTTTCAGTGCTCACTGGTGCATTTAACTGCATTGTGGCATATCAGATTCAAAACTTTCTCATTTTAAAGACCTGGTGAGACAAAAAACATGTTGAATGATTGCTCAAAAGTTGTGTGTTATTGTCTATGAGCTTTTTGTGTTACTTTTTAATATTTAATTGACTATACATAATGACTTTTTGCCATTTTTGCCGGTTTAAACCAGACAAAAACTGGCAAAAACAGGTTTTTGTCAGTTTTTGCCACTTTGCCGGCAAAAACCAAACCCTGTTTGGCAACTTGCAAGAAATATGTTTTACATACGACATAGACTTTTAATCAGTCTGTAGACTTACTTTACCCACTCTAGAAGAAATAGAATGCATTATTCATTGTATGTACTATCGTTAGGCGCGTAAAGTAGCTCTTAGGCCTCATTTTGAGACTTGCATTTGTTTAAAAATCATTATTCTCTTGATATGTATAATTACCAGTCGGCATTGTTGGCTGCTATTCACAAGATCTCTGTTTTACATCAAAACGAGGTAACCATAAGATATTTTAAATTTATAATGTCGACAAAATTGGATTCGGAAACACTTCAAACTGAATCTCACTTGCGCCAATGGCTGTTTGAAGTACATGCTTGTTGTTATTGTTTGTGATAAAAGTTATAATTTCTAGACATTCGGTGACACGCTTGCTACATAATTATAGCGAACATTTACAATGTTTGAACTGTTTGCTATGTGCAAAATTCAAAAATAACAGATTGTATGTACAGACGTTTGCCCAAAGCTTGAATAAGTTTGCGAACATCGCTGTGTACATTGATTTTATAACTATGCCACAGGACTTTACTAGCACGCCGTAATGGTTTTAACGTTAAAATGTTTCCGATAATCATTATCCTTTTTATACATGTTATATGTTACTGATTAATGGGCAAGTGTTGTACTTATATTGTTTTCACTTCTTTTGCTATTTGAAACAAACTCCAACATGTTCAGTTGATGAAATTTTAGCTGTTAACTCTTTATTTTAAATTTGGTATTTACGTTTCATTCTAGCTTGTCGTTACCACTGACATCAGCAGTGAAATGGATACGGATGTCGGACTAAGCCATGCGTACTGGGCATTTACACATTCTTAATGCTGCATAGCCTGGGTGCTGATACATCTACTGATTTTAACAATAACACGGCCATAAATAATAATTGAAATTGAATGCATTAAAATTAATTGTTATTTAACTCGTATTACGCGGTGCTACCTCGCGATCACAGAGCGTGTGTTTTGTACATTGTAGCTACTGGCATAGCGAACCGTTTTGCACTGTCAACGTTAAGGTCTGTCCCAACATGACATGTTAACATTAAGATCTGTGCCTAGACGACATATTAAATATTAACGTTATTAAATACCGCTCTTCATTAAGCAATTATTCTATCACCGGGTATTAATTTCTGGGGTATTTAAAAGCTTGACTTCTTGTAGAATATTTTCTTCGGTAAACAATTATTACATCAGTTGTGAATAATCCTGTGCACACGAGGACAATTTTTTATCTTAAAAGAAAAAAGAAAAACTGATGAGAAATCGAATATAGGTCATCGATGGAGTTTGAAAATTGAGTTTATGATATTTTGATATCGACCGTTAAAATCAGGTATAAAGCGTACATACTACATGTAGTATGCCCCAATAGGTAGCTTATATACACCAGGCACAAAAAGAAACTCGTCAGTTATCATAGATCCCTTCTCCTCAACAACCTGATAAGTTTGGATTATTCTGAAATATATATTTTGTTAAAATGAACTTCGCTCTCTCATTTGATACCCTGTTCATGAAAACCGATCAAAATTGACCAATATATGCGCCTCCAAACCCCCAAAATCGAAAGTTGCAATTTTAACGATTCAATTGGGCCTGTTACATTGTGTGCTTTATTGATTGGTCCGCGGTGCTTGTGTGCAATACAACGATGCATTCCCATTGAAAATCGTTGAAATTGCAACTTTTGATTTTGGGGTTTGAGGGTTTGGTGACGCATATCTTGGTGAATTCTTGTTCGATTTTCACGTACAGGGTGTTAAATGAGAAAGCAAAGTTCAAGTAACAAAATGGATGTAACGGTAGAGATTTTTAGGGTGATTTTCTTTTTGTTCAACTTTGGATCCAGGGGCTTACTCGGGCGATAATAAATGTCCAATCCCGTTACACAAAATAAATAGACACGATGGAAGACTTGTAGATATACGCTGTTGTTATGCTCCGGCTTTAATATAATAATATATGATGATACGCAGAAATATGAAGATCGATGCAATAATAATATGATGACGATTGAATTGATGTTGACAAGTTGGAAGCTAAGATGGAAGATTTGATGTTGATCAGTTGCAGGCTAGGATGGAAGTGAAACAAAATTATCTAAGACAAGTTCATATGGGAAAAACACTTGGAAACCAACTTAAGTACCATCTCTACAACAGCATAAATAATATCCCTAACAAAGCATTTACTTAATACAAATCTTAACAATACATAACCTGTTAAAGAGATTAAAACTTTCTCATGAATTATTCATAAGTAGGTCACCTATCATCTCAAGCTAAAAGATAAGTGGCAATAATTTACACCACACTTAAGTTTTTAGGATAACAATACACACTCATATAAAAGGAATCACTTGCTTAAGTGCTCTTAAAACTTCTATGAATGGAAGACAATAAACAATGAAGACATAAACATTTGAAATACTCATAAACTTGAGAATCAAAGGATGCAGCGTGTTCATGATTAAAGAGGTGAATGACCTTTTCAAATTAAAGATAAACCATGATCTATTAAAAATAATTTCAAAGACAATAATGATTATGATGGAAAATAATAAGTTTACTTGATGATGATTATGATCGATTAATTACACAACAGATAGAAATATAATTTGATATGAAACCAAAAACCTACATACATTAATTAAGAATGGCAAAATCAAAATAATAAACATGGTAAATAATGATATCCTTAAATCCTAACATTTCAAACCCTACACTTATTATTAAAACCAACCATTCTGATGCCGGTTACATTCACCCCTGCTGCAAAGAAAATGACGTCCGCGGCATTTTACATGAAATTTGGAAAATGATACTTTGAATGATGATGTTACAAATTTCAACAAAAACATAATAATCAAATACATGTACATACTTAAGTGATGTAACTATCTCTTTACAAATTAAAGTGCATTATGACCTGCTAATTTGGTGTGAAATCCAAAAGGTACACTTTGCTGTAAATACCAAACAATACAAAAGAATCAATAACCACACTTCCACTTTCATGACTTCATGACCACATCCAAATCTGACTTAGAAATCAAAAGAAACTTTTCATGATAAACCAATTAACACTTTGGAAGAAACCAAACTTCACAATGTTATGAATGCAATGACTCATTTTGAATTAAGCATGATATTAAACAACACTAAAATTTGGAAGAAAATAAAGGCCTACATCAATGACATGTAGAATACATTTTTGAGATTCTACTTTTAATTTAGTCATGTGAAAATGACACAGATCAAAAATAAACAAGTGAATAACTTTGCATGTATACGATTGGTATGATGGAAAACAAACAAGTTATAAGATGACAAGAAAATTGTGAACTTAATGAACTTAAGTTAAGATGGAGGATACATAATTAACAAATCATTACTATTCCTGACAATGAAATCAAGAACAAAATAGAACACATGATTGATGGTTGTACACGTAATTCTTTCATGTAGAAGACAAAACAATAAAATCAATATCATGATGATGAATAAGACATGATATCATAAAATAATAAAACATTTGGTGAGTAGCTATTTGGAAAAATGTGATGACATGTTGCGCAAATTAAAGGAGTATTTCGTGATCCTAGCATCCTCTATTTATGTCATTTTTCATTAGATATCCACGAAAAAACCTATTCCCAAAATTTCAGTTGATTCCGATTTTGCGTTCGCGAGTTATGCATGATTATGTGTATTACACTGCTCCATAGACAATGCGTTGTAATTTCGTTCTGGTGCACCAGAACGAAATTCAAATTTCACGATATCTTTGCTAAACGAATTAATCTGCAAGAAATATTTTGTACATAAACATAATGTAGCCAGAGTTTTCCAGTGATATAAAAATCTCAATTTTTTTTGAGAAAAGTAGGGGGATGAGGCTGTGGATCACGAAATGCCCTTTTAAGATCATCTTTTTCCGTGATCCTCATGCCAAAAACATAATTAATAAAATATAGGTTTAATTTGTAAAACCTACACTACTCACACAAAAGAGTGAACCAAATAGGTCCTTAAAATGCAACTTCTTCAAACAATCCTAGCAAACCATAACCTTTATGGTATGATTATTGAACACAATAATAGAACACAATGTTAAGGTTCATAACTTAGCTCATATCAAATGGCATGTTTAAAGAAAAATAAATTATGAGATAAATTGGTTGGCAAATTACTGAAGATGGTATCATGATGGAAATGAAAAATACCTTTGTTTAAATAACTGATGCCAAACAAATATTCAGATGATTTGATGATAATTTTGGATTGACAATTGCATGCAAATTGGATCAATTTTGGTAATGATCTAAAATATGCCAAAACACAAAATACCACAACAATAGGTTTAGTTTGGAAACCTGTTCAAATCAATTAATAAAACATCAGTTTGCATAATGAAAATCAAATAAACATGTAAAACAACAGGAGAATATCAAAAACTCTGTTTTTAAGAGAAATTGGATGCGAGCAGTAATGATGCTCAACTCAGCTCCTTTGGCCTACATAAAACATTGAGTGAAATAAAATAATGAAGCAATCAATGGCTTCAAACTCAAAGCCATAACATGATTAATAAAATGTCTTGACATACTCAGATTTTTATGAGCAAAATAATAGAATCACAAAAGAGGAACGCAACTCTTAATTTGAAAGAGGAACTAAGTGTGAATAAGTGCACGTCTTCAAACTTACTCTTTGCAAAACTATACATATAAACATGATAAACACCTCTAAAATAATCATTTAAGTTGTACACAAAGAAGACAACAAACTTAATCATGATCATAAAATGAAGCATTTAAAAAAAACATTATTTGACAAACATAATATGAAGTTACTCAGAGGTGACATCTACATTCAACTCTGCTGCGAGGAAATGGCGTCCTCGACATTTATGTACGTGTATAATTATGACACTTTAAAATATGATGAAAATATTGTTTGATGTGGATTTTAGCAACATTCAGTTCAGAGTCACTACATGAATCAGATTTAGATGGTTCAGATGATGGATCTTCATGAGGTAATTCTTCAGAAATAGTATCAACTTCATGTATGGAAGCACTATCATCAGATGGTGGCAAGTCAGCATGAACAGGTGATGGATCTTCAGGAGGAATGTCATCATGGATAGAGTGTTCAGATGTTTGATCACTTGTGTCACATGGAAAATCATCAGAGTTATATTCAAACATATCATCATGACTATCATTATCAGCATGCTCAGGTTCAAAGTCACTATGTTCACATTCAGGCTCAATTGCATGACTTTCATCAGTTGGACCAGTTTGCGTAAGAGAAGCCACACATGTAACAGTTTCATGCTGGACATTATGATTGAAGCATGGTCTGTCCATGGCATAGTTACTTCCAAGAACACATACGCCTCCAGGGCCGGTGACATGAATGGCTTCAGGGGTGCGTCCTGGAATAAGCACAATGTCAAATACAACCGCTTCACCGTCGCCTACACTCGCCTCAACTTTCGCGGGATTGTTCCTGGTAATACCTCGCCAATGCACAAATACATCTTCTTCAGTGTCATCGCGAGTGATGAATCCATATCCATTCTTGACGTTGAACCACTTAACGTGTCCTGATATCTGATGAGCAAGATATGATGGAGATGAACGCTGTCTAAGGTGATGGAGATGACGAAGATGATTCACTTCAGCTTCCAGGGCTTCCAGCCGCGAGATAATATCAGTTATCATGATGTATATAGTCCAAGGGTCGTGGGTGCCCTGATCCAATTTGTTGAAGAAAAGTTATCGCCAATTTTAGCCCCACGTTGAAGACGCCAATGTAACGGGGAAGATTTTAGGGTGATTTTCTTTTGTTCAACTTTGGATCCAGGGGCTTACTCAAGCGATAATAAATGTCCAATCCCGTTACACAAAATAAATAGACACGATGGAAGACTTGTAGATATACGCTGTTGTTATGCTCCGGCTTTAATATAATAATATATGATGATACGCAGAAATATGAAGATCGATGCAATAATAATATGATGACGATTGAATTGATGTTGACAAGTTGGAAGCTAAGATGGAAGATTTGATGTTGATCAGTTGCAGGCTAGGATGGAAGTGAAACAAAATTATCTAAGACAAGTTCATATGGGAAAAGCACTTGAAACCAACTTAAGTACCATCTCTACAACAGCATAAATAATATCCCTAACAAAGCATTTACTTAATACAAATCTTAACAATACATAACCTGTTAAAGAGATTAAAACTTTCTCATGAATTATTCATAAGTAGGTCACCTATCATCTCAAGCTAAAAGATAAGTGGCAATAATTTACACCACACTTAAGTTTTTAGGATAACAATACACACTCATATAAAAGGAATCACTTGCTTAAGTGCTCTTAAAACTTCTATGAATGGAAGACAATAAACAATGAAGACATAAACATTTGAAATACTCATAAACTTGAGAATCAAAGGATGCAGCGTGTTCATGATTAAAGAGGTGAATGACCTTTTCAAATTAAAGATAAACCATGATCTATTAAAAATACATTTCAAAGACAATAATGATTATGATGGAAAATAATAAGTTTACTTGATGATGATTATGATCGATTAATTACACAACAGATAGAAATATAATTTGATATGAAACCAATAACCTACATACATTAATTAAGAATGGCAAAATCAAAATAATAAACATGGTAAATAATGATATCCTTAAATCCTAACATTTCAAACCCTACACTTATTATTAAAACCAACCATTCTGATGCCGGTTACATGGATATTTCAGAATAATCCAAAATTAGCAGGTTTTTGAACAGCAATGATGACTGTAACTGACGAGTTTCTTTTTGTGCCTGGTGTATATTATGTATTACATAAGGATCTCAAAGATGCTCATCTGCCAGTACTTAAACCCTGGTATCTACCCTGTGTAGGTGTATACATTTATACAATAAGTTGATTTTATTAACGGTGCTTTCTTTATAGGTTCTACTTTATTGCACATTGAACTTAATGACTAGATTATCGGGACGAGAGGGTTCAATTTCTTACACCGCCAAAACTAACACTGCCGATTTGATTAGTAATGTTGGATCTCCGTGCTTCGGAAAAGATACTCAGTTATTCCCCAATTGATATTCAAACGCCTCAGTGTCCCACCTTCCTGATAGGGAAGATCAAGTTATACCTTTGTATGCAAGGAACTTTAATCGCCTGAGTGTTTCGCAAAAGACGCGGCCCACCTGTCAAATTGTATGTTAGGCCAGACTTGTTCGCAATATCTTCAAACAAGTGTAAAATTTTGAGCTAATGCTAAACATGATTATGTTGGAAATGACGTGGTGATTTAAATTATGGGCGTAAATGAAAGTAATTCCTACATTTTTGGTGCAATTGTGTGTACTTTTTTTTTCAAATGTCGCCTGCAATTATTGAAAAATTAATAATGCAAAGAGATTAGACCACAGATTGATTTATAGACACTGAACAAGCCTTATAAGCGACAGTAAAAATAAAGTATACGAAGGCTTATATTATTGAATGCAACATATCTTATATCATATCACTTCAATACTAGATAATTCTGATTTTAGAATCCAGTGTATTGAGCGCGAAAGCCCGTGCACTTGAAATTTACTTGCCAAAGTATGCAACATCATTGAACATGGGCAAGGGACTACGGAGAAGTCTACGCTAACCTGAAATCGCAGTCTAGTCTTTGTAAAAAACCAAGCGAGAATCCGGTTAAAATTGGCGGGGTTTGTTTCCTAAAAAATATTTTTATGGGCTTTCTTAGTGAAAGCTAAGCTGTAGTGCTCCTCTATGTATACTTGGGTGAAGCCCTGAGTGTACTTGATATGCATGAAGAAGAGAAACCTGATTAGAATACCTGACTGATCGTGTTAAGGTATGCAGAGACAACATCCACATTACTAGGATTGGGATATGAAAATCAATGTTATATATTATACAAATGTATGCCAATTGAATATTGCTGTTTAATGTAAGGTCATACGGTGGTTATGTGGGTTGCTAGAAAACGCCTTTCGTGTATGTTCAGTCAAACCCAAATAACATGAATAACCTGTAATGTGTGTGCGACTTGTAACGAAGAAGCCCCGCCAGCGCAGTTCTTCTGGGGTGAGCCGAACCTGCCTGGTTATCCAAGTAATCAGTGACAAGGTTATAATTTGAATTTGACAGGTGCTAATTGACGTTTTAATGTTGCTGCATCAAGTAGCACCTGTCAAATTCAGAGATAACCTTGTCACTGATTAATTGGATAACCAGGCGGAGCTTCCTCTTTAAGCACACATTTATTGCGCCATCACCCAAGCGAATTATTCTTTTACGAAAACCAATGTAATACCTTAAAAATGAAATGTCCTTTGTATGCACATTGTGTATTTGCAAGATATTTCATTTGTTTAACAATGACGGTTTACCATCTACTTACACCTTAGGTGAGACACTTTTTCAATAAAAAAATATGCACAGATTAGGCCCTATATTGTACACCATTGCTTTCTGTTGAATAATAGCACAGAATATTCTTGTACAAAAATTTGCTACTTACGTACCTACCTACCTACGTACAACATTTGTATGACCTTGTTACCCAAAGCAAGAAACCACATACAAATTTTATACACTACCGTAAAACCTTGTTTTTCTACAAGCATATAATTGTCTCTAAACGAGGTTTTTTGACGAAAGAGACGAGAGGCATACACTCTCGACAAAACACTATTTGGAGTTTGAACAACTATATTACAGATATAGGCGGCTGTACAAACACGTATTATTGTAAGACCAATCTATTGCTTGTGGAGATATTTGCCTTTCATCTCTTTCGTCAAAAATACCTCGTTTAGAGGCATAGGGCCTGTAATGCTTGTAGATAGAATTCTACGGTATGTTTAATATATTATTTGCACTAAAGCTAGAATTAAGATGGACCTTGCACATCTATATTCTTCTATTTTATTGACTACGTAAAACACATAAATGTTGGTTCCAGAATTAAATATGATGAAAATGGCTAGTTAATTACATGCACTAACAACTTTGTGTTAATCTTTTATAAATGCGCATGAATAAAACCTGTTAAAAGTTAATTAATGTTTTTGTTTTAATAAGGTGGTGTACCTCTCAGACCATGCAGACGATCTGGTTGGCAACTTGCAAGAGATTATGTTTAACATGCGAAATATGTTTTAATCAGTCATTAGATTTACTTTCTCTATTCTCGGAAGAAATAAGATTTATTAATGAGACGCAAATATAGCTCTTATGCCTCATTTTGAGACTTGAGTTTGTTTAAAAATCATTGTTGTTTTGATATTACCAGGCGGCATTGTTGGCTGTTATTCACAAGAACTGTCTCACATCAAGAAAAGATAACCGTAAGATATTTTAAATTTATAATGTCGACAAAATTAGATTCAGAAACGCTACAAAACGAATCTTACTCGCGCCAATGGCTGTTTGAAGTGCATGCCTGTTGTTATTGTTTTTGATAAAAGTTATAATTTCCAGACATTCGTTGACACGCTTGCTAGTAGTAGTACATATAGAATACATCTACATTTGAACTGTTTCCTATTCGCAGAATTCAAAAATAACAGATTGTATGTACACAGACGTTTGCCCAAAGCTTGAATAAGTTTGCGAACATCGCTATGTACATTGATTTTATAACTATGCCACAGGACTTTTACTAGCACGCCGTATAGTAAATTGTTTCCGATAATCATTATCCTTTTTGTATGTTACTCATCAATGTGAAGAAAGGGGTAAATGTCGTACTTATATTGTGTTCACTTCTTTTGCTATTTGAAACACACCCCAACATGTTCAGTTCGTGAAATCTTAGATGTTAACTCTCTATTTTAGATTTAGTATTTACGTTTCATTCTAACATTAATAGTTACCACTGATATCAGCAGTGAACTGGATACGGATGTCGGGCTAAGCCATGTGTATCGGTATATTATTACACATTCTTAATGCTGCATAGCCTGAATGCTGATACATCAACTGATTTTAACAACAACACGGCCATAAATAATAATTGAATGCATTAAAATTAATTGTTATTTAACTTGTATTACACGGTACTACCACGCGACCACAGTGCGTGTGTTTTGTAGCCACTAGCAACAACCAGAGGATGATTTAAGGAAGCCCCATCATGCACTGCAAACGTGTTATCACCAGAATTTCAACTGCCACTTTACTTTTCAAATCCCATTGAACTCTGTGCAAAAGATGTTGTTTAAGAATTGTGCGTGTGTCATTATTAGTTGGTCGATTTCAGATCTAAAGTGATGTATGCATGAAGGATAATTCACACCTTCTGTAGGTAACATAAAATGTGAAATCGACCAGCATTGTGAATGCGTTTTATTGTAAATATATCAGTCCAAATTCAAATTTAACCATGGCCGTCAATGCTATGTGCGAGCAGTCGTGTCATGTTCACTCACACAGCTGTGCTAACCGCAAGTCAACACAGTGGCGTGGTGGGAAGTGCTTAAATCATCCTCTGAGCAACAACGGAACGAACCATTTTGCACTGCCAATATTAAGATATGTCCCAAGATGACATATGAAATATTTACGTTATTAAATACCCATCTTCATTAAGCAATTATTCTATCACCGGTTAATAATTTCTGGGGCATTTAAAATCTTGACTTCTTGTAGAATATTCTATTCGGTAAACAATTATTATATCAGTTGTTAATAATCGTATGCACTTTTTAGGAGGATAAATTTTAGCAGAAAATAAAAAGAGAAACTGGTGGGGAATCAAATATAGGTCATCGATCGAGTTTGAAAATTGAGTTTACATGATATTTTGATATCGACCGTTAAAATCAGGTATAAAGCGTACAGATGCCCCGATAGGTACATAATACTGCGCCAATAAAGTATCCTTACACTTGGAAAAATATTCACAATTTCCAAACTAAACAATATTTGGGTAAATTTGGTTTCTTAACCGATGCACTATCTAATTCTGCACATTATGACACCACATTGAATCCAATGTGACTTCAAAGAAGCAAAGTTACAAGCATTTGATTAGATGAAGGTCCAGTTTTAAAAGTGACAAATTGGCCTATTCAAAACTCCACAGACTAAAAACGGGGTTTGAGAGTGGTGATGGCTAATTTATGCGTTTGGCTTTAATTTAAAACAAAAGGAACAAAAGAAAACTGAAACAAAAGAACTGACAAATAAAATGAAAGTTATGAAAAGTACAGAGAAGAAAAAATTGGAATAAAAAATGCTTTAAATAACGCTTCATTGAAGAAACTATGTTGTCTCTTTGTTGCGCTTGTTGGAATCTTTTTGCGCCTTGTATAGACCAGTTTGTCACTTTTAAAACTGGACCTTTGCCTATTCAATTGCTTGTAACTTTACTTCTTGAGGTCACATTGGATTCAATGTGGTGTCATAATGTGCAGGATTAGATTACAAAAATAAATGTCCCCCAATATTGTTCAGTTTTGAAATTGTGATTATTTTTCCAAGTGTAAGGATACTTTATTGGCGCAGTATATATACATAATCATGTATTTCATAGGATCTCAAAGTAACATGCGAATCTGTCAGGGCAAAGTTCGTTAACCAGGAATGTTTGTACAGTATAAAATGAACTCAGCTGAAATGTAATGGGTAAAACAACTTATACTCGACGACTTGTGATCAAATTTGATAGTTAAGTTTAGGCAAAAGGAACCAAAATACATGATGTTAAGGGGGTACTACACCCCTCGATAAATTTGCGTCTATTTTTGTATTTTTCTCAAAAACTAATAACACACTGGTAACAAAAGTTATGTATATTTTAGGGGCATGGAATCCAATTACTACATTGGAATTTCAGTGACCCAAAACAAGCGGTTCGTTATTTTTGATAAGAAATAAGGTACAGCTAGGATGTACCTCATTTCGTATCATATATACTGAACCGCTTGTCTTGAGTCACTGGAATTTCAGAGTAGTAATGGGATTTCTTGCCCCAATAATATACATAACTTTTGTTACCAGTTTGTTATTATTTTTTGAGAAAAATTCAAAAATAGTCACAAATTTACCACACCCCCTTAACGATCGTAAACGAGACGGATTCATAATAGAACATGTGTAATGTACATTCCATCATTAGAGAACCAAATATTCAAATCGACATACGTTACCCCAATTCTGAAACATGTTCTCATACATCCCTGACAAGCACAAATTGAAAAAGAACGAAGGAACAAATTCGCCTCAATACTTTGTTTTCTGATACTACAGCTAATCCCTATACCAAACAGACATAAACACAAGCATACATTGCAATGATTTTCTCTTCTTCTTGATTCCTAGCTGGTGCATAATACATGTAAACTATTCTGAGGATTTTCCCTTTTCAATTCATTCGATATTGTTTTTCATCTACCTTTTATCCACTCTAGCGGTTGTAAAATATCTCCATATATCTAAAAAATTATAATAAATTTCAACAAAATATCCGAATTCTGATATTTCATTGTCATATTTAGAATCTACATGAAAAATGCATTGAAATTAGTACAAACATGCCTAGTATTGGTTCAGTGGTTCCATAAATAGACTGAAATATTGTGTGACGATAGCACATTATTCCGTGGTTTTACTCCATATTCTAAACCATATAAATCACTGTTAGCGAAAAGGAAAGCAAGCTATCAAGCCCGTAGGCTTAGTCGATAGAGTAGCACTCATCATGCTCACGTCTTTTCCTGGGCGAGATGTACTCCTTATTCGACCAAAGATGCTTCAGGTTTAAGATAGGTTATCTGTGAAGACAAGAAAACAGATCTGAAATAGCTACCATTTGTGATATAAACCTTCAAAGCTGTTCGGGTTATCAGTTTCAGTTTATTTCACCATGATCTTAGCTGTGGTTCCTAGCTGTTATCCTCCATAGGCTTGGAGAGGTATGATAATTTGATGTAGAATAAAGCTGTAGTTTTAGGATTTGTTTATTTTGTTTTTACATACAGTACAGTACTGTGAGAGACATTCATGTGTGCTAGCCATAGGCTTCCAACTAAAAAGTCGAAATTTTGAAATATTTTCTCAAAATATCAAGAGCTATCTTAAGAACCACTGCACCAATACTAGGCTTGTTTGTACTTATTTTAATGCATTTTTCATGCTGATTCCAGATATGGTCATGAAATTTTACATTTTTGAAACGCGTAACGATGATAACCTTGCTAGTGTTTTCAACAGATTAACATTATCTAGAAGACTTCAATTCCAATTATCCTTGTCGTGCGCGCGCATATATACCTTCAATGACTGCAACTATGGTTGCAAAACTAATGATGTTTGTTCAAATAACCCAAATCAAACAATAATCAAGAATTATTGTCATTCTATATGTTTCAAGCAGCGTTCGAAATAGGGCCGGTCAGCCGGCCATTGGCCTGTAACCTTTTGGCCTAGCCGGTAACTTTTCTGACTGTCATCTAGTTGCAGGCCCGGCTGGCCGGTAACTTTTTAAGATCAAGCCCGGCTGGCCTGTAACTTTTTGAGGCATATTTCGAACACTGGTTTCAAGCTCTCTATAAATGAATTGTATTTATTCACTCTGAACATGCATGCTGTTTGTCCTATATATATCCGTATTTCCATTCAAGAACTCAAAAATGTCATCTGCAGCAGACACCTGTGTCTATAGAAGATTTGAATAATTTGCTGAATTCTAATACGGAATGCTCAAGTGACTGGGCATGTACTCGCTGTAGCATGTCAAGCTATTAAATGGCAAGTTGCCGTAACAAGGTGTAATTCCCGGTGTTATTTCTGGTTTAAGCTCATATTAAAGGTATGACCAGATCGACAGCCTCATTCTCCAATTGTGACCTGCTACCACGAAATGAGTATAGAGTCGCAAATAAGTAGTTTCGAGACATCCTGGCGGACTGCGTTTATGTTCTTTGTTTGTCGCGCACCTAGTACATGAAGCCAGTATGTCCCTCGTGAATGGCCTCGCACAGACATACTTTTGGCTTGAACAGGTGCGTGTGGAACAAATAACACCAATGCAGTAGCCAGGGCGTTTCGAAACTATCAACTTGCGACTTTACGCTCATTTCGTGGTAGAACCATTCAGTTACTAGTAACCAGTTCATATATAACAGAAGGCAGCTATTTTATATTGGACATGGAACTGTTATTTAACTTCATTAACCCTAACCCGCCTGAATACTACAAAATACTACTTGATATGCGCTGTTCGTGCATGCATGCCACGTGGTGTGATGACGCAATCGCCCTAAGTGATATATAGGCACGGTTTCGCTGGCCAGCGAAGCCCAAGACCCGGGCTCAAGACCCGTGGCAAAGTGTCGCCGACCGAGTGCTTGGCATGCGAGGGGTCTCGGGTTCGAATCCCACCCATAGCAAACAACTTCTTTCCTTCTTTTCTCTCTTTATTCTTTCCTTCTTTCCCTTCCCGTCGCCAAAAAGCCCTTAGGCGGTTAGGGTTAGGTTAGCACTATCGAAACTCAGTATAGGTTTCCTTAACCCTAACCCGCCTGAATACTACAAAATACTACTTGATATATGCGCTGTTCGTGCATGCATGCCACGTGGTGTGATGACGCAATCGCCCTAAGTGATATATAGGCACGGTTTCGCTGGCCAGCGAAGCCCAAGACCCGTGGCAAAGTGTCGCCGACCGAGTGCTTGGCATGCGAGGGGTCTCGGGGTCTCGGGTTCGAGCAAACAACTTCTTTCCTTCTTTTCTCTCTTTATTCTTTCCTTCTTTCCCTTCCCGTCGCCAAAAAGCCCTTAGGCGGCTAGGGTTAAGTGAAATAAAGACGTACTTTTTCACGCATTATACCGTACCTGATTCCAACGGATTTAGGTACATTTCTTGTGCACCCAGCAAACACAAAACGTTTTCGACATCATTCGCAAAAGGTTATAAAAGGTTGTCAGAAAACGTTTAAATGTCGGGTTATATAAAGGTTATATTAAGAGTATAAAACGTTTTCATAACCTTAACTAGAGCGGTTCTCGGGTTGCGCGGTTTTCGGCATACGCGGTTAGTGTGTAAGGTTGTTGGGTGATGGTATGGTAGTGGTTGTGTTTAAATGTGAGTTTCTTTTCAGAACCCTGTATGGGCGAAGCCTGGATGGTGGATGGGGAGTGTGGGGTGATTAAAGAAGGAAAGAATATGGAAATGTAATAGGCCGCACAGCTGTGTAATGTTTATGTTTTACAAGACGGGTTGGGATATGGAAAATTCCCTCGTGGTGTCGAGTTCACAACAGGTGTTGGTATTGCTTTACCAAAACAACCCGAGCCGTGTGTTGGAAGATTTTGTATGTTTAGACAGTTTTCTAGCAATGTTGACTGTACCCACCAAGTTTCATGCCCATACGACAGATTTTAGTAATTTGACCTCAGATGACCCATGAGTGACCTTGGATTACCCCCAAAATGACCTTCCAAAAATTTGACTCTTAATGTTGACTGTACTCACCAAATTTCATGCTGTTATGACAGTTTTTAATTTGACCTCAGATGACCCTCGGATGACACCGAAATGACCTTCCAATAACTTGACTCTAAATGTTGAATATACCCACCAAGTTTCGTGCCCATATAACAGTTTTAGTAATTTGACCTCAGATGCCCCTGGGTGACCTCGGATGACCCTGAACTGACCTTCCAAAAATTGACTCTAAGTGTTGACTATACCCACCAAGTTTCGTGCCCATATGACAGTTTTTAGTAATTTGACCTCAGATGAACTCTGTGTGACCTTGGATGACCCCGAAATTTATTCAGCTCTGTAAGAACATCAGCTACAAATACAACTGACCAAGTTTAGGCGATACACCATGTTGTTAAAACCCCTGTAGACCCTATGGCATCATCGCACTTCCAAACTTCATCACAACATAAACTTCGAAAATTATCCATTCATACTGTCCCATTTATTGACACCTTCGGTTTGTATCAATTGCCACTGAGCAAAATACACGTGCTCTGTTCACTAGGTATAGGAAGCTATGTGCACGATATTACAACCTCTACCTTGCTGCATTTTATTTGACAGACAGCTGTGTCGTCATAAATTAAATAAAATGTATTACTTTTGGTAAACAAGGATTGTCTGAGAAGAAAAAATGTGGAAAGGTGAAAAGCAAAATGAAAAAAAGAGAAGAAAAACAGAACGGGGAAATGGGGAGGAACGGGAGGGAAGCCATGATTTCCTTTCTCCATGCTCAAAATTAAATGTTGAAATTAAAGTTTTCATTTTTCGTTGGAAAGGGTGTGACCTAGGGATTGCGTATTAAAACAAACGTTAACAAAAAAAAACAAAATTCCCTAAATTGTTATGCCAAAATAAAAAAAATTATCTTGTAAATTTTTGGCTCTATGTAAAGTTTGGAAGGATTTTTTTTTCTCAAAAAAGAAAATCTGGTGTCATAATGAATCAAAAGATGTATGTTTTATACAGTAAATGAAGTAAAAATTATGATGCGCAGTGATTATGCCATCTTTTTAAATTTCTAATCTTAATATTTCGTCTTTTTGTCAAATTGTCAACCGCACCAAGTATTTAGTTTTGTTTAGTTGTGTCGTTAAAATACCCAAACAATTAAGTTTCCGACGATACAGTTCTTTCAGGGACACCCTGTATATAGCATGTTTGTACTACTGTATCGATTTGATTGAAAGTCACTGGTAGCCTAAACAAACACTTGATAGTCTGTGCCTCGGGCCAGACTGTATGTGGCTATCACGATGTTTGTTCGGATCGCCCGACATAAATTGGATGTGTAGGAGACTAGGTCTGTGCAAACAAATGAGCGTTTCAAAAAGTAACACAAAAGCAAACAAAAATACACCCATTGCCCGCTATTTACTGCGCGAAATGAACGACTCTAATCAGGTACCGCACGAAATGAACGACTCTAATCAGCTGCGGCAATTCCACAATCATGCACAATGGTGCATAGGCCTATCGTATACACGTATTCTTATTCGTGCATTTGACGGACTTGGGTGTTTTTGTTTTTGTTAAATATCTCCTCTCCTGAACACATATTATTATAGAAAATCTATCTACTTCTTCATTCGCTTACATACTATATACCCTGCAACTTTCAATCTACACAGTGGCTAGATAACCCCTTAAACGTGCGAACAAATATTGCAAAACAAAATTAAAGTATGGCTCTCCGCCTATGGCTACGCCCATACAAAAAACATTTTTGATAATCTACTGCTCAGCAAACAAAAATGTTTTACAGAAAACGTTTAAATGTCGCATTATGTCGGATTATATAAAGGGTATAAATACGTTTTAATAACATTCCAAAAACATTCTTGAAAACTTGGTACAAAACATTCTAAACAAAATCTTATTTTTATGGTTGAAAAATATTTTGCGAAAAATGTTTGCCCAAAATATTTTCAATAACGTTTTAAAAACGTTTTCATGACCTTTTATTACCCGACATTTGAATGTTATTAAAAGGTTTTGAAAAAAACATTTTAAGAACATTTCTGTGTTTGCTGGGTTCAAATATTTTAACATAATGTTATTTAAGTATTGACACAATATTTGGCAAAAATGTTTGCAAAAGTAGTTTACAATAACATTTTTTTAAAACATTAAAAAATATTGTTGTAGTGTGTTTTCATACAGAACGTTTTAAAATGTTATCGTGACCTTTATATAACCCGACATTTTAATGTTATTAAAACGTTTTTACCTAAACCACAAGCCAAAATATAACTTATTTAAAACGTTTTTAAAACGTTTTTGTGTTTGCTGGGCACCTGGTATGGACTGTGGACTCAGCTATCTAGAGTATAACTAGGATTAAGTGTGTAGAGTTGAAGTTTCTTGTAGCATGGATTTTACCTGTCATGCCTGGGGAGGCCACGGTACATCTATGTTTCTTCTTGATATGGAGAACTATAAAATCATGCTGGATTTATTGAACTCTTCTTGGTCTGGAAAATACGCGATGCTGTGGTCGATGGAGATCTTTCAAAATTGAGCGAGAAGAATGTTCGCGCCATATTTTCGACAACCGAATGGGGAACCGTGACATTAACACTAAAGTGGTGAAGGGTGGTAATTGATATAGACGGGGTGCTGCAGTTTGTCCACTTTGAAGAACGAAGTAAAGTACGCAGTATATTACGCAGTTTCTGCGCGCCGTAATGTCAAAAGGAATTAACACACTGCTGGGCGCACACAACTGCATGAGCGTCTTAATACGCGACGCACGATACGCTTACGCAAAATGTGCGTACCTTACTTTGTACTTCAAAGTTGACAAACTGTAGCAACACTGATTTTGCACCCGCCCAAAACAAACCTTTATTACCGATACCTTTGTCTGTACCCTTTGTTAGAAATTTAAAACTTGTAGATTTCAGTTTGTTACATAATCACGTGAGCGCAGAATATCGGGGTTGACTTTATCTTGATCAAAGTATACAAAAGAAGTTTTTTAAAATTCGCAGTGCATTATTCACGAGCAAAGAAGTCGAACAAGCAGAAAACTGGATCCTAGTTGTTGACCTCACATAATTTGCACCATGTACCATAACCATGGCATAGCTTCAGCAAGCCAAGCTGTACTTCAGTAATGTTGTTTATTGGAATAATACCACATTACATCAACAGAAAACTACTCTTTTTTAGAGGAGATATAAGACATTAGTGTTTTGAAAGGCACACACAATTTAACCTGGTCGCCCGTCATTGGAACTTGGTTACGCAATATACATAATGTAACATACAGGTTATCATCGATGTTCACTTTTACATGATTTAATACAAGTCGTTGGAATGTATTGCACGTTCCGTTAATATTTAGACTCTTTATTAAATGCCGACTCTGTTCCATTAAGCTCTCTACACGTGGGTGTCGACTGCAGACGACAAGTTTCTATATTTTTTTAATTAAAATTTCTCAGAATTGTAAATTTTCATGACCATATTTGGAATCAGCACGACAAATGCATTAAAATGAGTACAAACAAGCCTAGTATTGATTCAGTGGTTCTTAAAATAGGTCGTGATATTTTGAGAAAATATCTCAAAACTTTAGACTATCTATGTTGAAGCCTATGGTTAGCACGCAGAGCATTAAGAAAGTAACAAAAAATAAAACGTGAGTAAACTGTGTTACGTAGTACGCACTTACATACTTTCACCAGGTTTGGGGTTTTCTACTTTAAAAAGTTAACAAACTATTTTTTATTTTAAGAACCGCTGACCCATATACTAGGTATGTTTGCTCATTTGAATGCATTTTACATGTTGAACTCGAATGGTCTGTAAAATATGAAGTTCTAACATTTTTGCCAAATTAAAAAAAATTCTTGCATGCACTTGACATTAAATTTCTAAGGGGTTAAATATGTCCAAAATTGGGCAGCCTACTGAGCGCTTTTGGATACACTCTCTCCTGAATTGCCTAGATTCGGATCAAATTCAAGTCTTCGCAGAGACGCACAATTTGTAAATGGCCTATTTCCCGTTTTTCTTCCTAATATTTACACTGACCTGTAGCGTTAATTTTGGGTCAGCACATGAGATATTCAGCACTGATCCACGTCATTCTGGATTCAGAGCATCATTGGTTTGATCGCCCTTATGTCGCGGTAAACATACGCAATTTTAAACCAGTAAAATTACCGTCTGATTGGGTTGAACTTGTAGCTAGGGATTGATCATAGCTTGGGGCTAATAAATTGCTTTCAAAATTAATTTACAAATCCAACTATGAATTTGATTTAAAATGTACATTGATATTTTTCCACAGACACAGCACTTGAAATAATTTGCTACCAGAACATATTATCGTCAAAGTAAGCGATTTAGAGTGCTCGTTTAATTCACTTCATTACATTGCGTGGTTGTATTTCTGATAGAACAATGGTATTTTGATAAGAGTTAGGCTATTTAGTTGCAGAGTATTCAGACATTTAATTGCGTTTTTAGAATATTTACATTTTTTGCGAATGATATATGAATACTGGCTTCTGTAAACTTGTAAATTGTCATTTCTTTCCGGGATGTCTTTTTACCAACCTTCACTGTTATATTAACTTGTTATAATACACTGCAAATCCCAAGTATTCATATAGTCGAGTCGTTATAGTAACAGATACTAAACACTATACCGCACTTGCATGAACACTTGTGTTAATATTTTAACACATTTTTAAACATTTCAACGCTATTATTAACACTTTGAACACATGAAAATGTTCATTTGTTATTGAACACAAGTTAACAAAATATTTATGTGTTTTTGTGTTATAATAACACTTCTGTTTGATTATGACTTCGACAGCACGAACATCAGTATCAAAAATGCTGTGAATCTTCTCGGGTCACTTTATTTCACAATTATTTCAACCGAATATCAAAGTCCACATGCACAAAATGACCAAAAGAAGATTCACAGCATTTTTGATACTGATGTTCGTGCTGTGTATAGAGCGAAGTCACAATGATTGTGTTACTTTGTATTTTCGTGATAATAATACTCTCTCCTTATTTTGTCGTAAACTTATATACAATGATAATAAAATCACAACCATATAAACAGTCTCAGACTTTAGACTGCGATCACATAGAAGTATACGGTATACGGTATTCGCTATACGAAATACGCTCATTCGATCAGGCTGAGTTCACAAAGTATACTCCTATGTGAACTCGGCCTGATCGAATGAGCGTATTTCGTATAGCGAATACCGTATACCGTATACTTCTATGTGATTGCAGCCTTATGACTTCATCTATTTTAATATTGCATTGTTCGATATATATGAGCAGAGGCGCCCTGATTTTTAAAATATCGGACTATAAAAATGAAATTAATTTCTGCAGCTGTCCAAAATTATTATTTGTATTAGTTTTCAACCATAATTATGGCTATACACCAGGACAGAATTCATTCAGTAATAATAGTCGAAAAAGAAAGAAAGAACAACAAGACGAAAAAAGCCCAAAGTAATTTAGAAATTTTCTACATTTAATGCATGTGTCCACACTTTTTTTTCTTTCAATTTTGGCGATCTATTGGCGCAGAAAATTGCGTATTATACTTCACTAATGATGTGTGAAGTCGGTGAAGTACTTTTCGACACGCAGTTGAAGCATGCAATCATCTTTTAAGTTCAACTTTACCTGAACTATATAATTGAAGTAAAAAATAAATGTACTGGGTTAACTGTATGAAACAACACTGTTTTCCTATGTACGAGAGATGTAATGCTGCCATGAACGGTTGACCCCTTGTGGGCCTTACGATGTCAAACCTTCACTTATATTTCGAGGGGTGCACGGGAGTTTGGGTCGGGCATGTTTTTTGCTGCAAAATTTTAAGTATAAACTCAGCAAAAAAGTTTGGAAACTTTCCAAAACGGCTACTGGTATATCAGAAATATTTTAAATCTATTTCCATATTGTTTCATATCAATACAAACATTTGTCTTTCCTGTCAAAAATGAAAGTTTCTAAACTTTTTATTTGAGGAGTTTAGTTGGGTGGGGGAGTTTTTCCTCTACCTACAGTGGGCAAAGGTTTTTTTAATTACTCCCCCCCCCCATATAAAGGAGTATTTCGTGATCCTAGCATTCTCTTTTTATGGCATTTTTCAGTAGATATCCACGAAAAAAGCTGATTCCCAAAATTTCAGTTGATTCCGATTTTGCGTTTGCGAGTTATGCATGATTAGGCCAAATAAAAAAATAAAAATGTTTCACGTCCCCTCCCGTTTCCTTTTTGGAGGTTGCTTCAATTATATTTTTATTTTTTGAAATTCAGTTGTAACTTTTCAAAAATTATGTCTAGGAAGTTGAGATGCTTTCTATAGCCTTCCTAATATACAAGAAACAATTTGGGGAGGTTTTGAGATCATTAGAGGGGCCTACCTCTCAGAACAACAAATAAAAAGAGGCCTCCTCCTTTTTCCAGGCATTATTGTGCACGATAAAACAGCTCTAAATATGGGTATTTACATCGATTCTGCGATAAAAAATTAAAAGGCCCCTCCTCCTCCTTTTTTTCAAAAACCCGGACGTGAAAAATGTTTTTTATTTTACTTGGCCTTATGTGTATTACACTGCTCCATAGACAATGTTTTGTAATTTCGTTCTGGTGCACCAGAACGAAATTCAAATTTTACGATATCTTTGCTAAACGAATTAATCTGCAAGAATTTTTGTTTGTATATAAACATTATGTAGCCAGAGTTTCCAGTGATATAAAAATCTCAAATTGTTTTTGACTGAAAAGTGGGGGGGGGGGGGGTGATGCTGTGGATCACGAAATGCCCTTTTAATAGTGAGTGTTATTTTGAATGAAAACTTTAATACGAGTGTTATTTTGAATGAAAACTTTATGATGCATTTAAAAATCATGTTTAAAACAATCAAACGTCCATTATTCACGATTGATATCTACATGTTCTTTTTTCACAGAGCTGAATCTCAGTTTGTCTTGCGATAACGACGTATACAAATTACATTGTGATTGATTGCGCGTTCTCTTTATAACAATAATTGCAACTACGAATTCTTAACTATCTCCATGCGGGTGTCGACTGTATGACGACAAGTTTCAATTATTTGTTGATTTCAAAAATTTCAGAATTACAAATTTTCATGAACATATTTGGAATCAGGATGAAAAATGCATTAAAATGAGTACAAACAAGCCTAGTATTGGTTTAGTGGTTCTTAAGATAGCTCTTAATATTTTGAGAGAATTTTTATGTTGAAACCTATGGCTAGCACGCAGAGTATTAATCATTTTTGCAATGATCTAGTAGAGGGTATAGGCACCTGAGTTAGTGTATCCAATGGGCTCTTCAATTTGAATACATACATCCCCTGTGGAAGACATGGCCTTAATCTCACACACAGGGGGTATGGATTTCAAACAGAGTCACCCATTCAGGTAACCCCATTTGAAAGTCTTGCTCCCTGTGTGGAAGATAAAGGTCATGTCTCCCATAGGGGGTGTACGGATTTCAACAGGAATAGCCCAATTTGGTTTCTTGGCAAGGGAGTAAAGGTTAATTGAATACCAATCAATGATTTAAAAAATACATTAAAATATTGTTTTCTTTGACGATAGTAATTGTCACAATTTAACATCGTGTTCATGTAAATATGCATTGTATATATACTAAATATTCGATTTTGCTAGTCAATTATAAAGTTGCATTTCAAGATAAACAAATATTGCTGTCACGCTGTCTACTGAAGATAGCAGTAATCCGGATTCTGCGCTATCCACTGAACACAAAAATTGCAAAATAGTTATTTTAGCTCTTTACTGATGGTAATATGTGTAATGCATTGTATATGTACTAAATATTCGATTTTTGTTTTGCCAGTCACTTTTAAAGTGTTTATGTACATTTCAAATAAACAAACACTGCTATCTACTGAAGATAGAAATAATCCAGATTTTTCGCAATCTTCTAAACACAAAACGAGACACTTAAAACTGTGCTATCTACTGAAGATAGCAAAATAATTCTTTATGCTATTTTACGTACGGATGTTAAATTTTGGCATCGAGTTTTCAAATGTTTACATTTTCTTCAGTAGATTGTCTTGTCAACACGGGCAGTTCAGATTTGTTGTTCAATATAAACCTTTTGTTAGAATATCGTGCTAAAATATAGCCATTTTTTGAAGTTAATAACCATAATAACGTGTTATCTTACATACTGCAGTTACTGTCCGTTTTCCTATACAAAATACACAGTGCTCTTTCCCATTGACGCGTGACCTCTACAAATAGCCTACGTTAAAAGTATGGGGATATGCCTAGTTAACGTCGCTGTGTGAAAAATAACCGGCCAATATTAAAAGTACTCTTCTAAAGTTCTAGAAAATATAGTTTTGTAACATGTCCTAAATTTTTAGCTAATTTAGATGTTTGGAAATATGCGTACTTTGGTGTTTTAGTTAATGTTATAGGTAATAGTACATTGCCTAGTTAACGTCGCTGTGTGAAAAATAACCGGCTAATATTAAAAGTACTCTTCTAAAATTCTAGACAATATAGTTTTGTAACATGTCCTAAATTTTTAGCTAATTTAGATGTTTGGAAATATGCGTACTTTGGTGTTTTATAGGAAGGATATGTAAACGACAGATAACACCAAAAAATATGAAGAAATTATTTCCAAACCGTGTTAAGTCTGCAAACCACCATGTTTCTCATTTCAAGAACGCTGGTTAACAATAAGCACGTATTGTCTCATTTCGTAAACAAAGACCACACACAATTGTTCTCTAGCGCTCGCTTTATGATCGTTCACCCAACTGAAAGTAAAATCCCAGCTCATTGCTCCATTGTACGTGTAAAGCAGACACATATGTTGTGTGTATTTAACCAGAGAAGATATGATTTAATCAGTTTAGCTGTTTTCAATGAGTGTTATCTTGGTTTAATAGCTTTTAATGGGGTTTAAGCCCTGCAAAGGTCGAATTGAATTCTACTGTAGACATGACTGCATCATGATGAAGATAAACTGCTACCATGAATACCATATTTTAGTGAATTCCTTTTTCAATGTAAATTACCTCACTATTGAAATTATATAACGCGTCGTATTGTTGATTTTTACCATGTTTAGCTAGTGTATATAATTTGTTTTGTTGTTTACGCTCGACTAGAACGGTTATTCAGTCGTCATGTGTCAAGGTCGATCGCGCTCTATGTACATGCAGTTTTAAGATATTTCATAAGTGATTTCCCAAAAATCAAAATCAGAAATAAAAAGGTTTTGTGAAACACCGAAATAATACAATGCTTATTTGAGCTCACTGATCTGCAGTGGTGTAGCGTGGGTCATCATATTGGGGGTGGGGGTGGGGGGGGGGCGGGGGCACCGAACATGATTGGGGGCACCGGTTCTGATTGGGGGAAACAAGCCGTTTTTGACCATTTTTCTAAATTTTGCAATCGATGGGGCACGTGCCCCTATGACGCTACGCCACTGCTGTAGATCAGGTCTGTTTTAGTGCATGTTTAATTACTATGTCCTAAAAATATACAATTTTAGAATTATTTGACAAATTGTAAAATTTTATGGACCCGTGTTCTGCAAAGGGCATCCGACCTGTGTTCTGCAAAGGGCATCCGAGTATATGCACAGAAAAGTGATATATTTGAGAGGTCAATTTGAAACAAAGCGATCATTGGGGCGAACAAATTGGGCTATTCCATTTAAAATCCACACTACCATGTGGAAGATATTGGGAATATCTTTCACAGAGGGAGTATGAATTTCAAATGGAATGAACAAATTAGTAGCTCCATTTGAATTTCATACACCGTCTGAGAAAGATTCAACCTGAATCTTTCACTGAGGAAGGGTTAGTTTCAAATGGAGCTGCTGTTTTCATTCCATTTGAAATTCATACTCCCCCTGTGGAAGATATTTCCAAAGTCTTCCACAGGGTTAGTGAGGATTTGAAATGGAATAGCCCATTATGCTGTCAAACAATTGTTTTTTTATTTCTTTCGTTTCTGTTTCATTCATCTTCGAAAGAAATGTATCAAAACAAAATATTTATTTTTTGGTCTAAAAAGTAAAATTGACCATTTTAATATCTGGATGTCTTAAGGGTACCGACGTATTGTTGGTCGAAGTAGCCAATACAAATTCGATTTTCATTATTTAAATCAATATATTATTTAAAAATAACACTTAGATGTTTTGCAAATGTTCATTCTTCAAATTATTTAATACTTTGAAAATTTGCTTGATTTATTGTTGTTGTGAATGAGTTATGTACGTTTTACAAAAGTGTTCTTGTTTCAGCCCTCTTTACAACATAACTCTAGAACCATTCGCAAGATGCTGTGAACTACCAAATCACAACAGGTTTTAACTAGTTGCTAACCTTAAGGATTGCACATAATGCTCAATATTGAGTGCCGCGGGATCGGAAGAGCCTTTTGCGATACGTTTCTGTACTCGCGTGTTATCAACTTTTCTATCACTGTCATCTATCCTTACCAAGTAATTTATCTGAAGCCAAATATTTCTATGGTAGACATTCAAAGAACATAACCTGGCATAACCTTGGCAAACATGCCAAATGATATGTTCCACCTATCCACATACAATAATAATGGTCTACATTCAGACGTACACAGAGCAGACCAATATTACTTACCGTCCCAAATGACGGTATTTCACTCATAGACAAATATGAGCTATTATATAGCAATGCCCTGTACGTCTGGTTGATGTCAATTCGTAGCGAGAAATCCACAATACTCCGCGTCAATTTTGTTGTCAATTCATAGCGAGGTACGGATCCAAAACACATTTCAAATTGCATTTTCGTTATTTAGATTTAGATGGGTTTTTTTGTAACCTTCTGACGAACTCGAGTTTATGTAGACACGTCCAAACACTAGAATTTGAATTTCCAAGGTATTACATTAATGAAGAAAAAAAACTCGAAAAAAACCCGGAGGCTTTAGTTTTATTTTTCGAATTTCCAGTCTGCCAAATTATGAAGCCTCCGTTAAAGTTAAAACTCAGATCTCGTAAACCTAAGGTCCTGGGTTCCGTCAGTCTCGAGCAGAATCACCTGTTCCTCCTTTTAATATATTACGAAGATGGTCGCCGAAATTTAGTGTGCAGTTGTAAGTTGTAACCGTATTATATAAATATTGGTCTAGCAGTTCTTGGGTCAGCTTCTTGCCTTTGATGGTCGCGTATTTTTTAAACTCTTTTTAGGCTCTAAATTTGACCTAACCAAATACAGAGACAGTGTACCGATATTTATGTACGAAGAAGCTTGTAAAAGTGAAATAAGATTGATATTGTCGTCTGCAACCACATTGTCGTCTGCAACCACATTGTCGTCTGCAACCACATTGTCGTCTGCAACCACATTGTCGTCTGCAACCACATTGTCGTCTGCAACCACATTGTCGTCTGCAACCACATTGCCGTCTGCAATCACATTGTCGTCTGCAACCACATTGTCGTCTGCAATCACATTGCCGTCTGCAATCACATTGTCGTCTGCAACCACATTGTCGTCTGCAATCACATTGTTGTCTGCAATCACATTGTCGTCTGCAATCACATTGTCGTCTGCAATCACATTGCCGTCTGCAATCACATTGTCGTCTGCAATCACATTGCCGTCTGCAATCACATTGTCGTATGCAACCACATTGCAGTCTGCAGCCACATTGCCGTCTGCAACCACATTGTCGTCTGCAGATGACCCTCCATGGAAATTGCAGACGTTTATTAAATTATTGTGATTCTGAAGTTCAAAGTATGAAAAAATAAAAAAATAAAAATTAAATTAAATTAAACTTATCGCAAAAGTCATTACAATCAGCATGATCAGTACCATTGTGCCTAAAATATAAAAATTCACACATTTTCGTTTATTTTTTTAAATAACAGATTGAAGCTGTCGTCTGCAACCACATGCAAGTAACCCGCCACGTAAGTAGCAGACAATTATGTCTTCTATAAAGTTAGAAGTACAAACATTGAGAATGTCAAATTTAATATAACTTTTCACAGAAAATAGCACCAAAATGTATTACAATACAGTGCTTTATACCTATATTATATGAATCTTAATATCTACACGATTTTTCGCGGAAAATACTCTGAATTTAGCAACTGTATACACACATATTTTTGTATTATTGGCGTTGTAAAGAGCAACATAAACCAACGCAGCAGCATCAGGTAGGCGACCCAGGCCTGGGAGGAAATTAATCACGGAGTAAATTCGCCTGAAGTAGCTATATGCCGGTAAGGGTAGCTCTAGTATCACAAACGGTTTTAGGGAAAGATGGGCTTGATTAAAATTGACAGCAATGACTCGGTTAGTCATTTACGCCATTAAGGGTAGGTGGCTCGCACGCGGCTTTCAATATCATGCATATCAAGTCGTGATTCTTCATACTACTAAAGCACTACGTAACCAGTTTTTATCGTAGAATCTAACGTAGCGATTTTGTATAAATTTGAATACGCCATAACCCATAAGCAAGTTTCTTTAAAATCTGTATCGTTAACATGGTCGAGTCGTTCACCCTTCGCCGATGGATGGGTGTTCCCAAAAAGGAACGCAACAAAATATATATTTGTATGGGTCTTGTATGGTTCAAACACCGTTTGTAACATGGTTGTTTAGTTGTATCTTAAGTCCGTTTGCTGAGAACGTCGTCCCATTTGGAGAGAAAAGGGACAAAATTGTCGAGTTTATATAAATTTTCTTTAATATAAACATGCCACAGTATATGTATAGGGACCTATAATAGTAAACTTATTATAGTTTATGGAGATTATCTACGTTTGAAAAATTGTGTTGTTTTAAAGGCAAAGTATTCCAAGTGTATGGTAATGTCGATTTTCTGAAGTCTTGATTATTTATCTGAAAATCTTCGCCGTATACGATTACAGAGAGCTGGTCGATGTTTACGGAGGAAAGTGATATGGTTAGAGGGGAGAACAGGAAGGCGAAGGGAACAGGAAATTTGACTGGACAGGATAAAGGAAACGGGTGGGAGGATGGGAGAATTTAGTCAATGAAGGAAAGTATGCCGGTACTTCGGATATTGCACTTTTAAGAAATTTGTTTTGAAGAGAAACCACTTGTTGAAAATTACGTGTTTGTTGAACTTTTTAAAAAAGTTTTTAAATTTGTTTTAAAAAGCTATAAACGTATCAAGAAATATTGTAGCGGTGTTGAAACAGCGAATTTTCTTTTAAAAGGAGTGTTATAACCCTGCGAAAAGGCGATACGAGATGTGCAGTGATATTTTAAAACAAAATAAAACTTAGCACAAAGGTACCGTAAAAGATGTGCAGAGATATTTTTAAACTATCTCCATGCGGGTGTCGACTGCAGACGTCAATTTTCAATAATTGAATACATGAATACAAAAGCCACCCAAGTCCATGGGAAGTGATTTTGAGAGAAAAACCTGTGTATCATTTTAATTCCTGCAGTTAGATTTACCTGGTCAATATGGTAAGTTTTACGTGCAAATGAGTGGATTAACCTGTATTAGGTATGACGATTAGTATTTCAGGGACTTCGTGGGGTTCATTTTAAATTTTGGACTTGGGTGGTTTTTTGAATCATATACAAAGACAACAATATTAGAATGAGATTACCACTAGTAAGATAATACAAAATAAAGCACACAGGTATGTATAATGTTGATAAGCATTCTGCCATGTAATATAAACCACACACTTTCCTTTATTAAACCAATTTTTTTTTTCAAAAGTCACTCGCTAGCAATGAATGTGTTACTTTTACACATACTGGCTATTTTTCACATGCTCAATAGACACAGAGGATGAATTTGAGTTGTTCTTTCAAACATATGACAGACCTATGTATAGCAACAATTTCCCATGCTTAACTCAATTTGGCCAAAGTATGGACTTGGGTGGCTTTTGTATTCATATATTCAATTGTTTAATTCAAAAATTTCAGATTTTTTTTCAAAATTCTAAAATTTCAGAAATTTGAATTTTCATGAACAAATTTGGAATCAGGATAAAAATGCATTATATAATGAGTACAAACTAGCCTAGTATTGGTTCAGTGGTTCTTAAGATAGCTCTTGATATTTTGAGGAAATTCATATCTCAATTTATCTTTATTTTGAAGCCTATGGCTAGCACGCAGAGCATTAATATATTATAACACATTTAGAGAGAAATGTTGAACATTCATGTATGCCAAGGCTATCCGCTATCTCAAATTTGTCAGTTGATCATACTTCGTGTTTGCATGTTTTAAAAGCGTTCGATAGTTAGCATTATGCTAACTATCGAGTTTTTAGTATCCAATTGACCCTATAGCTTTTTGTATGTCTGTCTTTATTTATAATGGAAATGGGTCATTTAGCGCCTTGGGTCACTAATTAATCGTTGGATTACCCAAAGAATTATTATTTACGGGTGACGTCACAAACAAACAATAGCAATTCAACCAAAAAACAAACAACGTAGGAGTAAAAGCGGGCAGCAGGTGTTAAAATCAACATCAGCTATAAAAACATATGATATTTGACTCAGCGCAACTTACCAAGATAAACCAAAATATCTGATCCTGTGCCATATACTGGGGTGCACAAAAAGGTGGCTTTGTTACATTTTGATGTGCAGTTTGGAGTTCAAAACACTGTCTCTTGAGTATTCCTTCACTTAGAAGATTCAATTAGGTCTTAAATTGAGGCTAATTTATTCTATATTGCTCATGTTTTTATCCTGTTTTAAAATATTTTTCAATTATTTTCTTATGACGTTTGGCATGAAATGTGCCAAGGGTGGCTGAGGATTAGGGGGAGGAGGATTAGGGGGAGGGATTCATATTGTAAATTTGATCTAAAACCCCCTTTAAAAATTTGAATCTAGTAAAACAATTTCTAAATGAACTCCCAGACATCTAAACCAAGTGAATAAATAGAAAAGTTCATTTAAAAGACCAATACTTGCTCAGAATGAAAAAAAAAAAAAAAAAAGAGGTGGGGTTACATCCTCCCTACTTTGTGATTGTTTTTGCCCGCACTCTCTCATTTTTAAACCGATTCCCATAAAAAAGGTGTCAAAATGCTCAGAAGGATGAACCACTTCAAATGAGATGTGTAGGTATAATGTTTGAACCATTTCATTTTTTTACTATGTAACACAAAGGTACCCCAGGTTGTGACACAGGACCATCTATGATTTTTTAAGGTTGATGTATTTTAAAATCGAGACTGGTCTACAACTGTTCAAAGAATAATGAAGAAACCTGAAACTAAATTTAAAAAAAAAAAGTAGATTCTATACGTAATAGGCAATCTCATGAATAGCCTAAATTTGAATTTTGAACTGCAAAACAATATGGGGAAATTAAGGAATTGCTTTCACTATTGTTAATTGCGCAAACCTTTAATTTCACATAATAATGCAATATTCTAACCAATACATTTGAACCATTTATTCTTTAGTCGAAGTATCGATGCAACATCGAAGATCGATTCAAATATCGTACATATTTGGATACACTGCCTAAATAAACATCTCAAAAAAAGTAACTAACCCCCCTTAAATAATGACCATTATTCAAAAACGGGTATGATTGTATTAGAAATCTGTAAAATGCGTTGGAAGCAAAATGTATTTCTGCACATTTTGACACCTCATTTGCAGCAAATGACTAAATATTGACGTCACAGTGTACATTTAAATCAATGTAATCCAAGATTTGAAAGTTGCAGTAAATTACATTGATTTTGTATTCAGTGTAATGGAAGGAAATCTGTCTAATGATATCCGAGTGTTTTTGTATTGTAAAAATTTGTATGTAAGTGCAACTTTCAAATCTGGACCTCACTACATTAAACTGACCGGTGTTTTATTGTTTTCTGGGCTATCGTGTCAAATGAGGTGTGAAAATGCGCAGATATAAATTTTGCTTCCAACGCATTTGACAGATTCGTAATACAATAGCCCCTTTTTGAATAATGGCCATTATTTAAGGAGGGGGGTAGTTACCTTTTGTGAGATGTTTATTTGCCCGTATTGTTAGAGTTGTACTAGTAAATTAACACCACAAAATCTTGAAGTTATACCATCAATAAAAACCACCTTGTTTTCAATTGCAGATCATTTTATTTTGTCGTCATCATATAAGATATTACTTTCCCCCTTTATGTTGATGCAGGACGCCACATATCGTATGTAACCACAATAGAAATCGCAGTCACGTGTTTCTGCGGGGTAAAAATGTTATAATTTGTAAATCCTATTTGAAGGTACAATGTATAATGCACTGCAAATTACACCTCATTTATGATCTTGACTCTGATCGTATTTATATAACACAGAAATGATGATGATTATGCCAAGTTTAAGCGGCTTATTAATTTCACGACCTTGCCTATATTGCTTAATGCGATTATAGAAGAAAAAAATACTTGCCATGTATAACCTTATACACTGTTAGGTATAGAACGTAATGGTTTACTGGTACACGCAAATCTGTCAAATAAGTTGTGATGACTAAATAATTATCAGCAGTTCCATCTCAAAAATATAAATTTTAAAATGTTATTTGAGGAAGGTTTAGGTTTGTTGTTCTCTTCAGAGTTTTTGTGGTATACATTAAAGAAAGATTCGAGTCAGGTATACCAACTTGGTAATTCGAGGTATCCTCCTGTATCATCTTTTGATCCTTACCTACTTCGTTATACATTAGCCATTTATTTTCAATATAAGTAAGATATATTTGAATTTTGTAACTCTCTGTCGAATGCAGACAATAAGTTTAAGTTAAAAAAAATCAGAATTGTAAATTGTCATGTCCATATTTGAAATTTGAAAAATGCATTTTAATGAGTGCAAACAAGCCTAGTATTGGTTCAGTGGTTCTTAATATTTCGCGAAAATATCTCAAAACTTGGACTTTTATTAATTTTGCTTTAATTTTCTATGGATTTTGAATATAGATATCCCATTGTCAAGACATGCTTATAACACGAGCCCCAATGTATCCATTTTAGGAGCACTTAAACCACAGATATTGGAACACACATGCCCAATATCTGTGCTTAAACCTATTGGAATCTTTAATGTGGCTTGTATAATGTCAAATGGAGAATGCCAAGGTTAAAAAATTATAATCAATTGTATTAGATTTATATGCCGAGACCTTCGGACAATTAATGACGTTACTGTTTAAAATACATAAAAGCAGTGCTTTATATATCGACCATTTTATATTACAATAAGAACTCGCCTCAAATTTGTGTAACATTACCAATTTACCCAGGGCAAATTGTGAAATTGTATGTTGTCTTTTGGCTAATATAATAACATACTCCACATCCGATTGCAGCTATTGTATCACCAACCCTGCAAGCTATTGTGATATTTTGCTATGATTGAAAACATTACCGTACATTTAATCAAATTTAGAAAAATGATATTATGAATTTACCCAATTATACTGACATGTTGCTATGTTGAGGATGGTATTACGTATCCGGTGTTTGCTGCGGGTGTCGCCGAAAGCCCCTATCATAATCCATCTCAGCATGAGTATTTTTTCCTCACTCCTCCTTCTCTTCTCTGGTATGTATTTGACTGCCATGGTAACGTTAGTGTGCGCTGTCTGCTGAAATAGATGAGATAACTATAGTTTGATTTGTCTGTAAGAATAAATGAAAATGGAACAGTGGTATTATTATTATTTTAGTTAAATAGTGTTCGATATTAATGGCCCACGAGCTAGGCTTTACATAAAAGTCAAAATTTTGAGATATTTTCAACAGCTATCTTAAGAACCACTGAACCAATACTATGCTTGTTTGTACTCATTTTAATGCATTATTCATGCTAATTCCAAATATGGTCATGCAAAGTTACAATTTTGAATTTTCGTAATTAAAAAAAAGAAGAAACTTGTCGTCTCCAGTCGACACCTACGTGGAGAGTTTTAAGGATACGACAAATGCTTTGACTGGATATTATTAGTGTAATGTGTTGATGTTTAACGCTTACCGATGTAAATATACAAATAAAGTACTAGTACGAGTACTTAGTTATAATGAATCAGGTAAATTGCAAAGTATAGTTGCAAAGTACTTAGAATACTCGTATAATGAATCTTATTCTTTGTAAATCATGTTGTTATTTTATGGCTCTATAAATACCTGAAATAATCAGATACTTCTATAGAAAAGTCAATTATATTGTGCTGTCTCTTGAAGACAACGTTATAAACCATGTTGTTGCCGTTCTGAAGATAAAAGTGGTATAAGTATTCAGCATGTCCTGTATTTTCTGCATGCTTTTGATGATGATTTTTGCCTGCTATCTACGGACAGTGGTGATTATTCTGTTCTTCCATTACCGACAAAAACAATGACTATTTTATTCTGCTATTTACTGAATATATCAATGGCTATTTTAAGTCGTGTTCACACGGTTGGATATAAGTCACTTATTACCGGTGATAAATGACTTATTATTACCGGTTAGAAGTGACTTATGTCCGACCGTGTGGTCGCGACTTTATTCTGTCTTCGGAAAATATAGCAAATACTCATCATATTTTGCTATCTATTGAAGAGAGAATTATGCTTTATATTCTGCGATTTACAGAAGGTAACATTGTTCATTATAATGATATCTTTAACTGAATATATAGCATTTCCCATTATATGCTTTTATCTACTGAAGGAAACATTGTTTAGTACATGTATATCCAGTGATCTTTTGAATATAGTAGTGACTTATTATCTGCTATCTGTCGAAGATGCAAAATATCTACATTTTACTGAAGATAGAATTTTCCAATTTATTCTACTAGCTGTATCGAAAATATCAGTAACGGCATTTTGCTATCTACTAAAGATATCATTATCTATTATATCATGCTATCTACTGAAGCATTGTCTATTATTTCTGCTATCTACTGAAGATAGCACTCATTAGTATATTCTGCTATCTACTGAAGATAGTATTCAATAGTTTATTCTGCTTTCTACTAAAGATATCATTTTGTATCATATTCTGCTATCTGCTGAAGATAGTATTGACTATTGATTATGCTATCAACTGAAGATAGGATGGTCTATTATATTTTTCTTTCTATTAGAGAAAGTATTTTAGTAACATTGATCATTATAATGTTACCTACTGAAAGTAGTATTCACAATTATATTCGGCAGTCAGTTGATTTTTTTTTATTTTACTGTCTTCTGATGATAGTATTGTCTCATATGTATTGTCTATTTTTTACAATGTACTGAAGATGGCAGTGTCTAATATCCTCCTGCAGATAACATTATATGTCTATGCATATCAACCCCCTGAGCACTACATGCCGATCTAACATTGCCTCTGATTGGTCAATTACATGATATCTTCATTTTAATCACCAACCAGAATGGAGTTCTGCAAATAATTCACCCCAATTTTTTTGCGTGGTGAAATTATTCTAATAATGTTGCTGATTGGTCCAATTGATAATGAGAACTCCTTTTTGACCAATGGGCAGGTAGTTCTCATGGGGTTAAGGTAGCATCGTGTGGTCAACCATGCCCTAATGCCCTGAAGAAAGCATATCTCTGTGGTCGAAGCAAAAAGGTATGGATATCATATTTTTAAAACTTGGATTTACGTGTATCTATAATAGGGCCGTTGAGATACTAGAGTGATGCGGCTATATGCGTAAGTCTATACATTTTTGTAAGAATGTGTATCTTTCTAATGGCCAAGCTATAGCCAAACATAGGAACTGTACACATAAACGTACTAGCCTCTTAAATACATACATGGTAAATTCAGGGCACTGGTCATTGTGGCGTAAGTGTAAGTGTAATTCAATAACCTTCTGGAAGTGAAATAGGCTAATTCAATACACATTCCCAAGTCTAAAGAACTATGCAAGACTGGACGTTGTTTTATGATGCCGACGCAGCAAAACAAGTAGTAGCTTCATACCAGCAAAGACGTAAGACAGAAACAGGACACATACAGTAAAAACATAACATTACTATAAAAGCTTCAAGCATGTCAAGTAGCGTGTCGCGATGATTGTTGAGACTTGGTCAATATTTGTACAACATGTAGGGCTGTCTAGATAAAACAAGATCGACAATACTACTCGTTCTGCCATGTTTCTGTATGTTTATGTATACTTAACCCGATATGAGTAAAATGGGCATTTCCACAAACTTGTAAAAATAAAGCTTTAAATGCGATTCATCCAACTGATAGTATCATTGACCTATAGGATACCACAGGCCTTTTCCAATTAACTTGATTAAAGTGATCAAAGTGATCAAAGTGCAAATTTTATGGGTTTTCCCGAAATGTCAAATGCTGTATCTCATATATTTCGTAAACAAATTGTGCTATTTCAGTTGAATTCCACACAGCCCTTATAAAATGACCTCAATATCCCACACAGGGAGTGTAAATATCAATTGGAGTCACCCATTTAGATAACGTCATTTGAAATTCACTCTCCATGTGTGTGAGATTAAGGCCGTGTACTCCATAAGGGGTGTATCGATTTAACTGGAACAGCCCAAATGTTCACGAAGCTCATAGCCATCTATCAGCCGTTACTCTGAAGGCTTTTTGCTGTCATCTCTCTCATGTTAAGTCTTCTATCAAATTAATTCCAGTTTCGTATACATGCATCTGTCCTACTGATGATAGGTTGTCAATGCCCATCCGTCATTTTATTTCTAATAAAAGTCGATTTTACATTAAAAACCGAAGCATACAAGATTCTTTCCAAAATATCAAAATTATTTAGGGCTATGTATAAATATTCTACTATCTACAAAATAATTATAGCACTGTCAACTATATTCGGCTATCTACTGACTACTTAATTATGCTATCTACTGAAGATAGCATTGTTTATTATATTCTGCTATCTGCTAAATATAGCACTAACTACTTTATTCTGCTATCTACTGAAGATAGTATTGTCTATTGTATTCTGCTATCTACTACATAGTCTATTCTTTTAAGGTATTTACTGTCTCGTATAAATGCACCTGTCTTTCTGATGATAGGATGTCAATGCACACCGTCATTATATTTCTTATAAAAATAGACTTTACATTAAAAACTAACAAGTATACAAGTTTCTTTCCAAAATGTCAAAATTATCTACGGCTTTGTATAATTATTTTACTATCTACAAAATATAGAATTGTCAACTATATTCGGCTATCTACTGAAGATAGCATTGGCTACTTAATTATGCGATGTACTGATTGGCTATTATATTCTCCTTTCTACTGAAGATAGCGTAGTCTATTATATGTTGCTATCTACTGAAGATAGCGTAGTCTATTATATTCTGCTATCTACTGAAGATATAGTATTGACTATTATATTCTGCTATCTACTGAAGATAACGTAGTCTACTGCATTCTGCTATCTACTGAAGATAGCGTAGTCTATTATATTCTGCTATCTGCTAAAGATATAGTATTGACTATTATATTCTGCTATTTACTGAAGATAGCATAGTCTATTATATTCTGCTATCTACTGGAGATAGTATAGGGTCCTGTGTCACAACCTGGGGTACCTTTGTGTTACATAGTAAAAAAATGAAATGTTTCAAAGATTTTAGCTACACGTCTCATTTGAAGTGGTTCATCCTCCTGAGCATTTTGACACATTTTTTATGGAAATCGGTTAAAAAATGAGAGAGTGCGGGCAAAAACAATCACAAAGTAGGTGGGATTTAACCCCACCTATTTTTTTCCACATTTACAATCATTCTGAGCAAGTATTAGTCTTTTAAATGACCTTCTGTATTTAATGGGGGTTTTAGATCGAATTTACGTTACGAATCCCTTCTCCTAATCCTCCTCCTCCTAATCCTCAACCACCCTTGGCACATTTCATGTCAAACGTCATAAGAAAATAATTAAAAATTATTTTAAAACAGGATAAAAACATGAGTAATATAGAATAAATTAGCCTCAATTTAAGACCTAGTTGAATCTTCTAAGTGAAGGAATACTCAAGCGACACTGTTTTGAAGTCCAAGCTGCACATCAAAATGTAACAAAACCACCTTTTTGGGTACCCCAGTATATGACACAGGATCATAGTCTATTATATTCTGCTATCTACTGGAGATAACATAGTCTATTATATTCCGCTATCTACTGGAGATGGCATAGTCTATTATATTCTGTTTTCTACTGAAGATAGCATACGCTATCTACTGAAGATACAATTATTGCCCATTATATCAATATATTTTGCTAGCTACTGAAGATAGAATTCACAATTATATTCTGTTGTCTACTGAAGATAGCATTGCCTGTTTTTGCCATGTACTGAAGATAACATTATATGCATAATAATGGTAGGTTTATGTGTACGACATTATTCTTAGACCTGTCTGACATGATTTGCCACCATGCCCTGGCATGCCCGAAGAAAGCATCTGTGGTCCGCTTTCAGTGAAGCATAAAACTAAGATATAAGGATATCGGATTTTTATAACCTAGTATCTATGATAAAGCTGTGCAGATTTCTAGAGCGATGTGTCTCTGCATAAGTCTATACATGTTTGGTAAGATTGTGTATCTTTCTAATGGCCAAGCTATATCCAAACATGAGAACTGTAAACATAAATGTCCTGGCCTCGTATACCAACATGGTAAATTTAGGACACTGGTCATTGTGGCGCAAGTGTAAGAGAAGTAATTCAATAACATTCTGTACGTAAAGTAGGCTAATTCAATATGCCTGGTCTAGAGAAGTTGTATGTTGGATGTTGTTTACAAAGCCGACACAGCAGACCAGGTTGTAGCTTCCTTACATGATCCTACCAACAAAGGTATAAGACAGACACTGGTCACATACAGTGAAAACAAAACAATAATAACATGACTATAAACGCTTCAAGTAGCGTGTCGCGATGATGGTTGAGACTTGGTCAATATTTGTACAACATGTAGGGCTGCCTAGATGAGTCAAGATTGGCAATACTACTCGTACTGCCATGTTTATGTATACTTAACCTGTTATGAGCGAAATGGGCATTTCCAACAAGTTGGAAAAATAATGCTTCAAATTCAAATCATCCGATTGATTGAGAGTTTCGTTGACCCCGGGTCTTTTCCAACTTGTGATCAAAGTACAGATTTCATGGACTTGAAAATGTCAAATGCTGTGTCTCATATATTTCGTAAACAAAATTGGCTATTCAAGTTGAATTCCATACACCCCCTGTGGAAGACACGACCTTAATCTCCGATACAGGGAGTGTAAATATCAAACGGAGCCACCCATTTAGATATCGTTACTTGAAATTTACTATTAAGATTAATGTCGTGTCTTGGGGGGGGGGTGGATTTCAACTGGAATAGCCCAATGTTGAAGAAGCTCATTGTCATCTATCAGCCGATACTTTGAAGGTTTTTTTCGCTATCATGTCTATCATATAAACTCGTCTATCAAACTAATTCCTGTCTCCTATAAATGCATCTGTCCCTCTGATGATAACGCACATCGTCATGTAATTTCTTATAAAAACATACTTTTTTGTAAGGATGTGTTTCTTCTCTAAGACCAATGGCCAAGCTATAGCCAAACATGGGAACTGTAATCATACATGTACTGGCCTCGTATACCAACATGATACATTTAGGACACTGGTCATTGTGGCGCAAGTGTAAGAGAAGTAATTCGATAACATTCTGTACGTAAAGTAGGCTAATTCAATATGCCTGGTCTAGAGAAGTTGTATGTTGGATGTTGTTTATAAAGCCGACACAGCAGACCAAAAGATTTGATGATCCTACCAACAACAAAGACATAAGACAGAAACTGGGCACACGCAATGAAAACAAAACAATAATAACATGACTATAAAAGCTTCAAGTAGCGTGTTGTGATGATGGTTGAGACTTGTTCAATATTCATTAGAGAATGAATTTGGAGAAAACCTTCTGATAATTACAAATACTCGCTGAGCAGCAAAGACCTTCCCTCTAAGCTTTTAATCCGATAAGCTGATTATCTATTTGTTTTCATGAATTGGAAGACATTCTTTGATGTATTACTGAGCTCAATCATCTGAAATTACTGGAGCGTGAGCCACCCAGGCTGGTGGCTCAGCATAGTATTTTATTGTCAGAAGGTTTTCTCCAAATTCATTTCCTAATGTATTTTGTACAACATTGTAGGGCTGTCTACATGAATCAAGATTGGCAATACTACTCATTTTACCATGGTTATGTATCCTTAAGGTGGTACTACACCCCTTGATAAATTTGTGACTATTTTTGCATTTTTCTCAAAAAATAATAAAACACTTGTAACAAAAGTTATGTATATTATAGGGGCAAGAAATCCAGTTACTACACTGGAATGTCAGTGACTCAAGACAAGCGGTACGTTATTTATGATAAGAAAAGAGGTACCTCCTTTCTTAACATATATTGAACCACTTATCTTGAATCACTGAAATTTCAGTGAAGTAATTGGATTCCTTGCCCCTATAATATACATAACTTTTTGTTACCAGTGTGTAGTTATTTTTGTGAAAAATGCAAAATTAGTCACAAAATTTATCAGGGGGTGGAGTACCACCTTAACCCGTAATGAGCGAATGGACATTTCCACAAACTTTAAATATACTTCAAATGTAATTCATCCGATTGCGAGATTCATTGACCTCTACCCGAGGACCTTTTCCAATTAACATGATCAAAGTAGGGATTTCATGAACGGTTCCCCATGTCATGTTATATTTCAACACACTAAATTATTGGATATTATCGCGAAGCATATATTTGACAGAACACAATGTTTAAGAAGCTCATAGTCATCTATCAGCCTTTACTATGAAGGTCTGTCGTGTCAACTCTTCTATCAAATTAATTCCAGTTTCGTAGAATGCATCTGTCCTTGTGATGATAGGTTGTCAATACCCATCCGTCATTTTATTTCTTATAAAAATCGACATTACATTAGTATAATCTGTTATTTTCTGCTATCTATTGAAGATAATGGTATTGACTATATCATTCTGCTATCAACTGCAGATAGCATACTATAAATATTCTGATATTAACTGAAGACGGTATTTGCTACTTTTTTCTGCTATTTACTGAAGATAACATTGTCTCTTACATTCTGCTACCAATTGAAAATAGCATTGTCTTATTATATTCTATTAACCTCTGACGGTAGCATTATTTAATATATTTTGCTGTCTACTGAAGATATTATTTTCTGCTTTATCCTGCTAGCTATCTACTGAAGATAGCATTGTTTATTATATTATCCTATCTGCTGAAGATAGTATTTTCTATTATATTCGGCTAACTGCTGAAGATAATTATCATAATCTATATTACTTTCTACTATCTACTGAAGATAGCATAGTATTTTATATCATCTCAATCTGAAATTCCAATTGGATGTTAAATGAAAAATACAATTTTGTAGCACAAAATAAGGTACAGAAAACACAAAAATGTTCTTAAAACGTTTATTCAAAACGTTTTAATAACATTTAAATGTCGGGTTATAAAAAGATTATATGTTTTTAAAACATGTAAAACGTTATTGTAAATATTTTGGGAAAACATTTGTGCAAAATATTTTGCCAACAGTTGAATAACATTCTATTAGAATGTTTTGCAGTACCGTACGTTTGTTATAATTAAAATGTTTTTATAACCTTTATATAACCCGAGTTTAAAACCTTTTCTGTAAAGCGTTGTCTGTTTACTGGGTTTATACATTCAAAACTGAGCAGGTACCTTGATTCTTTGTAAAACATCAATATGGTCCAAGGATATATGGTAAAGACCAACGAAGACAATAAGCCAGAGTTTCTTTATCTAATATCCTAATAGGACATATAATGTTATTTCTGAAATACAGTTTTATAATGTTTATAGCACCAAGAACCTATAATCATAATAATCGTACAACTGCCATCACGAAGATTGCTTCTGTCACTATACATCTACAAATCACATCCATTCCCGTCTCGAATAAATACAACTGTCATTAAACAAAATGTCCTTTCGTCTGACAGCTCGTCAATTCTTTCATTTTATTCTTCGCTGTTCAATGCCATTCAGAATGCCCATCTTTGGGTAGAATACGTACATTGAACAACAATATCGGCGTCAGTCTCCTGTCTGACCTTATTTTCATTTGCCGTTTATACATTTTCTTGTATTTTACTGCAGTTTGCATTTGTTCTGTGTTAACCCTCGATGCTTTGCAAGTATAATGTAACGACAACAGTTTATAATTTTGTGATGAAAAATCGAAAGATAGAAGGGAAATTTTATTCAAAATTCTGTTGTTTGATCAGCTATAGTCACAATTTCGATGAATGTTCAAAATTAAGCATGCACATCATGACTGAAATGCGTTTTATTTGATTAATATTAAAAATTTATTTTTACCTCACATCATTAATTTGGTTGCAACTTAATCAACATTCGCAAAACGTAATTAATTTCATGGTCAATGTCATAATGTTAGCATAAATGTGTCAAACTTGGCCATACAAGATATCTGTTTATCACTCGACAACGTCACTGTTCAGCAGCTAAGATTATAATGGAATATTCCAGTTGAAATCCTTACACCCCCTATTGATGACCTTATCAAAACAGGGAGTGTAAATATCGAATGGAGTTACCCCATTTGAAATCTACACCCCCTGTATGGGATATTGATATCACGTCATCACTAGGGGTGTATGGATTTCAACTGGAATGATCTCAATAGGAGTAATAGGATAATGCAACAACACATAGTCAAATACGTGTTGTGTTTGAGGTACAACCGTCTGTCTTTTTATGTGTTTTTTTTATTTTCTAGGGCAAATAGTATTTCAAAGTCACATATATTCCTACATAATAGAATAAGATGTATTAAAAAGAATAATTAAAAATCTCCCGAGATAAGAAAAATATAAATACATACTTAAACATGTTTGCCTTCTTAATCAATCACACTAAACGATTTTTTCCCGCTCGACGACCTTTAAAAGCAAACCCTCCAAGCTTTGATATGAGCGTATTGAATGGGAATCTTGTCCACATAGCCCTATAGCTAGCGGCTCTACTTCGTATTATTGTTATCGTAATTTTCTACACGACAATATCCATTCGTGACTTTGACCCTTTTTATTCGTGTCAAATTAAAAAAAGCCGAGAGTGTGTACTAGATTAAAGAAAACAACGTGTCGATCGTCGATGTAATGATGAGGGGAAATAACCAAGAGGCCGTGAACAAGGAGGGGTGGTCAAGGGTCGTTGGAATATTGATGATGTTAGTGGGCATGTTGGATGGAATCCGTAATGTCTTGGTGTGTCTTTCGTGTAGCATAAAATGTGACATGTATATGGCCGAATGGAAATTTCAAATGCTTTTGTATTTAATTGTTTCCCATTAAATGAAAATGCTCATATCTAGCAGTCATCTTAGGGTATTTAAATACAAGCACTTAGTTTAATGCCCACGTGACCCATGGGCGCCGCCATACCAAGATCACCAAGTGATCAGTAGATATGGTACAATGCTAAGGGATAGGAACTTCTCTGAATGTAACTGAATAGAGTAGTTTCTACTTTATCCTGCTATGTACTGAAGATAGCATTGTTGATTATATTCTTTTATTCTCCTTATTTTGCTATCTACTGAAGATAGCATAATCTATATTACTTTCTGCTATCTACTGAAGATAGCGTAGTATAATTATATCATCTTAATATGAAATTCCAACATGGATACTAAATGAAAAATACAATTTTGTAGCACATAATAAGGTAAAATATTTTGAGAAAGCATTTTGGGGAAATATTTTGTCAACAGTGAAATAACATTCTATTAGAATGTTTTGTATTACGTTTGCTAATTAAAACGTTTTTATACCCGTTATATAACCCGATGTTGAAACCTTTTGTGTAAACCGTTATGCGTTTGCTGGGTTTATACGTTCAAAACTAAGCAGGTACCCTGATTCGTTGCAAAACATCAATATGGTCCAAGGATATATGGTAAAGACCAACGGAGACAGTAAGCCAGAGTTTCTGTATCTAATATCCTAATAGGACATTTAATGTTATTTCTGAGATATCGTTTTATCATGGTTATAGCACCAAGAACCTATAATCATGATAATCGTACAACTGCCATCACGAATATTGCTTCTGTCACTATACATCTACAAATCACATCCATTCCCGTCTCGAATAAATGCAACTGTCATTAAACAAAATGTCTTTTCGTCTGACAGCTCGTCAATTCTTTTCATTTTATTCTTCGCTGTTCAATGCCATTCAGAATGCCCATCTTTGGGCAGAATACGTACATTGAACAACAATATCGGCGTCAGTCTCCTGTCTGACCTTATTTTCATTTGCCGTTTATACATTTTCTTGTATTTTACTGCAGTTTGCATTTGTTCTGTGTTAACCCTCGATGCTTTGCAAGTATAATGTAACGACAACAGTTTATAATTTTGTGATGAAAAATCGAAAGATGGAAGGGAGATTTTATTCAAAAGTCTGTTGTTAATGTTTGATCAGATACAATCACAATTCCGTTGAATTTTCAAAATCAAGTATGTACAACATGAGTGACATGGCTTTTATTTGATTAATATTAAAATTTATTTTTACCTCACATCATTAATTTGGTTGCAACTTAATCAACATTCGCAAAACGTAATTAATTTCATGGTCAATGTCATAATGTTAGCATAAATGTGTCAAAATTGGCCATACAAGATATCTGTTTATCACTCGACAACCTCACTGTTCAGCAGCTAAGATTATAATGGAATATTCCAGTTGAAATCCTTACACCCCCTATTGGAGATATCGACCCTATCAAAACAGGGAGTGTAAATTTCGAATGGAGTTACCCCATTTGAAATCTACACCCCCTGTATGGGATATTGATATCACGTCATCACTAGGGGGAGTATGGATTTCAACTGGAATGAACTCAATAGGAGTAATAGGATAATGCAACACCACATAGTCAAATACGTGTTGTTTTTGAGGTACATACCTCGTTAAAAAAAATTAAAACCGTCTGTCTTTTTGTGTGTTTTTTTATTTTCTAGGGCAAATAGTATTTCAAAGTCACATATGAAGAGCTTTGTTTCAAAACCCCTTCAACAAATCATCAAAAAAAATCACTGATACAAGGGGGTTTGCAACAAAAGCAGTTTTTGGCGGGATGCTCATCCTACCCAGGCATCCCGCCAAAAACTGCTTTTGTTGCAGACCCCCTTATAGCAATGAATTTTTTGATGATTTATTAATGTGTTCTCAAAATTTCTGAAGTGGATGTAAGGGGTTTTGAAACAAAGCTCTTCCTATATTCTTACATAATAGAATAAGATGCAATTAAAAGAGCAATTAAAATTCTCCCTAGATAAGAAAAATATAAATACATACAGAAACATGTTTGCCTTCTTAATCAATCACACAAAACGATTTTTTCCCGCTCGACGACCTTTACAAGCAAAACCTCCAAGCTTTGATATGAGCGTATTGAATAGGAATCTTGTCCACATAGCCTTATAGCTAGCGGCTCTACTTCGTATTATTGTTATCGTAATTTTCTACACGACAATATCCATTCGTGACTTTGAACCTTTTTATTCGTGTCAAATTAAAAAAAGCAGAGAGTGTGTACTAGATCAAAGAAAACAACGTGTCGATCGTCGATGTAATGATGAGTGGAAATGCCGTAACCAAGAGGCCGTGAACAAGGAGGAATGGTCGTTGGAATATTGATGGTATTAGTGGGCATGTTGGATGGAATCCGTAATGTCTTGGTGTGTCTTTCGTGTAGCATAAAATGTGACATGTATATGGCCGAATGGAAAGTTCAAATGCTTTTGTATCTAATTGTTTCCCACAAAATAAAAATACTCATGTTACTCATTTTGGTCAAATATGCATGGGTAGCAGGAATAAACGAAAAATGGAATAACATGTATCGCGTAAAATGTCTTACACAGTGTATTTGGCTATATTGACTGTTGCACCTATTAATTATAATGGCTCAACTCAAACCATTATACAGATCTATCTTATGGGCAAAAATACTGGGCAAATTTTTTACTTGCCATCATAATAAGCTGCATGCGATCTGTAATATTTTGGCGTATCTTTTATCTTGCATATTTTGCACAATTCTCATGACTATGTCAAGGGTTCTCCCAAGATTCTCAATGTCTATTTTAATTGTCAATGCGCACATTTGTCCGATTCAGCATAGAACACATTGAACAACACTTCAAACACAGCAGATTAACACTTAATAAACACTTGTTTGTACAGTGACGGTATATGGGTGTTAATTTATAAACACTAAAATAACACTTAAACACGTTTTAAAATATGAAGATGTGTATGTTTTACAACACAAGATAGTGCTTAAAAGCACACTTTTAACACTATCTTGTGTTTAAAAACATAAACATCTTCATATTTTAAAAACGTATTTTAGTGTTTATAAATTGACACCCCTATACCTCCACTGTACAAGCAAGTGTTTATTAAGTGTTTCAGTGTTTATTTAAATGCTGCTCTGCTATTTTTGCATTGAATCTGCACATCAACAATGACGACGGTAGTTGACGTTTCTTTTGCAAAGGTTTTCGGAAAAAATGATGATTTGTCAAAAGAATGATTAGACATAAGCCATGTTGGCAATTGGCAATATCTGTGATTACTACCGCTATTTGTAGGTAAATGTGAATTTTACATTTTAGTGGTATCCAATTTGCTTCAGAACTGCAGAACAAGTAGTGCATTATAGATTTTATATCAAGAGACTTAGCTTCTTTATTTATCTCAGCACTGACACTTAATATTCTGTGCAAGAACTCGTTAATAACATGATACAATTAAGGGCAATGTAAGCACGTTTTGGATAAATAGATAACGCAATTTAGCCAAGTAAGCACATTTGTTTGGAATGAAATGTAGTTAATGCCCCAAATCCCCTTCTTTATGCTCATAACATTAAAATTTCAAAGAAATTTGCTTGACGGGATTATTTTAATATTCTTAAGTGCATTCTAAAAGCAAAAGAGTGTGCGTGACTTGAAAATACTTGATCTAAATTCTACGGCGAAGTAATCTCTAAAATCTACATTCATACAAATATAACTGATAGAACATGCTGGTATAAAGCGGGATGATAATTAATTCAGTAGATGCGTGTGATTGTTTCTCGTTTCTTGTTGCGAAATCATGTGATAGACCTAGTAGAAAAGAATTAAATCGTAGTGTTCTTTCCTAAGATATAGTTTGATTAAGAAAAGTCTTGTTCATCATCCAATAATGAGATGCAATTTGGAATTCAGTAACTTAATATTTATTTTGGAGAATCTGTTAAAAATTTTGCATCTTACAATCGCAGGTTTCATCGTTTTGCTATTTCTGGCTTACGTTAAGGTTGGTCTGAACCCTGGAATTATGGAAACTTTCGGGCCTCATAACTGCTAAATTGTTGGTCTAAAGTATATAAAAGTATACATATTTAGAATGGCAAAGACTTGATAAGTTCATCTGAGAGGTCAAATTTGGGCCAAAATGGCACTTTTGGCCCAAAATCCCCTAAAATAATGGTTTTGGCCCACTTCTTTTTTGTGCACCGTAACAAAAAAATTCTTGGCCAAATTTTTTGAAACTAATTTTTAAAAACTAGATCAAAATATCTGGATCACGTTTTTCATTTTTTGAATTTCAACTAACTTTGAGAAATTTGCGCCAAAAATGGTCAAAAAATGCTGATTTTTTAAAAAAAATCATAAAAAAGCCCGATTTTGGCACAAATTTCAAATATTTTTGGTGAAATTGGTCAAAATTCAAAAAAATGAAAAAACGGGTCCTAGATATTTTGATCTAGTTTTAAAAATTAGTTTCAAAAAACTTTTGGCCCAAGAATTTTTTTGTTACGGTGCACAAAAAAGAAGTGGGCCAAAAACCGTTATTTTTGGGATTTTGGGCCAAAAGTGCCATTTTGGCCCAAATTTGACCTCACAGATGAACTTATCAAGTCTTTGCCATTCTAAATATGTATACTTTTATATACTTTAGACCAACAATTTAGAAGTTATGAGGCCCGAAAGTTTCCATAATTCCAGGGTTCAGACCAACCTTAAGGGCAAAATATCGAAACTTAATTATTTTGGCAATCTTTGAAGTAGCCAAACCTTCTCCGTGGACAGAGTGAAAAACGGGTACATTTCTTTAAAAGAGCATATCTTCAAAAGTTGTGAACCGATTGATAAAATTGTGTTGGTTTATTAAAGCTAACGACTCAAGGTATTTTTACATACCAAAATATATTTGATTAAGTTTTCAGAAATGGGAGAAAAAGAGGGCGCAATGAGGGGCCTCTTTTTTTTGGGACACCCTGTACATTCTTTGAAATTTACAGACCCTCTTCATACATATATATAGCACATTAGAATCATATGTTGCTTTCACACGGCTACTGAAGCTTTTGAAGTAAAATATCGTAAAAACTTACTGTTTAGTGTATCATTATGCTCGAAGATTGTGTCACGTATTACCCGAAGATTTTGTCATGAATTATGTGCTATATTTCTCCGATATGGTATCAAATATTTATCAGCCGAGTGATATTATTCGCACTTCGTTTGGCGCCAAATGCTACAACTATATTCATATGTTATTTTCTTCATTTATCATGGGAGATTTTGTTCTCCTGTTTAAGTGATAGCATGGTGAATCTATTTTGACATGATAATGCACCCTTTTACGTTGATATGGGGGTTAGAGCACTCTGTAGATACCTCAAGAGTATAAAAGGTACAGTTTTTGAGGTCTGTTTCTTGGAATGTTTAGCAATTTAGTAATGCAGAATATTATTTAAGAAATAAAGGGTAATGCTTTATCCTTTACACCCAAATAATGTGTCCGAGGCAGTAAAAACGTAAATAATGGGTGAGGCGCAGCCGAACCCATTATTTAAACGTTTTTACTGCCGAGGATACATTATTTGCGTGTAAAGATAATGCTGCACCCTTTATTTCTATTCTATTACCAGAAAATAGTGCAATTTAAAGAGAAAATATCATTTTTTGGCACAAATATTTTAAGTTGTTTACTTCAAGGTGGAGCGCGTACGCGTAAGTGGCAGCGCGTATCGCGGAAATATTGCACGCGTAACCAAGCGTGATGTTGTGCGTAGAATGTGTTACGGCGCTCGACCCATTATTGCAAAATAATGGGCTCTCACGTGACGCGTTTCAACCAATTCACAGTGCGCGATTTTAAATAATGGGTCGTGGAGGTTTAGTGTATCATTATGCTCGAAGATTGTGTCACGTATTACCCGAAGATTTTGTCATGAATTATGTGCTATATTTCTCCGATATGGTATCAAATATTTATCAGCCGAGTGATATTATTCGCACTTCGTTTGGCGCCAAATACTACAACTATATTCAGATGTTATTTTCTTCATTTATCATGGGAGATTTTGTTCTCCTGTTTAAGTGATAGCATGGTGAATCTATTTTGACATGATAATGCACCCTTTTACGTTGATATGGGGGTTAGAGCACTCTGTAGATACCTCAAGAGTATAAAAGGTACAGTTTTTGAGGTCTGTTTCTTGGAATGTTTAGCAATTTAGTAATGCAGAATATTATTTAAGAAATAAAGGGTAATGCTTTATCCTTTACACCCAAATAATGTGTCCGAGGCAGTAAAAACGTAAATAATGGGTGAGGCGCAGCCGAACCCATTATTTAAACGTTTTTACTGCCGAGGATACATTATTTGCGTGTAAAGGATAATGCTGCACCCTTTATTTCTATTCTATTACCAGAAAATAGTGCAATTTAAAGAGAAAATATCATTTTTTGGCACAAATATTTTAAGTTGTTTACTTCAAGGTGGAGCGCGTACGCGTAAGTGGCAGCGCGTATCGCGGAAATATTGCACGCGTAACCAAGCGTGATGTTGTGCGTAGAATGTGTTACGGCGCTCGACCCATTATTGCAAAATAATGGGCTCTCACGTGACGCGTTTCAACCAATTCACAGTGCGCGATTTTAAATAATTGGTCGTGGAGGTAATAGAATAAGTAATAATAATACGATTTCATTTCCCATTGAAGAATTTCTATGTTGATCATAGCCTCCATTTTCAGAGCGTTGATGTAGAATGAATTATATGCGCCTGCGACGAGTGAATAAGGTAGTGGAAGTAAAACAAAAATCAGATCATCTGTGCCTCGGGATAGCGTCCGAAAAGACCAGTGATACAGCAACGATACTATTCCGTGGTCTGTTGTACTAAACTACCGTAATATGTGCTTACTATCGAGCGCTTTTAAAACATGCAAACATGAATAGCCCCATCCACTAAAGTCTAAAGGGTTTTGAACAAATCATCAATACACATAGTTATATACGAACATGTAAACATGCAAATGTGTGTCTCAACCCCATTAGCTCAGTTGGTAAAGCGCCGGACTTTGGCACAATTTCATGTTTTCAAAAGCGCTCGATAGTAAGCACATATGCTAACGATCGCGATTTTACATTATAGAATATACTTAGCCTTATTTGTGACTCTATAATTTGTTTAGTTAGTAAGGCAACATACCTTTAACGATTCTTTTCAGATCCACCATTTCGTCATAAATAACGGTGAATCTAATTTTAACAGGTCTTTTCAAAGCAATACGTATTTCTATATACATACTTTTGCAGACTCGTTCAGTGTCTTCATTTCTGCAGTGTATTATATGGGGCGATTTTAATATCAACAGCTCTGTTCAGAGACACCGTTTCCTCCTTATAGAGGTGATACCTAGATTACCTGATACCCAGATTAGTCTGAGTACAAATGGCAGTCGACACAGGCATAGTCAACATGACAAAACTCCTGAAAGTTTTGTCATTAAGAGCTAATCATATAGTAAGATGAAGTTTCCAACTTTTCTGATATAATGAAACCGTTAATGAAACATAATTTGTATTATGAACTACACAGTAAGCAGAAAAGACTGTTACGTTACTTGAGTACGTCGTAACGATAGTGTCAGCACTCATTTTGAATTTTAGAACGCTATCACAAACCGTGATAGTATCATAAAGCCAGCGATATCGTATAGTGAAACGCCGTTCGACATGTTTATCAGAAATGATGTTATTCTCTAAATTCCTTTCCTAACACAAACGATTAAGTAGACGAAATGTCTTGAAAAAACATTCATCATTGTTTTAACTCGTGCATAGAACTTTATTTTATGCATCCCAAACACAAGTTACATTGACACATTTCATTCTGTATTTTCCCGTGTATTCATCACTATAAATTATCGCCTAGAGATTGTATGAGGCAAGCAAACACGTCTGACGAATACACAATCATCTAGAATTCAGGCACAATTACGAGCTCTATTTGTAAGACACGAAATTGTTTTCATTCAATCTACAGTCTGGTGTAATATGAGGCTATGTTTACAGTCAGCAGCAAATTACGACGCGATTTTGGTCAACAATTGAAGCCATTACAAGAATCTTTTAAGCAATACTAGGCATGTTTGTACTCGTTTGAATGCATTTTCTTGTAGAAAATTTGATACCATTATGACCACGCAATCCGCACATTAAATATTATATTTGCTTTAAATTCTAGCTGCGATCTATACGGCTTTTCAGAATTTGGATTGAATTTAGGTTGATGTGGATATGAACGGTGCCCACATTAGTGAGCGAAATCTATTTTAGTTGAAGGGCATTACACGCTGCGCATGAGAACACCGCGTCACCTGTCACGCCGTGCGTATTGCGTACAGAATGTCGCTATCTCACCAGGCTTGATAATAGAAGTGAGCCGGATCTGCGACATTGTTGATAGCAAGGAATCGTCTTATTTCTAATACCCATCAAATGGTGTGAATTTTGTTTGTAGTATTTTGGTCACGTTTTGCTATAATGGAATGCGAAATTTGAGGGTTTCTGATTTAAAAATCTACACACCCACATCTCTAGTGTTTTTTAGGTAAAAGGGTTTATTTCATTACATCCTCGTCAATATATCGCTTGCTATTGCCGTGTTATTTGCCATCTTGATTTAAAAATTTTTTTAATGTTTTTTGGACTTTGGTTATTGAAAAATTGATAGCTATCCCTATACTTTAAAAATGTGTCAAAAATGTTGATATAAGCGTATTTATAACTATGCTTGTTTTGTATCCTTACAGTTACATGCATTTACTGATCATACACCTAGGAACACATTATGTTCATTTTCAAGGACAATCCACTGATATTTAAATACTTACTTCTGCAATGTATGAGCGCATTTTTACCATTTTAGGACAAATCTAGCGATATACTGATACCTATGACTATGAACACATATGTCAAGGTCAAATCTTATTCATCTTGATACCAATGCCAAACAGTAGCTGAGAAGCAAATAGTTGTGTATAATGTTACCAACATTCAAATTCGGATGGGTAACCCAAGTACAGAATGGCCATAGGTTTGCAATCGTGTTTCTGCGTACATCTCATCAATTTACCTTACGATACGTATATAGAGATACATATCACTTTACGTATAAGCATTACGTACGTGCTTTACATCAGCCAGACATACTTAGATAGCCTTGTGCCTTGATTAGCCGTCATGTGAGCCCATCAATTTATTTTTATTATTTCAGTAATAATACGGAGAACGTATAAATAATGGGGCATCGTTGAGAAGCTTAACAATATTGAAGCAATTACTATTTCTGTGGGTACTAGTAACACATTGGTAAGTGGTTTGTATTGGAACGTGTGTGTTACCGTTTACAAAAGTAATAAAAGGCTTAAATGTTGCCAGACTGTGGAACCTATGAAGAAACTGGTCTGTTTACACTCGACAAAATATTTGCTATTCTTAAAGTACAAAGTAGAATATTAAGATGGTCCGGCGTTAATTTATCTCGTGGTTTGTTAAAAGTTCTTGTTTAAAGCGTCAATTTGAATTGTAGTAGCTTGCTTAATAATGAGACACAGTGTTCATCTGACCAACGGCAAATTTAAGAAGTCCCTAAGAAGTCCGTTCAATGTGCCAACACTGCATAACAAGTGCATCTCAAATTGTATTTACACCACATCAGAAGTACCAGTATTCGGTATATGTTCTCATATTGTAAAATAAATAGTCGCGTTATTAAGGAATCTATTAATATGTGAGTGCACTATCATTACTTTGCTGTTATATCTTTGAATATGTGATAAATGAGATTGTCATGCATGCATTAAGGTTAAACAAAGTGTTGAAGGGCTTTACCTCCAGAAAAAATACATTATTACCTTATACGTAAGAAAATATGTCTACTTATCATGTGAAATAAAAAAATCCGGAAAAAAATGTGTGAAAATGTGTTTTTAGCCTATTTTTTAGCTCTTGTCAAGCACTATTATTCGATTTGTTTACAAGCGCCAAGCAACTGTCGTCTAGGAGAGTGATTGACATCTTTATTATTAGAGAAGAATGGAATCTGTATAGTTCATGAATATTCATGTAGTATTTATACAACCTGTATCCCAGCCATTTTGCTTAGCTATCATAATCGTTCATATGAGACGCCCATATGATCCATGGTGTTAAACTGATATTCAACAACTTTATATCTCTCGATCTTTGCGATCCGAAATATTGAATTTCAACTTTAGGCACATCTCTAGCAAGATAATTAAATACCTGTCACAAATATAGGTCTTGAAATGTTACTTGCAACGTTAAAAATGTGAATAGAGAACAAATCGGGTTCAAACATGCTTCAAAAATATGAAAGTAATTGTCAACGCCTACTACCAGAATAGCCGGAAGAGGGCAGACTTCATAAGGGAGTGTTCATAATATATTTTAGTGGGGACAAAGAATTTGAAACTTATTTCGGGAAATTTCCTGGGTTTTTGGTTTTGTTTTTTATTTTATCTTCCTGTTCGGGTGTTTCGGTTGGCACATTTTCGGGGCATTTTCATGCACTTCACAGGAGTTTTTTCGTGGCTTCTCTGTAGCTGTCGTGTGTCTTTTTCCCCACGTACAGGGTATAAATAATAAATGAATAATAATATATGAAAAAAAGAATCTGGAACTTCAACGTCAAAAACAAAACAAAAACAAGACAAACTGTACCCTGCTAAAAATATCAACCCCTATCCTCTCTGAGAATAAAAATAATAAGACTCAAACCTCACCTGCAAAAAAAAAATTTTCGGGGGATAATTTGGGATAAGTTCGGGCCTATTTTATTGCGACAATTTTCCAAATCTATAAGGTGAAATACGGTGTCGTGGGGATGTGCGGCAGATTTGGGGTGCATTTTCAGCCATTTAGTTTAGACTCTGTTGCATTTTTAGCCATGATTTTATTGACCCTCAGTGTCTTGAAAATTAGGTTTAAGAATGGTATTTTTCAATGATTTTCTCGAAAAAGTAAAAATTTGCGAAAACTTTCAGTCCAAAAGTTGATACAATTTTGGGTCTGTTTTATTCAAATTTGGTTTAAAATCGTACCGTAGTTTTTCGGAGTCACAGCCTCACATCCTTACCCAAACCAACTTGAGAAGGTTCCCCCGGTGTGTGTGCAAATTTGCAATTTATAGGCCTACACTCATCATTTAAGCCTAAAATCAAAGTGTTAATACCATTAACACTACCATGGCCCGTTTTGTCGTGATGACTGGCTTCCAAAATGTAGGCCTATTTTAAATTATAAATCTGGTCCCGCTAGAGGTGTGTTTTTACCCGCGGAGGTCTCTCCCTCGGGTTCGTGGATGTGCCACAGTTTTGGAGTAGGCCTACCTTTTCAACGACTATGATGGGTGGGTTTACAGCGAAGACCAACTTTTGGGCGCATTTTGGCAAAAGTGCCCTTAAAAAGCGTCAAATTAGGCCAAATGTGGGTGACTGCAGTCCCCGCGGTACAAATGTTTTGAAGAGACCCGCCTGAGGTGTTATAAAAAAATGGTCGGGCCTGCTAAAAACCTCCCGGAATCAAGCATGGGTAGGCATACCAAAATGCCTTGAGACCCCCCCAACCCAGCGCCGGGACCTCCATGACATGATATTCTCCGCGAGTCCACCAGAAAATATAAAAATATAACATTTTGATAGGCCTACTAGACCTAGGCCTATATTTGTCTGTAAACCTTTCTTGTAGTTGTAGGCTACCGCGTATGTCTACCGTGATGACAGTAGCGTAGCTGCCGGGGGGGGGGGGGGCAATTGCAAAAATTGCCTATTTGGGCCCCCGCCCCCTAGTGCAAGGAAAAAAAGAGGGAAAGGGGGGGGGAGGGAAAAAAGAGAGGGTGAGAGGAGGGGCAGAGAGATGGGGAATCCAAACGATATGCAATAGGCCTACAGCTCAATAGGCCTACCATATACGATTATTATCAATAAGCCTGGCAAAAATTATCTATTTGGGCCCCCGCCCCCAGTGGGAAATTTGGTGGATTTGGGCCCCTCAAAAAATCCCAGCTACGCCGCTGCGTGATGATGTTGCAAAGTTGCGGAAGTTCATTCATAAATTTCCCATTTCCACTCGACAACAACCCGGGACAACAACAGGCCAGCACGCAGCGCGCAGTAGCTAATCCCCGAGCTAATCAGAGACATGTGCGTTTCTCTTTCAATGTACGCTTCAAATAATTATGCTCTCGGCGTCGAAAGTATGATAATGGAAAATATTTATAATGAACACTCCCTTATTTAGCCACACCCACACCTCAGTTCCTTTCTCGGGTTGCCTGGTATATCAGCAAAATCCTACACCTATCGCCTTCCCTTGGTAAAATCCCTGATAAAAACTCGTGATATTGAAATTGAATTTCCGCAGCGCCAGAACTTCCGTCATTCTAGCATCATGGATGGATATGCAGTGGCGCCGCTAGGGGGGCAGTATTTCCACCAATACTTTTTCTTTCCCACCCAGTTTTTAGGCAAAATCCCCACAATTATGTAATTTTCCACTTTTGCGGCAATTTAGTGCAAAATGATGATTTCCAAGTGCCCGTCTCAAATTCACTTCCCCCATGCCCCGCGAAAAAATTCTGGTTCCGCCACTACGGGTATGGCCATAGCTAGGGGCTTTCCCACCCACCCCAGTTGCCCTTGGTTATGCTGGACGTATGAGAAATTTAGAGCTTGTTCAATTCCACCAATTTTAGAAATTTTAAAGGTATATACAGTGTATATAGGATCACAGTCAAATAAAATATCGTAGGCCTAATAATTTTACCAATGGCATTTATTGAGCTGCTCCTATGGTTTAATATTGATATTATATAATTGAGCTCCTTGTCAAGCTCCTGAGTACAGTGACTAACTGAGCTCCCGCTATTTTCAGAAATGAAGGCCTGGCCTTAAATGAATAGGCCCTAATTAGGATTGAGGCAGCCTTTTGTTTCATTTTACAGAACTTTTTTTAATCCCCCAAAATTAGTGGGTTTTTTTAATGGGGAGTAGGCTTTTAAAACGAAATTCAAATTTGGCAATATTTTCCATTGCTTAACGAATTGATCTGCGTGAAAATGCCTAAACATGTGGCCAGAGCGGGATGAGTGGTATAAAAATCTTAACTTGTGAGAAAGGACGTAGGCCTATGGGGTTGTATGAGGTTGTGGATCACGAAATGCCCCTTTAATGTGTGCTAGGTAAAGTTATTCTTCCTCCCTTTCGACATGCCAAAATTTATTCCTCCCCGGCCCCGGCTTGCCAAAAATTGCTTTCTCGAAAGGCTGTGCAATCAGTAGGCCTACCGGTATTAGCCTACTAATTATAAGCCAAAATTTCCAAGCGACTCGCTAAAATCGCTTGCCTCCCGTCTCGGCCAGCCAAAAATCGCTTGTCCGCACCCCCTGGACTGCCAAATTTTGTGGCCCCTCCCCTTGGCCTGCCAAAACTGTGCCCCACCCCCTTTGCATAGGCCTAGGCCTATATGCCAATTTTTTGGGATCCCCAATAAGCCAAATCGCTATTGTAACTTCCGGTTTTTTTAGGACACTTTGTCCTTTGACCTATCTGGAAAATTCGGGTTTTGTGCGTACAAAATATAATTTAAAACTTGTTACTAGAATAAAAACAAACTTAAAAAACATTATTATTAAATGAATTAATTATTTAAATATTTTTAATGATAACATTATGACAATAATAAATAAATTATTAATAATTACAGCAATTTTCCCGATAGGTCAAAGGACAAAGTGTCCTAAAACTGCAAAAACTGTCCCACAATGCATTGCAAACTTCCAATGCCGATTGGGCTTATTTCCATACCCATACCTTAAACCTGTTGCAAGCGCAGCAAGCATGAAAATGTGCACATTTTTTTTTTCGCGCCCTAACTACCCCCCCACATTTTCCCTCCCATGCACCAGGTTCATTGGCGCTAGATTTTAAGCTAGAAAATACCTAAATATTTTAAAATCCAAACTCGGCAACACCACTTTATCAGGCAAATAGAGCCCGTCGTATACGTAAACAGCGTGTTTAAAAAAAAATGAGAGTGTCACTTTTGTCCAAAAATTTCGAATTTTGGCCTTGAGCAGCGACAATCAGAGGTAAGAAAAACACAGTATGACGCAGCTTGAAATATAGAATCACTATATCAATTTTGAAGTTTGTACTTCAAAGCACGAGCCGAAACGAGGTGAAATGGTTCTAAAAAAATTGATTTCGCTGTATCTTTTTATCGCGAAACTAGACAATTTGACAGCAGCGAGTCGGAAAAATAGCAAATATCTCAATTTTCTGCTATCGAAATAAAAATTTAAATAGCACCTGCATATAGAAGAGGGTTTATAGAAATAATGTAGGTCAGAATTTTGTCTATGAAATCGTGCACGGAATTGTTATTACTGGTTACAAAACGACATACAAGTGGAGGCCATTTTACTTCAAATTCGGCAAACATGTAAGCTTACTAAAACAAATCGAGACAAGCAATATCAAGAATGAATATGCACATTCTTTTATTGACTTGTTTGTAATGTGCGTCGTAGTTCCCAACAAAATCGCCACTTCCACTGAGAAATTATGGCCGTGTTCCCAAAAATCTTGATGCTCCGGATATTGAAAAAAAATTGAAATGTTTGAAAAGTACATTTCTTTTTGAGCCAAGTGGAAAATTCAAGCATAATAATAACCAGTACACTTTCAGCTTTTAGACGTAGTTTGCGTTTTCTCTCTACGATATTTATTTCCAGAAATAGATAATTTTAAAGGGGGCTACATGCAGTCTCATTCTGGATCGATCATTACAAAGTTTAGTATAACCTTAATGTGGCTGCAGCAGCAGGAAAATTAACCTTAGAAGATCGGATTACGTTACTATCATGACTATTCGGTTGTAATGTTTCTTATGAATTGTAATTATACAACTTGTATAATGGAATATTTTCTTAACTTAATATAAAACAATGTTTTTGTTGCAATTATTGTAAGCAGCCTCAACGCTGTTTAGTAACTGTCAAGAAGTAATGCAAATTAAATGCGAACTGAGATTGGTAATAAAAGGGAATGCGGTTAGAGGAAAATAAACATAATTAGTACACCCCTATACTTGCTATGTTTTCGCTATTTTATTGCGCAAATGTGCTTATTGAATATGTTCACAAGCTAATGCTGATTGCTGTATTAAGCTTACATAAATTCACCTTTATTGGAATTGAGTCAGTTGCTATTTCTGGATAAAATAAATGGTGATGGATTTACGAAACCTACAAGAATAACTGAGCACAGTGCAACTCTTATTGATAATATTTTGACTAACAAGTATGATGTTTCTTCTGGCATTTTAGTAACTGATATTAGTGATCATTTTCCAACAGTTATTTCAACAAAAAATAAAATAAAAAATAAAAAAGCGGGTGTTATAACTCATTCATACAAACGAAATTTCACAAATAGCAATGTAAATCATTTAAAAGAAAAGCTTGCAGAAGTGAATTGGTCTGAAGTTTTGCATGACCAAAATGTTAATGATGATTACAATAGGTTTGTATCAATACTGAATGATACATTGGATGAGTGTATCCCATTAAGGAGAAATAAAATAAGCAATAAATCAGACCCACTCTCTCCATGGATATCAAGAGGCTTATTAAAATGCATAAATAATAAGAATAAGCTTTATAAAATTTATAAACATTCTCCTACTGACGAAAACCTACAAAAGTTTAAATCCTATAGAAACAAGCTGCATAATTTAATTCGTAACTCAAAACGGACATATTACGAACACAAATTTCATCAATCCAGGAACAATATGAAACTCACTTGGAGAAATATTAATGAAATTTTAGGACGTAACAGGCGAATGCAGAATCAGTCTAAATTTAAAACTAATACTGGTAATTATTGCACTGATAGTCAAACAATTTCAAATGACTTTAATGATTTTTTGTGAATATCGGTCCAAAATTGGCATCAGAAATGGATAATGGAGGCCTGAACTATCATGAATTCTTATCGAATCCACTGCCTTGTAATTTGTTCATGACCCATATATCTGAAAACGAAATTTTGAAAATAATTGGTAAATTGGATTCTAACAAAAGCCCTGGTCATGATGGCCTTAGCAACCTATTAATTAAAAGGATAGCCAATGAAGTATGCTTACCTCTTACCAAGATATTTAATTTATCTACTATAACAGGTACTGTTCCAAAGGACTTAAAATTGGCTAAAGTCGTTCCTATTTTCAAAAAGGGCGATAGGGAATCATATTCGAACTATCGGCCTGTTTCAATTTTACCATGTTTGTCTAAAATTTTAGAACGTATCATATTCAACAGATGCCTATCATTTATGGATAAATATAAGATTTTAAATAGCAAGCAATTTGGTTTTAGATCAGGTTATTCAACTGAGATGGCAATTATTGAACTAGTGGACAATATTTACAGAGCAGTTGATAATAAGAAAACAACATTGGGTATTTACTTAGACCTATCAAAAGCTTTTGATACCATAAATCATAACATCCTACTACATAAACTGGAACATTATGGTTTTAGAGGAATCGTATTAGATTGGTTCAAAAGCTATTTAAGTGACAGAGCTCAATATATGTATTATAATTGTTGTAAATCAAGTATTAAGAGCATATCTTGCGGAGTACCTCAAGGCTCAATATTAGGGCCACTCCTTTTCTTACTATATGTTAATGATATCATCAACACTTCTTCTATCTTAAATTTTGTCTTGTTTGCGGACGATACAACAATTCTATTCGCACATGAGGACCTGGCTAGCAAAATTCAAATTGTAAACAATGAATTAATGAAAGTTACAAATTGGTTTAAAGCCAACAAGCTCTCCGTAAACGCGGTTAAAACAAATTACATGATCATGGGCACTCCACAGAAGACCTTTAAATTCAAAACCAATATTAACGTGATTCTAAACGGAATTTGTTTGTCTAGAGTAAACAAGACTAAATTTCTAGGAATAATTATTGACGAAAACCTATCTTTTAAACACCATGTTGAAGCTATTTCGAATACCATTTCCTGTACCATCGGTGTTCTAAATAAGCTTAAATATTTTGTGTCCAAAAGTAATCTTTTATGTATTTATAACTCTTTAATACAACCTTATATTTCTTACGGTATTTTGGCTTGGGGTAACTCTCATAATATTTATCTAGACAAAGTATTTAAACTTCAAAAAAGAGCAGTAAGAAATATAACATTGTCTCACTACAGATCTCACTCCAGTCCTCTTTTAAAGATCTCAAGCTCTTTAAAATACAGGACATGTACAAGTTTTATCTATGTGTATTTATGTGTAAGTATTCCATGGGAATGCTTCCATCTATATTCAGTAGCTATTTCAATCTAATGCAAAACATTCATAATTACAGCACTAGATATATCAATAATTACCAACTGGTTAGAAATAAAACCACTTTTTCATCCAAAGGTGTCAGAACCACTGGCCCTATTCATTGGAATAAACTTTCTTCTGATGCCAAAACTCTTAAATCTCTAAATATGTTCAAATCACACTTTAGAAATGCTATTATCATGTCTTACTAGATTTAATAGTCAGGGAAAATACTTAGTATTTTCGTGGGTCCATGCTTTTATTTTCATTTTAAAAATATTGCATTTTCAGTTGATTGGTTGATTATAATCTGTAATATCACTCTTTATTAGGCATAAGGTATTATCTTTTTTTTCTCATGTTTGCTGCAAAATTAATTTACAATGTAATGTAAGGTAATGTAACGTAACGTAACGTAGCGTAAGTAAGGGGGTCGTTCACTGCTGGCCTTTTGGCCTTTCGAACGGCTCCTCCATGTCATGATAACAGAATAACTTGTACTATTTTTGTCTAATTCTTCATTAACATAATATAATTTAACCAATGTACTGACTTATATGTATAATGTTTATGTTTGTAATATGACATGGAAATAAATTTGATTGATTTGATTTTAATAGTAATGCTGTTGGCTTTTATAATATAGCGCCAATATTAACTGGTAATTCTAATAAAATGACATGTAGTTAGAAAATTAAGTTTATTCTGCACTGATATTTGCGATCTTTATTAAAGTACGAGAGTATGTGTGTGATAAGAAATGACGTGAAATATATTTGAAATTGTGTGTTCAAATGGACAATTTTGACATTTTCTTGTATGAGTCAAAATCATTTTATTGTAAACCGCTGGTTATTACTGTTGGGGCAATAGAGGGAAACTTTTGAACGGTGTGGTAATGGGGTGTGTGAAAAGAAACGAGCGTGGCATCTAAGTACTATAATTTTACTTTTCTTTTTTACTTATATTTGCATCTTCAAGTTTCTGTTAAGTTTACAATATCAAAGCTTGATGTAAATATTTGAAATTGATTTCGCAAGTAGCTCTAGTACATTTTTTGCATGGGAGAATACCGTGAAAAGTTAAAATATGTGAATTATAATCCTATGTGGTATATGTGACTGTTAGCATGGTTAGTAAAAGGAAACTAGTGTACGTGTATCAACGGTATTCTTAGTTACTTTAAACTGATATGGTTGCATTCTATTATAGAGCAGTGTGGAATTCTATTATGTTGTTCATAATTATTAGTGAGACCCCCATTATATACTCGTTTGAGCATATTGCTAATAAATGGGCTGCTGCAAATTGAAAAATAACCTTACGCCATTATAGTTAATACGGTAGTTATGTAGAGAGTGTGGTCGCTGCTATATTCCATTTGAATTGGTTTGTGCACTATAGGCTATATATTTATACATACAGTTATAAGTGTTACAGTGTTTATTGTTATTCATATCATTTTGTTAGTTATCATAATATATGCCTACATATATCGCAAGGATTGATTACAACTTACTTATTTTCATGTATATCGTTATGAGTTTGGCATATTGCCGAACATCGATTCAACTCTTTTTTTAAAAACTCATGATAACCCTGTATGGCGCCCTCATTTGCTCACTTGTCACACTAAATTGCAGTTAACTAATTGATATTCTTCCCTCTGGATCTCTACCATTGATCCTTTGCCCTTAAATCCAAGAGAATGTATGCGTAACATGAATTTAAGGTGGCTGTGTACTCTCAGACATGCATGTAGTAAAAGTGCAATAACTTTGTAATTATTCGCGCAAAACATATAAAAGTATACATTTTTATGAAGGCAAGACATCAATAAATCTTAATATAAATACAGATTTGGGGTAAAAACAACAATTTTGAAGAAAATCACAAAAAGTGAGTTTTTGGCAATATTTGTTAGGTACATCATAACAAAAAACACTCTTTCCAAAATATTTTATTTTGTTTTTAGCTCAATCTTGAGGCTCCATTCCAAAAACGGTTTTTTATTTTTTGATATTGGCCTTATTTTTTGAGATATTGACCATATAAGGCATCAAAATGAACTTTTAAAATTCAAAAACGCCTATTTGCACAAAATGATGCCCAAAATCGGAAATAGACCAAAATATAAAAAAATGAGAAAACCGTTTCTTGAGTCGATCATGCTTTTTACGATGATCATATTTGCTTACCTATAGATGCTGTATTTATTGAGTTATCGTGTACCTAAATCGTCATTTTACCGAGAAAATGAACATTGAAATAATGGCCGTTGAAGTTTAAAGTGGTCACATTTTGCACTTTCATCGAATCTCACAGGAGAATGCGACAGTTTTCGTTTTTGTAACTTATATTACGTGAACATCGGGTAAATCCACAGCCCCTTGAGAAGTTTGAGCGAAATCCATTCATAACTTGATATTTAAATCGGGGGAAAGAACTTGAAAAACCCACATTTTATCAGCTAAAACGGAGCCATTTGACCACTAGGTTTTTGTGAAATCAGTGCTTCCGTAGTGTTTCCATAAGATGCGCCGCGCATGCAGATAAGCGTCGCGTATGCGTCGCGTATTTGTGCGGTAACAAATTGCGCGATGCGCAACGCGATGAGTTGTTGCGCGCGTGTACCTTGCTGGTACAACAAAGATTTTCTGTCCTTTCAGTTTCCAAGCCTAGTGGAATAGTGAAATAAAATCCTTAAAATATTGCAGTTGGAGTTTACAAATCTGGATTTTCATTCCTTGTATTTATAAAAACATAACAAGGTACAAACATATCATAAAAACTCAATTTTGAGAAAGAAACAATGGCTAGAGTACACAGCCGCGTTAATAAAGAGGCGAATCGGTATTCGTCATTCTGCCAAACTCATAACGATATACAAAATCGCCATACCTCAAATGTAATGCAATTACTGCTGCAAACGATTTGTAGCAAAAATAGTCCACAATCACTGGCAATTGACGTCAACTTACAGACTACAAAGTAAACTTACAAGTAGCAAGTTAGTATAACAGAAAACCTATTGAATCCACCATACGATATGAACATGATAATTTGACAATGTAATGAATGATACAGTATCATTCTGCTGCCGGCAATAATATGCGATAAATTAATATCAACCCAAGTTGACGTGTAAGTTTACTTTCTGTCAATGATGGTTAGGCGAGATAAATTATTCTGTTCTAGTTCAGTATTTGATAACATGACACAGGCATATCACATTTTAATTGGAGAATGATCAACTGATGACACGTATATGTCGCTAAGTTAAGATAATATAACTGATGTAGAGCGATTAAAACAGTGATGCTGATAGGTTTTACAAAAAGAGCTTCATATAACATTATTTTCAAATGTACAATGAAAGTGATAATGACATTGATAAGCGCTAGGATTTAAAACATTCTCATCGATTAGGACAAAGTTCTTTAACCACATTGTGTTTGTACACCCATAGAATGAACTTTGGATACGTTGGGTACAAAAATTCATACTCCACAACTGGAGGGTAACCTTTAAGATATGATTGTTAAATGGAAGTTGCAATTAGTTGATGAACTATCCTTGGAAATTAGGCTGCTGCAAAATATGAGTAAATGATAGAATTTAATCTTTACGTCATTTTATTGTACGGGGATCCAATTCGTTTTAGAATAAGTATTGTATTGAAGCTTATCAAGAGATTTAGCTTCTTCATTTATCTCAGCACTGAAACTTAATATTCTCTGCAAGAACTCGTTAATAACATGATACAATTAAGGGTAATGTAAGCACATTTTGGATAAATAGATAACGCAATTTAGCCAAGTAAGCACATTTTTAGGAATGAAATATAGTTAATGCCTCAAATCCCCATCTTTATGCTCATATCATTGGAATTTCAAAGAAATATACTTGACGGGATTATTTTAATATTCTTAAGTGCATTCTAAAAGCAAAAGAGTGTGCGTGACTTGGAAATACTTGATCTAAATTCTACGGCGAAGTAATCTCTAAAATCTACATTCATGTACAAATATAACTGATAGAACATGCTGGTATAAAGCGGGATGATAATTAATTCAGTAGATGCGTGTGATTGTTTCTCGTTTCTTGTTGCGAAGTCATGTGATAGACCTAGTAGAAAATAATTAAATCGTAGTGTTCTTTCGTAAGATATAGTTTAATTAAGAAAATTCTAAGACTTGTTCATCGTCCAATAACGAGATGTAACATGGAATTTATTTATTTATTAATTCTTTTTTGGGAAAATAGCTATGTATATTTTACAGAGAATCTGTCGAAGAATTTACATCTTACTAATATCACAATTTTGTTTGTTTCGCTATTCCTGACGTGAAGACCAATGCCGAAATTGAACTGTTTTTTAATTATTTTGCCTCAATATGACACATACCTCAAGAACCACAAGACCCAATGAATTGAAAGTACATTATTTGACATTCATAGAGCCATTATTTATATATCACATTTAAAAAACATGCATTACCTTTGACACTACTAAAACTATCGTAAAAATGTACTATTTAGTGTCACCTAATGCCCGAAAAGTCTGCCATGAATTATGTGCTATATTCCTCCGATATGGTATACAAATATTGACTGTTATGAGGGGCATGGTTAATATTATAGGCCCAAGGTGATCTCAAAACCATGCTATGACCCTCGGCTGCGCCTCGGGTCATAGCATGGTTTTGAGATCACCTTGGGCCTATAATATTAACCATGTCCCGAATAAAGCAGTCAATATTTGTTTTATATACCGAATTAATATAGATTTTTGTCATCTGATTGGTTAAAAGACCTATTTTATTGTTCATAGGCCATGGTAAAATGTACAAAGAAAGTTTTTCGTTATGAACCGATCGCGTCACCGCAACTGGCAGGCATCGCGTTGGCACCGCGTGCGTAATGCGAATACGCCATCGCGCGCGTAATGCCAACGCGCCATCGCGCTCGCCGATGATGTGAAAATGACTATTCCCGGGGAATAGTCTTTTTAAAAGACTATTGCCCGGGGAATAGTTCAGTTTTTACATAATTCTTTAAAAGGAGGGCATAGCTAATTCAATGACTGCACTTTTAACCAATCAGATGACAGGAATCTATATATGAGGTATATAATATCAAATATTTATCAGCCCGAGTGGTATATTTCGAACTTCGGTTGGCGCGTAATGCTACAACAATGTTCAGATGTTATTTCCTTCGTTTATCATGGGATATTTTTGACGATAGAATGGTGAATCCATTTTGACATTTTCATGATAATGCACCCTTTTACGTTGATATGAGGTTACAGCACTCTGTAGATACCTCGTGAGTATAATAAAAATCCCTTTAAAAGGGAGAACCCAGGCCGTACGGAGGTCACATGACTGCACAACCCCCCGGACTGCCCCACCTTGGCTCCACATAGCTGCAAAGAGGTAGGCAGTGTATGCAGTAAGCACATAGGTTTCATTATCATTGAGGTATAGGACTTTTTATTTTTTTGGAGGAGAGCAGATAGGGCAACTACTTGATTATATTTCTACATGTTCATACTACATACTCTGAAAATTTTAGAAAATTCGCACGAGTCAGTCCGTTTTTTTTAAATCACATTTTTGTTCCTAAAATGGGTTATAGCGCCCTCAACGGGCACTCTCTCCATAGGGCTACATGTAAAGACCAGTTATAGACAAATGGCCCTAAAATAAAACGGACTCGTGCGAATTTCCTCAAATTTTGCATATGATGTAGATTTAACATCTGGAATGTAATGCAAGTGATGCCGTTGCTGCTCTCCTAAATTCATTTTTAAAATGTCCGCCCCAGACCAAGGTGTAAGCCTATATAAAACACAGGTCTTCTGATCAGTCAAGAAGGTGGTGATTCAACCAAAGAACTAGTACTCCACAACTGAGCTATGATTGCTGAATAAGTATATGAACTACCTGTATGCTAACTAGCCATCACTGGTACTACATGTAGCCCTCTGACTGCAGTCAGAGAACATCAATCCCCATTATGCCAATATGTTTGTATATAAATGTATATGAATGCATGTGGTGTTACTATGCTATAGAACATTTGGCTCAGAGGTCACAGCTAGGATATCAATTTAAAGTAAATGATTTGGTACATGAAGATCAATCAAAACTAATTATGAACTTGAGACGGCCAGATTTAGGGACGCACCATTAGATATCAAGGGGGGGGCTGGGTAGTTGGGGTCGTGACAAATTTTTTTTTTTTAGCACCTCGGCGAAGCAAATTTTTTTTTTTTAGCCCCTGGATGAAGCAAATTTTTTTTTTCAACACCTCGAGAGACAAATTTTTTTTTTTTTGCAATCGTAAAGTCCTATAATTTTCAACAATTTGTTTGTCGAGTTGTAAAATTTTGTCCATATTTTTAATCATTTTTACGTTTTGTAGCACTTAAATTTTCGGAGTGCCACAAAAAACATCATTATTTTTATGTGTAAAAATTTTCTTGAAGTATAATGAACCTCTTTTGGTGGGAAATTTTTTGGCATATTGAAGCTAAACTGGTTAAATACTGTACAATGTGGAATAAATGCGCGCGAAGCGCGCAAAAAATTTGATTTTTTAGGTTAATTTCGTCCGAAACCCACATACAGGTTTATCCCCCCCCCGGATCTACGCCAATGCTCTCAATCAGTCATGTGGCCCCGGCATGTGGCACAGATTTCTATAATAATTTTGACATTGGGATGGAATTTGGTGAAAATCTGTGAAGTAGAGTGAATCAAGTGTTTTCACTCACCGAGCCGGCTCACATTACAACTTTTCACAAACAAATGCGCACAAAATATGTACGAGTTCAAAGCTAAAATAAATATTTTTTATGAAAAAAAGAAGCAAATACGCGCGAAGCGCGAAAAATTTGCAATATAAAAGCTATATGAGGTTAATTTTTCTTCACTAACTGTGACAAATTTTTTTTCACCCTTGACATCAAATCTTTTTTTTTCTGGTCCTAGGTGAAGCAAATTTTTTTTTTTTTAGTTTGAGGTGGAGCAAATTTTTTTTTTGCTCAGATGGCGCGACAAATTTTTTTTTTTTCAAAAACTACCCAGCCCCCCCTTGGTATCTAATGGTGCATCCCTTAGTGACCTTCTCTGTCAAACATTGCACAGATTCTCATGTTGAGTATCTGTGATTTTTGTGAGTGAGAATGTTTCACTGGCAAATGCTTAATCAATGCTTAATTATTTTGATAAAAGTAGGCCTATATCAAACAGTCTAAGTGGAATAACTTGCATGATGGGAGCAGGAGGATTTTTTACAATTAATTTAGTGTCCGATTATAATAGCAGACTTTAATAGTACTGGTAGTAGTTTAATGGTTCCATCTAATTCAGTCTGTGATGAGAACAACAATGCAATTCAAATCATAGATGTTTAAGAAGTGTGACCTCAGACCAGCCAGCCAGCTAGCCAAGTTCATGAATTAGTGGCCATGGCCATTCACCGGTCAACTTTCATATTGCAACATCATCCCTATATGATAAAAAATAACTTCATAGGCTACAGAACAGCTGTACGAATAATTGTCATGGGGACTTGAATGAGGTTAATATTCCATCCATTCCCTGGGTAAAGTCAAGCACTACTGAATATAGTTTTATGAATTTTGTCATGGGGAGTGAGGTTAGTTTTTTAGTAGCCTGCAGATCCATTAGATACTCTGCATTATCCTGTAAAATAATTTTAATGAGGACTGAAGCAAATGCATTTGGCTACTTCGTTTCAAAGTAGCCAATTTGGGTTCAAAGGACAAGGTCTAAACTGAATGTTATATCACCAGGCTGAAGCCTGGGTGAAAAAAGGTATCGTTTTTTAGGCTTGTTTAGTAATGGAGGATATCAATAAAGAATTATGATACGATTTCATTTCCTGTGTATCCTATTGTGGTATTTTATGTTGATCATTACCTACATTTGAATTTGAGAAGCAAGAAGTTGTAATCTCACTACTATTTATGACAACGTTAAAAGTGTAAAAAGAACGTTTGCAAACTATAATGTGCTTTGACGAGTGAATGCGGTATTGGAAGCAACACAATAGTCAGGTTATCTTTAATCTCTTTGTGCCATAAGACTATGGTTTGGGCAACACACTTTTAACGGCTTTTCAGATGCACCATTTCTGTAATAGATAACGGGTAATCTACTTAAACGTCTCTTTTCAGAGCCACCATTTCTTTCTAAATTGTAATAAGGGCATTCTATATACTGTTACCGACTCTTACTTTGAACTTGATAAGATGTATCCTGAAAAATCAGTCTGTGTAAAAGGGGCAGTCCGGATAATCTACTTGAAAGTTTTGTCTGGAAGAAGTCAGCGCTAATCCTATCGAAATAAAAGGTTTCACACTTTTGTCATAGCGAAATTGTTGAAACGCCTAATTGTGTGACCCTTAAGGGTATCCGTAGGGAGAACACTTTGTTTTACGGCCAGGTCTGGCCAGATGCATGTTTGTTCGCAGTCTACAGGTGTAACTAGGTTGTTGTATATTCTATAAGTTTCCTGGTGTGTTAACTGTGATTACATCTAGACACCAGTTTATTTTTTATTTGAACGGGACCCTAATTTAATGAGAAAAACGCCGAAAAAGAGAGGCCCGGCAAAAGCCGATTTGCAGACAATTTTGTAGCTACAGACAGCTCGTATTCCATATAACAACTACGGAAACCAATCAGTGCCAGAAGTGTTGATTTATATTTCATCCACTTAGGTTTGGCTTAACCCACTAAAAGGTAAAACTTTAAGGCTGATCATTTTAATTATAAATGTAGTGTGTGTGTAAAAGTATATTTCTCAAAATGGAGGAGAGCGCCTATGACTATTGTCCGTTCTGTCTACATGGTCTATGATAATTATTTTCTTACCGAAATATATTCACTTAACAAAGACCACGGTTGCCAAACAAATGAGGGCAAACCGCGGGTCAAATCATTGAAAAGTCGCCCAATATTTTTTTTATCAACCGTTGGTTTCTATGAGATAAAAAACTACCAGAAGTCGCGTAAGCCAATGTTGAGAAGTCATGCAATATTTTTCTTAACCATCAATTGGTGTCTATAGGACAGGAAATTGTCGCGAGGAAAATCTTCAAAACTCATCCTATTGACCTAGGCCTATTACATCGCGGGTTTGGCAACCCTGCAATATATACAGTTATATAACATCGCACCGCATTGTGAGGTGAACGTACTGAATGTTGACATTGTATTCAGTATTTAAAACAAGAACTGTCTTTAACCAGACAATGCGGTTGGTATAAAACATAGCGTGTGATATCATGATATCAACTTCAAAATCTAAAAACAAAAGTAAAGAAATAATTTAGGGCGAAATAAATAAACAGCGTACAGCAGGTGCTATCTTGTCAATAATGATAAGAGGAACATGAAAAAACCAGCAGAGAGCATGCACCCCAGTAAAGAGTTAAATAAAGCAAGGAAAAATCATAATGTGCAGAAGGCCTACTTTTCGGATGATATTCACAAAAACAAAAATAAAGAACTAAAGATCTAAAAACAAAAGTAAAGAAAATGAGGGCGAAATAAATAAACAGCGTACAGCATGTGATGACTTGTCAATAACGATAAGAGGAGCATGTACCTCAATAAAGAGTTTTAAATAAAACAAGGAAAATCATAATGTGTAGAGGCCTACTTTTCGGATGATATTCACTGAAACAGAAAAAAAGAAATAAGTTTAAAGAATTATATATGTTAAGATTAGATAATGAACAATCATACATAAAAATGTGACAGGTGTCTGATGATATTTATACACTTCGAGCAAAAAATAAAGAACTACTTAACACGCGACATAAATAAATAGCCATATTTTATAAACGAACTGAATGTTGACATTGCGGACCAGGATTTGAAACAAGAACTGTTTTCAAAAAGAAAACGCGGTTGGTATAAAAACATAGCGTGTGCTATCATGATATAAACTTCAAAATCTAAAAACACAAGTAAAGAAATAATTTAGGGCGAAATAAATAAACAGCGTACAGCAGGTGCTATCTTGTCAATAATGATAAGAGGAACATGAAAAAACCCAGCAGAGAGCATGCACCCCAGTAAAGAGTTAAATAAAGCAAGGCAAAATCATAATGTGCAGGAGGCCTACTTTTCGGATGATATTCACAGAAACAAAATAAAGAACTACGTTAGTACGTTTAAAAAATTATATAATTTGAAATTAAATAATGCAAAATCATACATAAAAATGTGACATGTGTCTGATGATAATTATACACTTCGACCAAAAATTAAAAAAATACTTAACACGCGACATAAATAAACAGCCATCTATCAAGAATGACAAGAGGAACATGAAAAAAAAACCAACCTAATATATGAGAGCATGCACCCCAATAAAGAATTGCTTTAAAATAAAACAATGAAAAATCATGACATGTGAAATGTACAGCTCGTATTCCATATAACAACTACGGAAACCAATCAGTGCCAGAAGTGTTGATTTATATTTCATCCACTTAGGTTTGGCTTAACCCACTAAAAGGTAAAACTTTAAGGCTGATCATTTTAATTATAAATGTAGTGTGTGTGTAAAAGTATATTTCTCAAAATGGAGGAGAGCGCCTATGACTATTGTCCGTTCTGTCTACATGGTCTATGATAATTATTTTCTTACCGAAATATATTCACTTAACAAAGACCACGGTTGCCAAACAAATGAGGGCAAACCGCGGGTCAAATCATTGAAAAGTCGCCCAATATTTTTTTTATCAACCGTTGGTTTCTATGAGAAAAAAACTACCAGAAGTCGCGTAAGCCAATGTTGAGAAGTCATGCAATATTTTTCTTAACCATCAATTGGTGTCTATAGGACAGGAAATTGTCGCGAGGAAAATCTTCAAAACTCATCCTATTGACCTAGGCCTATTACATCGCGGGTTTGGCAACCCTGCAATATATACAGTTATATAACATCGCACCGCATTGTGAGGTGAACGAACTGAATGTTGACATTGTATTCAGTATTTAAAACAAGAACTGTCTTTAACCAGACAATGCGGTTGGTATAAAACATAGCGTGTGATATCATGATATCAACTTCAAAATCTAAAAACAAAAGTAAAGAAATAATTTAGGGCGAAATAAATAAACAGCGTACAGCAGGTGCTATCTTGTCAATAATGATAAGAGGAACATGAAAAAAACCAGCAGAGAGCATGCACCCCAGTAAAGAGTTAAATAAAGCAAGGAAAAATCATAATGTGCAGAAGGCCTACTTTTCGGATGATATTCACAAAAACAAAAATAAAGAACTAAAGATCTAAAAACAAAAGTAAAGAAAATGAGGGCGAAATAAATAAACAGCGTACAGCATGTGATGACTTGTCAATAACGATAAGAGGAGCATGTACCTCAATAAAGAGTTTAAATAAAACAAGGAAAATCATAATGTGTAGAGGCCTACTTTTCGGATGATATTCACTGAAACAGAAAAAAAGAAATAAGTTTAAAGAATTATATATGTTAAGATTAGATAATGAACAATCATACATAAAAATGTGACAGGTGTCTGATGATATTTATACACTTCGAGCAAAAAATAAAGAACTACTTAACACGCGACATAAATAAATAGCCATATTTTATGAACGAACTGAATGTTGACATTGCGGACCAGGATTTGAAACAAGAACTGTTTTCAAAAAGAAAACGCGGTTGGTATAAAAACATAGCGTGTGCTATCATGATATAAACTTCAAAATCTAAAAACACAAGTAAAGAAATAATTTAGGGCGAAATAAATAAACAGCGTACAGCAGGTGCTATCTTGTCAATAATGATAAGAGGAACATGAAAAAACCCAGCAGAGAGCATGCACCCCAGTAAAGAGTTAAATAAAGCAAGGCAAAATCATAATGTGCAGGAGGCCTACTTTTCGGATGATATTCACAGAAACAAAAATAAAGAACTACGTTAGTACGTTTAAAAAATTATATAATTTGAAATTAAATAATGCAAAATCATACATAAAAATGTGACATGTGTCTGATGATAATTATACACTTCGAAAAAAAATAAAAAAATACTTAACACGCGACATAAATAAACAGCCATCTATCAAGAATGACAAGAGGAACATGAAAAAAACCACCTAATATATGAGAGCATGCACCCCAATAAAGAATTGCTTTAAAATAAAACAATGAAAAATCATGACATGTGAAATGTATGTTGATACACTTATAAATAATACTCAAGGGTGAAATAAAAACACCTTATCTACCGATATTTCCACAGTTAAACATACTCAGTGATCACTTGTACTAAAACAAAAATAAAGAAATACTTCACAAATGATAAGAGGAACACATAAAAAATAAATAAGCGAGCATGTCCCAAAAAAAATTAGTAAAAGATAAAATAATGATAAAACGTACAAGGGGCAAAATATTTGTCGCAAAAACTTATTAAATGCTCATTTGCTCTAAGATATTTAATGTTTGCAATTTACTCCTAGTTTATCATTTATTTATTATTTATCTAGGCTTATATATCTTTTATTTATTTAGCGTAAGTGAAAAACTGTCAGGAGAAAGTGCTCAATTCTTTATTGAAGAGCGTTCTAGTAGTTGTACAGAAAATAACAGTTAAATGTTACATGTTTTTAGTAGTAACTGGCAGTTTCATGCTGCACACGTCCATATAGGATGGCCACAATCATCAGACTGATAAAACAAGTTCATTTTACAACAAAAAACATTATTGATCAAGAGAATACATAAAATCAATTATTGATTACAACAAATCAGTTCTGTGCTGGAGGTGTTGCCAGGTGAAAAGTTGCTAGGTGATGCTGAATTGTTCCAGTTTGTGCTTATTTCTGTGCCTGCAATTGGAGATGAGTTCGGAGCGCTTGTTAAGAGTTAAGTTTCTTTTATTTATTTATCTATTAATTTATCTATTTATCAATTTATTTCAATATCATTATTATTAAGTGCCTATTTATAATGATATTTAAATCTATCAACATTATGCTTACGTCATCCAGGAGTTATTATCCCACTTGAAATCGCCATATAAACACAAATTAATAAAGAAATACCCAATGGGTGAAATAAAAAGCATGATCTATCTTTTCAAGAATGAAAAGAGGATATAAAAATATAACAGAGCATGTCCTATAAACATGATAAAGAATTATTTAAAATCGTACAAATGTGAAACATGTAATATGACATATACTTAAGCAGGGTCGGATCCAGGAATTTTTGATAAAGGGGGCGCCTTTTGGTCGACGACGAAAAAATGTGTTAAAGGGGGTTACCCCCTCGAAAACTCGACGGTTTTGGCCCATTGTTTGCTGTTCATGGCCGAATTTGTTCCTTTTTTTAAAAATATTTTACAATTTTTGTATTTTTAAGTTACCGGCGCCCTTTGCTAGTCAAAAAATAGAGGGGGCGCGCGCCGGCTGCCCCCCCCCCTAAATCCGCCCCTGTTAAGGGATCTGGAATGAGCGTTTTGAGCGTCTCGACAGTATTTTTTGTGGGAAATGAGAGCACATCAGACATATCGAATTGCATTCTGAATACGAAGAATGTCTTTCTCATATCAAATAATTTTCATTTTTTGAAATTCACGATATAATGCAAATTTTATGACAAATTATTAAAATTTGATATCTTTCAAATTTTTGATATAGGCCTATAACAGTCCTCGAAGTAAATTTTATAAATATAATGACATATTCTAAAAGTGTATGTAGCTGGGAGGAAAAGCCGACGATCAATTGAAAATTTTGACCTTTCATATTGAAGATATGGATTTTATTTCCCAAAAAGACCTTTTTTTTGGGGGGGGGGATCCATATCTTCAATACGAAAGGTCAAAATTTTCAATTGATCGTCGGCCTTTCCTCCCAGCTACATATACTTAAAGAATGTATCATTAAATTTATAAAATTTACTTCGAGGACTGTTATATATCAAAAATATCAATTTTTAATGATTTGTCATAAAATGTGTATTACATTGCGAATTTCAAAAAATCAAAATTATTTGATATCAGGACATTCTTAGTATTCAGAATGCAATTCGATATGTCTGATGTGCTCTAATGTCCCACAATAAATACTGTCCAAACGTTCATACCCCAGCCCTTAACATAAAACAAAATAAAACGGTCATGATAATATGACATTAAGGGCGAACACCACTAATGAAGTGTCTTGGTTGACATGCACGTGAAAATTAATGTCTTTCTTTGCTCAATTTGAGGCCTTTTTGGCTCTCATAGTTGCCTGATGTACCCCGTTACATTTTATTAAGAAACAAGGTAGTATAGTTTCTCTCCATTGATTTTGCAATAGCGTCTCCAGGAGGGGGGCTCAGAGGGGCTTTCAGATTTATGCGGTGGGGGGGGCTTAATGGCTAAAATCGCCAAAAACCGCCTGATTTTACATATCCCTCTAGCGTTGGTTGTCAGTAGATTGCAGTCACTCCTCATCAAGTGTTGACAAAGACAACAGTGGTTGTTGAAACGTACACAGTAAGTGCATTTTCTTGGATCAGATACTACGAACTCTGGTTTACTAGTTTACTCTACCGATCCTGATGAATTTGTTCAATCAATAACGATATCTGGGGACCAATCACAAGCCAGATTCATTTAAAGATGCATTACATCATGACCAATTTTAGTTAGGCCAGAAATTGGCCTAACTCTCCATAGAATCCCGTGTTAAAAAGTTATCCGCAATCCAAAGTCAGTAGTAGTCCACTTGGGAAGCTAACAAACAGAGGGCGTACGGTGACTGAAAAGATTAGATGTGAAAATCTATCAATTGTGCACAAATAATAATCAGAGTTTTAAGCTTAAATGCAATAGCCAGAAGCACAATTGGCAAGTGGAGTACGGAGAAGTCTAGCTACACCCTGGAAGGGAATAAAACAGTATTTGAAACGAGGAAATGTGCAATATGACTTAATGTAATACATTAGAAAAGGCTTAAAAGGCAACTATTAGGCCCTGATTCATATTTAATCATCATTTAGGCCTGTAAATTAGATTGTCTGTGTAAATTTAGCAGGATCCGACTTTTTATGACGACTTTCAAAATGTGTTACATTTCAGAAACACCAAGCTGTTTGTGAGGTGGCGTTAGCTGTATAGGTTATAGGTTGAACTTTTTACAATATTAAAAAAAAAAAAATCCTGAAATCCATATATTAATTTTTACAATGGATGTCGTCATCTGACCTTCTGCTTGCACAAAGGGGAAGTTTTGAAGAACTGAGTTGTTTTCCCGGCCCCTGTCTGTACAGAAAGTCAGTGGGGTTATTTACTGGTGTGCACCCTAAAAGGCCCTTGTCATAACCAATGGTGGCGGCATGATTTTTCCCGTGCATGAGGGTTTAGGGAAAATTAAATTATATGTCTAAACTTGAGGTTGCATGTGTAAAACATGGTCTTTTTTAACGCATGTTTGGGGTATTGAAATGATATTTTTTTGGCTTGCACAATCATGGTAAAGATCCATGTCATACATAAGAGATTATAGGACATACAATACTTGGTAGGCCTAATGATAATGCGTAAACTTTGTACCTGTGTTAGGGAACTGAAATCAGACTGAAAACACAAACGTCATTCGAGGCTCTGTCTCACCAGTTGCATTTACAAGGCCCTTGTTATAACCAGTGGTGGCGGATGATTTTTTTCTGGGGGAAGGGTCACACAAGGTTCTGAACAGAAACGTCACATACGGACCAACCCACACTACCGAGAACCGCGAATGCCGAGAACCGCGAAAGCCGAGAACCGCTCTAGTTTGTATTAATATGAATACCCGTCATAATAGCCTACGTATACCCAGCAAGAAGAAAAGACGGTTCCGTTACTTGAGTATGCTGTTACGATAGTGTCAGTTCGCATTTTGAATGTTAGAACTCTTTATCACAAATCGTGATAGTATCATAAAGCCGGCGATATCGTATAGTGAAACCGCCGATCGACATGTTTATCAGAAATGATGTTATTCTCTATCTAAATTCAGATCTAACACAAACGATTAAGAAGACGAAATGTCTTGAAAAAACATTCATCATCATTCTAAGTCGTGCATAGAACTTTATTTTATACATCCCAAACACAAGTTACATTGACACATTTCATTCTGTATTTTCCCGTGTATTCATCACTACAAATTATCGCCTAGAGATTGTATGAGGCAAGCAAACACGTCTGACGAATATACAATCATCTAGAATTCAGGCACAATTACGAGCTCTATTTATATGGCACGAAATTGTTTTCATTCAATCTACAATCTGGTATATGAGGCTATGTTCACAGTACAGCAGTAAATTATTACGTGATTTTGGGCAAAATTTGAAGCCATTACAAGTATCTCTATAGCAATAATGCTAGGCATGTTTGTTCTCGTTTGAATGCATTTTCATGTGGAAAATGAAAAATGGAAAAATCTGTAATTTGGAAAATTTGTTAATATTTTGACTCGCATGCGCACATTAAAGATTGCATCTGTTTCAAACGCTAGCTTTTTATAGATGCGATATATACGGCTTTCCAGAATTCGGATTGGTTTGGGTTGATGTGGATATGAACGGTGTTCACATTAGTGATTTTTGAGAGTCGAGCCGAATCTATTTTAGTTGAAGGACATTATACGCTGCGCATGAGGAAGCCGCGTTATATGTTACATATTGCGTATTTTAATACGCAATATGTAACATATAACTTCTATAGTATGTGAAGATAGCGAGATTTTGGTTTAAAAACCAAAATCTCGCTATCTTCACATACTATAGAAGTGAGCCTGAAATGGGTCGTAGTTGATAGCAAGGAACTGTCTTATTTCTAATACGCATCAAATGGTGTGAATTTTGTTTGTAGTATTTTGGTCACGTTTTGCTATAATGGAATGCGAAATTTGAGGGTTTCTGATTTAAAACTCTACACACCCACATCTCTAGTGTTTTTGAGGTAAAAGGGTTTATTTCATTACATCCTCGTCAATATATCGCTTGCTATTGCCGTGTTATTTGCCATCGTGATTTTAAAATTGTTAAAGTGTTTTTTGGACTTTGGTTATCGAAAAATTGGTAGCTATCCCTATATTTTTAAAATGTGTCAAAAAATGTTGATATAAGCGTATTTCTAAATTGTGACCGTACACCACGAATGAGCCGTAAATGTCCTCAATTGTATTCTGAGTTACAGTGTAAAATGGGCATGAAGGTCATATTCATAGGTATTTCAATTTGGTGCTACGTGTATCTCATTAAATGAGATACACGTAGCACCAAATTGAGGTACCTATGAATACGACCTTCATGCCCATTTTACACTGTAATTCAGAATACAATTGAGGACATTTACGGCTCATTCGTGGTGTACGGTCACAATTATGCTTGTCTTGTATCCTTACAGTTGCATGCAGATATCCTTAAATTACATGCATTTACTGATCATACACGTAGGAACACATTATGTTCATTTTCAAGGACAATCCACTGATATTCAAAAAACTTAAACTTCTACAATGTAAGAGCACGTTTTTATCATTTTAGGACAAATCTAGCGATATACTGATACCTATGACTATGAACACATATGTCAAGGTCAAATCTTATTCATCTTGATACCAATGCCAAACAGTAGCTGAGAAGCAAATAGTTGTGTATAATGTTACCAACATTCAAATTTGGATGGGTAACCCAAGTACAGAATGGCCATAGGTTTGCACCAATCGTGTTTCTGCGTACGTCTCATCAATTACCTTACGATACGTATATAGAGATACATATCACTTTACGTATAAGCATTACGTACGTGCTTTACATCAACCAGACATACTTAGATGACCTTGTGCCTTGATTAGCCGTCATATGAGTCCCATCAATTTATTTTTTATTATTTCAGTAATAATACGGAGAACGTATAAATAATGAGGCATCGTTGGAAAGCTTAACAATATTGAAGCAATTACTATTTCTGTGGGCAATGTGAACACATTGGTAAGTGGTTTGTATTGGAACGTGTGTCTTACCGTTTACAAAAGTAATAAAAGGCTTAAATGTTGCCAGACTGTGGAACCTATGAAGACATTAGGTCTGTTTACACTCGACAAAATATTTGCTATTCTTAAAGTACAAAGTAGAATATTAAGATGGTCCGTCGTTTGTTTATCTCGTGGTTTATTAAAAGTTCTTGTTTGAAGCGTCAATTTGAATTGTAGTGGCCTGCTTAATAATGAGACATAGTGTTCATCTAACCAACGGCAAATTTAAGAAGTCCCTAAGAAGTCCGTTCAATGTGCCAACGGCATATTTAAGAAGTCCCTAAGAAGTCCGTTCAATGTGCCAACGGCAAATTTAAGAAGTCCCTAAGTAGTCCGTTCAATGTGCCAACACCTCATAACAAGTGGTTCTAAAATTGTATTTACACCATATCAGAAATACCAGTATTCGGTATATGTTCTCATATTGTAAAATATATAGTAGCATCATTAAGGAATCTATTAATATGTGAGTGCACTATCATTACTTTGTTGTTATATCTTTGAATATGTGATAAATGGAGATTGATTGGGATTAATGTGGCTGCAGCAGCAGGAAAATTAACCTTAGAATATCGGATATCATGACTATTCGGTTGTAATGTTTCTTATGAATTGTAATTATACAACTCGTATAATGGAATATTTTCTTAACTTAATAAAACAATGTTTTTGTTGCAATTATTATAAGCAGCCTCAACGCTGTTTAGTAACTGTCAAGAAGTCATGCAAATCAAATGCGAACTGAGATTGGTAATAAAAGGGAATGCGGTCGTATGCGGATACAGGAAAATAAACATAATTAGTACACCATTGTGCATGCTATGTTTTCGCTATTTTATTGCACAAATGTGCTTATTGAATATGTTCACAAACTAATGCTGATTGCTGTATTAAGCTTACATTAATTCACCTTTATTGGAATTGAGTCAATTGCTATTTCTGGATGAAATAAATGGTGATGGATTTAATAGAAATGCTCGTGGGTTTAATATAGTCTCAATATTAACTGGTAATGCTAATAAAATGACTTCTGCAGTTAACAGTTCAACTTGCACTGTACTGATATTTGCGATCTTTATTAAAGTTGATACAAGAGTATGTGTGTGATAAGAAATGACGTGAAATATATTAGAAATTATGTGTTCAAATGGCCAATATTGACATTTTCTTGTACGAGTCAAAATCATTTCATTGTAAACATTGGTTATAACTGTTCGGGCAATGAAGGGAAACTTTTGAGCGGTGTGGTAATGGGGTAAACTGTGGTAATGTGGTAAACGTGCACAACATATGTGTCCTATAATTTTACACGTTTCTTTGGCACTAATATTTGAGGCTTGATTATATAAAACCTGATGTATGTATTTGACATTGAAATTGATTTCGCAAGTAGCCCTGGTGCATTTTGTGCATTGGTTAGAGTCATGAAAAGCATGAAGCTATCAAATTCAATAGAATGCGTGTGTTACATGAAAGAGGCGAATCGGTATTCGTCATTCGGCAAACTCAGAACGATATACAAAATCGCCATATCTCAAATGTATTTCAATTACTGCTGCACAATATTTGTATTAAAAATAGTCCACAATCACTGGCAATTGACGTCAACTTACAGACTACAAAGTAAACTTACAAGTAGCAAGTTATTATCACAGCAAACCTATTGAATCCACCATACGATATGAACATGACAATTTGACAATGTAATGAATGATACAGTATCATTCTGCTGCCGGCAATAATATGCGATAAATTAATATCAACCCAAGTTGACGTGTAAGTTTACTTTCTGTCAATGATGGTTAGGCGAGATAAATTATTCTGTTCTAGTTCAGTATTTGATAACATGACACAGGCATATCACATTTTAATTGGAGAATGATCAACTGATGACACGTATATGTCGCTAAGTTAAGATAATATAACTGATGTAGAGCGATTAAAACAGTGATGCTGATAGATTTTACAAAAAGAACTTCATATAACATTAGTTTCAAATGTACAATGAAAGTGATAATGACATTGATAAGCGATAGCATTTAAAACATTCTCATCGATTAGGACAAAGTTCTTTAACCACATTGTGTTTGTACCCTCATAAAAAGAATTTTGGATACGCCAGGTACAAAAATTCATACTCCACAACTGGAGGGTAAATTTTAGACATGATTGTTAAATGGAAGTTGATGATCTATCCTTGGAAATTAGGCTTTTGCTAAATTAGAATTTTAATGTTACGTCTTTTTTATTGTATGGGAATCCAATTCGTTTCAAAATAAGTATTGCATTGAAGCTTATCAAGAGACTTAGCTTCTTCATTTATCTCAGCTCTGAAACTTAATATTCTGTGCAAGAACTCGTTAATAACATGATACAATTAAGGGTAATGTAAGCACGTTTTGGATAAATAGATAACGCAATTTAGCCAAGTAAGCACATTTTTAGGAATGAAATGTAGTTAATGCCTCAAATCCCCATCTTTATGCTCATCACATTAGAATTTCAAAGAAATTTACTTGACGGGATTATTTTAATATTCTTAAGTGCATTCTAAAAGCAAAAGAGTGTGCGTGACTTGAAAATACTTGATCTAAATTCTACGGCGAAGTAATCTCTAAAATCTACATTCATATACAAATATAACTGATGGAACATGCTGGTATAAAGCGGGATGATAATTAATTCAGTAGATGCGTGTGATTGTTTCTCGTTTCTTGTTGCGAAGTCATGTGATAGACCTAGTAGAAAAGAATTAAATCGTATTGTTTTTCAGTTAAGGAATAATAAGATATAGTTTGATTAAGAAAATTCTAAGACTTGTTCATCGTCCAATAACGAGATGTAATATGGAATTTATTCATTTATTATTTCTTTGGGGGGGGGGAATAGCTATGTATATTTTACAGGGAATCTGTCGAAGAATTTGCATCTTTCTAATATCACAGTTTTGTGTTTGTTTTGCTATTCCTGACGTGAAGACCAAAATGCCGAAATTTAATTATTTTGCCTCAATATGACACATATCTCAAGAACCACAAGACCCAATGAGTTGAAAGTACATTATTTGACATTCATAGAGCCATTATTTATATATCACATTTAAGAACCATGCATTACCTTTGACACTACTGATGTGAATTTTTAACTAAAACTATCGTAAAAATGTACTGTTTAGTGTCACCTAATACCCGAAGAGTCTGCAATGAATTATGTGCTATATTCCTCCGATATGGTATCGAATATTTATCAGCCCGAGTGACATATATCGCACTTCGTATGGCGCGTAATGCTACAAAAATGTTCAGATGTTATTTTCTTCATTTATCATGGGATATTTTTGACGATATAATGGTGAATCCATTCTGACATTTTCGTGATCATGCACCCTTTTATGTTGATATGGGGTTACAGCACTCTGTAGATACCTCGAGAGTATAATAAGGTATCGTTTTTGAGGCCTCTTTAGGAATGGAAGATATTATCATTAAAGAATTATGATACGATTTCATTTCCTATGTATCATATTGTGGAATTTTATGTTTATCATTGCCTCTGAGAAGCAAGAAGTTGCAATCTCTCACTATATTTATGACAACGTTAAAAGTGTAAAAAGAACGTTTGCAAACTATATGTGCTTTGACGAGTGAATGCGGTATTGGAAGCAAAACAATAGTCGGGTTATCTTTAATCTCTTTGTGTCATAAGACTATGGTTTAGGTAACACACTTTTAACGGCTCTTCAGATACACCATTTCTGTAATAGTTAACGGGTAATCTACTAAAACGTCTCTTTTCAAAGCCACCATTTCTTTATAAATAGTAGTAAGGGCATTCTATATACTGTTACCGACTCTTACTATGAACTTGATAAGATGTAACCTGAAAAATCAGTCTGTGTAAAAGGGGCAGTCCTCTCTGATACCCTGCAGACCAGGGCCGGATAATGGGCTATTCCAGAAAATAAGTGCACACCCCCTATAGAGGAGTGAATTTGAAATGAGTGAAAAACTCGGATTTCCAAGCTTATAACTCTACAAAAGTCTGGATTTCCGGTTACAAATAATCAAAGAAAAAACCCGGATTTCCATATGCTTCATGAAAAAGTGAAAATAACCCGGAAATTTTAACCACTTTCATGTTGAAGTTTCGGAATTCCAACTTCATATTGTACAGAAGGGTATAGAGGAGTGGCATAAAATACGAGGAAAAAATCCGGATTTTTTAGTGACAAGTGGGTAAAAGTCCGGATTTCCAAGGGGTATAGAGGAGTGACATCAAATATGTTGAAAAAATCCGGATTTCCAAGGGGTATAGAGGAGTGACATCAAATATGTTGAAAAAATCCGGATTTTTTAGTGCAAATGTAAAAAAGTCCGGATTTCCAAGGGGTATAGAGGAGTGACATTAAATATGTTGAAAAAGTCCGGATTTTTAATGACAAATGTCAAAAAGTCCGGATTTCCAAGGAGTATAATGGGACAAATGGGTGGCCTTAGATACGATGAAATGTCTTGATTTTTTAGCGACAATACGATGAAATGTCCTGATTTTTTAGCGACAAGTAGAAAATGTTCAGATTTCCAAGGGTTGTAGGGGAGTGGCATTCAATATGATCAATAATCTATTAAAAAAAAAATATTTTGAGGTGATAGACATTAATTATGATAAAAGCAACAAAAATTTAAAATTAAAATTTTTTGACTGTGAGTGTATGGGGGAACAATTTGAATACAGTATTTGTATTTTTTAGCCACAGCCTACATGGTTGATTTTTTACTGTTTAGGACTTATAATTTCTCTTTTATATTTTTACATATTAAATAAATGTCATTTTTATTTTTAACATGATTGTGAATTTAATATAAGCTGTACAAATGTGTATGTTGTTTATTATTGAAGTTAATGGGCTACTAAAGTACTAATACTATTGAAAACTTATGAAATTCCTTTCTTTTCAAGACATAAACCAACTGCATGATGTTTTGAATCACACTTCTGATAGTAATCTGATATGCGTGTATTAGACTATGCTTTATCACAGACACAGGCAGAGCAGGGTTGTATATCTGATCTGGTGTTTGTTTGCAACTTTAACCTTGAACCAACCACTATTTAACCTCTAGCTCTTTGATACTGTATGTAGCGGGCAAATTTGATTTTTTAAGGTAGGGCCCACTGGAGTATTTGCACTGACATACAAATTGCATGTATATAACTATAAGTAATACTAGTAGGCCTACATGTACTTTCTATGGCATTGGCATTATGCTTTTGGCATTTTGCATATATTTTTTTTTATTTACACCTATTGAATATGTCATAGGCCTATAATTAAATACATGAATTTGTTTGTAACAATTTCCATGAGGAGGTTCTTTTTGCAAAAATGGGTTTATGGAAGTTCTATCCGGAGGGAAGTTCATTGCTTGAAGGATAGGAGTCATAGGACTACTTCCAATTCCAGAATTTGGGATCATATTATCCTGTTTTGCTAACTTGCTAGTAACACAAACTATTACTAAAAAGTCATATTTATTTTGGTTATAGGTCTATATACCAAAAACATGTTTTATAGGGTGTTTTTGTATGCTGTGACAATCAACCCTATAGTAAATTGTACATATTCAGTAAATACCAGTCTATCATGAATCATGATATCAATATGTGACCCGCACTGACAAGTCGCATTTTTGACATTTCATGATTTGAATAAAAATGTAAACACAAGACAATAAGCTTTAAAATGATACCAAAATTATATAAATAGCATCAATACTTTTCAAGATGAATAATTTTGTAAATGATACCTTGATATTTTTGTCAAATTGCTATTCTGAGTAATTGGCCAATTAGTTTCATAGCATCAATACTTTTCAAGATATGGATAATTTTGTAAATGATACCTTGATATTTATTTACTAAATATTTATTTATTTATACCATGAAATTAAGAATTCCACAATTTAATTTTGTTATGGGAATGTAATCTTTAAAGGCCTACGGTATAACTCAAAAAACATGTCTGGTGACTTGTTCCGGGTTTTGTTGGAGCTGGTCACATATGCAAAGGAGTGTTCAGAAATGGGGGTTTGGAAATAATATTTTGTAATGAGTCGAAATGGGTCCAACTATTTACCAATAATGGAAATAGGTACAAAATGACCCAAAATAATAATATTAATAATAATTATGATGATGATGATGATAAAGTTTTGTAACCTTAGGCCAGGTAAAAATTGTTCATTCTGGTAGGTAGGCCCCCTCTAATGATCACAAAACCTTCCAAAAGTGTTTCTTATATAAAGCATTTCAACTTCCTAGACATCTTTCAAAAATGTTATAACTCAATTTCAAAAAACAAAAATGAAATTGAAGTTACCTCAAAATAGGAAGCGGTAGGGGATGAGAAACATGTTTTTTACTTGGCCTTATACTGACTGGTATAAAATGAACATTTTATTTTAAAAGTTGATTAGTTGAATATGAACCGACCACAGAGAAAAGGTCCATTGTCTACCCCGAGTGTTCCGGGGAGAGGGGGTACTCCCACTTTTGAGGTGACTTTTTGCATGCTTCGGGCGCATTTTGGACTATTTTCACATTTTTAGCTTAAAAGTTATTTTTCAGGGTCACTGACAGCCAATTTTTTGCACATGTGCATAATGAACCCAATTTTCTTGGTGCCCTCTTTTTTCGACAAAAACTGCCATAGATCACCTAGTGTCGTAAGGCACAGGTCACTTTCATATTCGAGTCTCCCCAGTGGCGTAACTGCCGGGGCAAAATTGCCTGTTTGGGCCCCCGCCCCTAGTGCTATTTGGCCCCCCCTAGCGCAAGGAAAAAATAGGAAACAGGAGGGAGAGAGAGAGAGAGAGGAAGAAAGGGAGAGGAGGGGAGAACAACATGTGTTGCTCGCCCAGGGGCTAGCGCCTATAATCGACACTTTTTCAAACCACCGGAAAAAAATTGGGTCAACCTTTTGATGAAGGGGCGGCAAATTTTTTTTGCTTGGTGGATTTGGGCCCCCGCCCCATACAGGCTTGCAAGTTCCCCCCGGCTTAATCCTAATCCTTTAGTTAGTTTTAACTGGCAATAAAAGTCAAATTTCAATAGTTTTGCAATTTGAGGAAATTGGCTAAAAACATGCAATTTTGCATGATTTCTTACAATTGCAGTCACAATATTCAAAGCTCAATTCTATGTATTCAAAATTGTGAGTATATGCTATGAGTTTGTTCATAAATTTAATATTTTATGTTAATTTTGATAATTGAGAATAAAAGATATTTAGAAATTGTGTTTTCTGAAAATTAGAATCCATAACCTGAAATTGGTTTTAGTACAAGGCTGGTCTTGATTGTCACGGCCAGGATATTTGGGATTTAGCTAAGCCTATATTTCATTTGCCAAAACAGGATAATATTTATTTTATTACAAAAAATTTGTATTGTATTTTTCTGGAGCCGGAGTAGTGTGGGCATCGGTATTATTGGGATTTTAGATGCAAAAATTTAACATGGACTGCGAAAAAGGTCTAGTGTAGATTCATATGGCAATTAAAGCCACAAAACGTTCTGAGAATTACTTGGGCAAAAATGCAAATGGGACTCGCCATAAGTACAGGTACGGGTCTCGGACCATGAGTACGGGTACGGGTCCCAGGCCATGGGTACAGGTATGGGTCCCAGTCCATGAGTATGGATACGGGTCCAAAGTCAAAATAGGGCATGACTACGGGTGCGGGTCGAAGCCGTGGAGTGCAGTATCGGTAACGGGTACAGAAATTGGGACTCGAGTATGGGTACGGCTCCCAATATGGGCACGGGTACGGGCCATGGGTACAGGTATGGAAATTGGGACTTGTATGGGTCCTATTATAGGTATATGGGTATAAACAAGTACAAAAAGAGTGGTTATAGTGAATCTAGCCTAAAGGTGGCATATTTTGAGAAGCAAGTGAAAAAACTATGTCTATGTATGGACACCTAGACTGTGCAATACTAATTTCAACATATATTTAGCAGTGATAGTAGTGATGTAGCTTTCGAGTGTGGACTCGGACTCAAGTCCACTTTTTGCTGGACTCGGTCGGATTCGGCAAAGAAGTACTTGGGTTGAAGTCGACCCGAGTCCGATTCCAGTCCAATCAATCCATGGACAATAAAAAAATTATTTATCTCAAAACATCAATTGGAATTACATTAATTGTCCACAATTTTCCAAGTAAGTGGAATCATTCATGCACATGATCCTCCAGAATAGTCCAGATTATCCATTAGCTTAATCATATAATTATTATCATTAATTATGCACATCCAGTTAATTATATCCATGTTTTATTAATACCGGTATTTAAAAACCCCTATAAATCTCCTATAAATTCCAAATTTCTGTATGGTAAGGACCTCTGTATTCATTTACTCAGATGCACTAGTTCAAGCCTGGGCACAAGAAATACATGTGATGTGGCTGGCGGAAAATCTCACACCAGTCACATTATCATGTAGTTCCACATGTGTGCACTGTGCAGCATAGTAGTAGTGGAGTGTATTTGGATGGGGAATATCAAAATGATTAATAAACATAAAAGCTATATAATAATGAATAACATGATATCTTGAAATTCCCCACAAAAGAACAAATCTTGAAATGTTTACCCAGTTTGCTGTTTTTTTCTGTATTAATTGATCAGTCATTGTGTGAATATGAGATATGTAGCATATGCCGGGAGCAAATGATGCATGGATATGGGTGGCAATGTGCACAGGCTGTTACAGTGTAGCAGCATTCATGATCATTTTGTCAGTGGAGCCAGGGCTGGGTTTATCTTTTTCAGGGCCCTGGACCAAGCTTAAATAAAATTAAGGGCACTTGCTATAGCTTTCTATCTGGATCCATGTGTTACTCCCCACCCAACACTGACACTCCTAGTCAGGACTTATGTCTGGCCTTGGAGGAATCTGCTTGTTTTTCACCTGCCGTGGTGTGAATTCACATACATTTGCACCAAAACTACATGATTTGGATGCATTTCTGTGTTATTAAGTTCACAATTACACTCACTTGGCACCACCAAGGGACTAAATTCTATAATTGTAACTAATTATTATAAGGTCAAAAAAAAAAAGGTTTGTCTCAAAGCTTGCGCGCGCGTTTGTACAATCGCATGATTTGACAAAAAAGAAATGCAGAATTTTTTTTATTTCAAATTTTTTTTTTTTTAGTTTTTCAAGAAAAAAATCGGCGAAAATCCGAAATCCGCATTTCGTATTTGTTTTAAATTTCTCGTGAGCTTTGAGACAAACCTTTTTTTTTTGGCCTAATGTAAATTTTTACCAATACATATAGGTCCTATTGAAATTCAATTACAAAATTTTACCAAGCTGATTACATTTCAATACTAGGCCTACATGCAGTAAGTTACACGGCAAATGAAATAAAGTGTCCAGCTTGTCCGAGTCTAGACTCGAGTCCAACTCGATCCGGGGTGCCGAGTCCGAGCCAAGTCCGAGTCCAACAAAAATAAGACCGAGTCCGGTGGACTCAGTCAGAGTCCATGCCGGGGTTTGGTGTTGGGAGTCATTTAACTTTATGTGACAGGTATCTGTCTACTGGCATTGCTTAGTAGGGGCCTATTTGTATATTAAATGATGCTCTAAAAAGGGGTCACAGGGTATAACAAAATGAAAAAAAGGAGTAATTTGGTATAACATCTTGAAAAAATGGGTCATTTGGTAGAACATTTCCAAAAAAAAGGAGAACAATTTTAGATTTGGCTAAAATAAGAGAATTTTACAGTTTCCTCTTTATATTTTATGGCATTTTGAAAATTATAGAAAGATAGCCGACCTAAAAGTAAAGGGGTCATCCAGGGTATGACTGTGAAAAAAGGGGTCATCAAGTGTATTTGGTTTTTTTCAAATGGAGCCTATAGTGACAGACTCATAGTACTGACCTGTCACTTGTAAAGTTGAGTGCCCCCTGTCAAATCCATGTCGAATATTAAGTTATAATGTTATAATTTTATAGCAAAGATTCCAATAGAGAATTTTGAACCAATTCTATTAATATACATGTACACAATAGAGAATTAAATCAAGCTGCTGCACAGTAATGCTGTGGTCAGACTCTTCTCTGTTCTTTTACAATGAGACAACTATACCACCCACACCACTTCCTCTATACACACCCACTGTCAAACCCCACCCCACACAAGTGTCACAGTCATTTCCATACCCTAGGTAACTCTGAAGGTAAAAACTACATGTATCACATGTCAATAGTCCGCTGCAGGGGTATTTGTGTGTGTGTGTGTGACACACTACATGTAAGTGGCCAGGTACTAGAGAAGTGTCAGTAGGTTGCATGTGCAGCATACATTGTCATCATCATCATCGTCTTCATAATAATATTAATACTTATATAAATTCACCATTTCAGAAATATGTTTTGTGTGATATTAATCAATTATTCTAAACATCTTTTTTAAAATTATTAAATTGGATAAATGTCCCAGACAAATGTTCAGTGACTGCCCGTAAGTAGTGAACACAAACACTAGCCCTATGGGTGGGGTGTACATGTCTGTGTGCATGTTTTCTCTCTTTCAAGAGTTTAGCTCCATGAAAGAAGTTTTAGATATTTTTATACAGTCAAAATGTTTATTAAATTTATGTATAATTATCAATTATTTCATTAAAGATTTAACAGTTGATTCTGGGAAGTGACAGATAAATCTAAATAATTTGGTGCAGATATGTAGGATATTATGACAGATCACAGATTTGACAGCCCCCAATTAATTAGGAAAATGGGCAAAAGTGAAGTCAACAATTTTTAATCAAATTTGAGATCTATTTTGACATTTTTAGTAATCATTTCACATTTTACATGGATTTAATTGGACATTTTGTGTCCAAGTTTGAGCCGAGCCGAGTATGTTTGTGTCCGAGTCCAACAAAGAGTGGACTCGAGTCCGGACTTAGAAGTAGATTTCGCAACTCATTCATTTTACACTATAGGGCCTATTCAACATGCAAGCTACATTATGTTGAGAAAGGACAGGCATAACTTCACTATATGTACCCGGGCTGTGCTTCACCCAGTATCAAAAGGTATATTGAGAAGTTGATGCATATTTACAATTTAAGAGACTGAAAATTAATAAATCAGCCGCTTGATAGCTTGATAAATGAAGAAATTTAACTTATATGATTTTTAGCCTAATTATATTTAAAAAATTGAATTACCGGTAATAATTTTGACCCCAAGTTTCCAAACCTGCCATCTTGATGCAAAAAATTGTAACTTTAATCAATATCACGTGTGGTTTGTTCAGGGACCTGTGGTATTGAAGTACACATACTATATATAGCTGGAGCATCAGAGCTGCTGGAGCACAGGGTGGCAGTTTGAACCAAAATCTGTGTACACTGCATGTGAAACAAATAATATTGTATTAAAACAAGTAAAATACCCCGTGTGGGGTTCTACCTGGTTGAAGGTATGTGAGGATATGCCATGATTTTGGGGTCCTTTTCAAGTTTTCAACGATTTTGGTATGATGGGTGGCTATTCAGTGGAGACCAATATTGGGGAGTGCCAAATTAGGGTAAATTTGGGTGCTTTTGTGAAAAATTGGAATACTGGTGGCCGAGTGGCGAAAGCAGCAAGAAGTAGGCATAATTTTTCAGCCTGATGTGTCAGCAGGCCCGTACGCAGGGGGGTGTGGGTGCGACCGCACCTCCCCAAATTTGCAAAAGTATACAAAAAGTCCCAAAATTTCAGAATCTGCAAGCAAAAAATCAGGTTTTTTACACTTTTTTGGTGAAAAAAAGTCCAAATTTGGGGAAGAAAGTCCACTTTTCACAAAATTGCCCCCCCCTTGTAAAAAAAAAGTCCACTTTTTCAAAATCAGCACCCAAAAAAATCCTGCGTACGGGCCTGTGTGTCAGTGATGTAATGCGTTGAGGCAGCTGATCCATGCGCGCATCTATTGCGCGTCTTTAATCACATGTGTGCGTATGCCAGCACTTTAAGCGTCCACCAGCTACATGAAGCTGTGTAATGAAATGCACACTGACATCACTGCTACATCAGGGTGAAAAATGGTTTAGAGAAACAGCTTTTAAAGGTCTGCGTGGCACATCCCTGTAATCAAAATTACACCCCCCTCCTCTGCGGGAATGCCTTTTCTTGTTTGGTTGGCGTTAGTGTGTGTGTGTGTGGGGGGGGGGTCATATGATTTTCATGTAGCTCGGAGGGGGGGTCATATGGTTTTTATTATCGGAGAAGGGGGGTCATATAGTTTTCGGCAGTGACTTTCTGTCTGCAACCCGCCCCCCCCCTCGGTAGAAATAATGAACGGTCCCTAAACTTTGTGAGAAGTTGAAGTAGGATATCTAGGCAAAATATATGTATTATAATTATAAATAAATATTCTGTTATTAATTGATAATATTATTACGATTCAACTATTGTGACAGATAAATCTAAATATAGACCCCTTTGATCAAATAAGTGAAGCCAACCAATTTAGGATCAAAAGATCAAATGACTTGGCTCCAAGTTTGAGTCATATTTTTGGGTGGTGGTGGGGGAGGGGAGGTGGTCATCTCCTATTTCATAAAAAAGGGATACTAACCCTTTTTTTATTATTGTATTTATGATCTTCTGGCCACTAGAAGATATCATGGCCACTATTTTTATAATCTTTCCTGTTTTGAGACCCACCTCCTGCAGATACCAGACATTTGTACGACCCTTTCAATTCACAGACACAAATACCCAGATATCTGTATTATTTTGTACATGTACATTGATTGAAAATTGTCTTCTTGATGGTAGTAAAGAACAGTGACCCACTGGCCCCCTCCCCTTTCTGAAGATAATGACTTCCCCCTTGTGTCCGAGTGTGAGTAAATAAAAAAAACTGAGTATAGCCAAGTCTGTTTGTGTCGGAGTCCGAATCCGACAAAAAAAGTCAGAGTCCAGACTCAAAAGATGAAAATCTGGATTTCCGGAGCTTGGATGAATAGAAAAAGTCTGGATATCCGAACTCCTCTATAGGTCAAGCGTATGGCTATGTCTGAAAAGTCCGGATTTCCGGAGCTTGTATGCATAGAAAAAGTCTGGATATCCGAACTCCTCTATAGGTCGAGCGTATGGCTATGAGGGGAAAATGTCTGAAAAGTCCGGATTTCCGGAGCTTGTATGCATAGAAAAAGTCTGGATATCCGAACTCCTCTATAGGTCGAGCGCGGTACTATGTAGGGAAAATGTTTGAAAAGTCCGGATTTCCGGAGCTTGGATGGATAGAAAAAGTCTGGATATCCGAACTCCTCTATATGAAAAGTCTGGATATCCGGAGCTTGGATGGATAGAAAAAGTCCGGATATCCGAACTCCTCTATATGGGGTGTGCGCTTATTTTCTGGAATAGCCCAATCTACTTGAAAGTTTTGTCTGGAAGAAAACAGCGCTAATCCTATATAAAGAAAAAGTTTCACACTTTTGTCATAGCGAAATTGTTGAAACGCTTAATTTGTATTAATATGAATACCCGTCAAAAAAGCCTACGTATATCCAGCAAGAAGAAAAGACGGTTCCGTTACTTGAGTATGCTGTTACGATAGTGTCAGTTCGCATTTTGAATGTTAGAACTCTTATCACAAATCGTGATAGTATCATAAAGCGGCGATATCGTATAGTGAAACCGCCGATCGACATGTTTATCAGAAATGATGTTATTCTCTATCTAAATTCCTTCTAACACAAACGATTAAGAAGACGAAATGTCTTGAAAAACATTCATCATCATTCTAACTCGTGCATAGAACTTTCTTTTATACATCCCAAACACAAGTTACATTGACACATTTCATTCTGTATTTTGCCGTGTATTCATCACTACAAACTATCGCCTAGAGATTGTATGAGGCAAGCAAACACGTCTGACGAATACACAATCATCTAGAATTCAGGCACAATTACGAGCTCTATTTATATGACACGAAATTGTTTACATTCAATCTACAGTCTGGTGTAATATGAGGCTATGTTCATAGTACAGCAGCAAATTACGACGTGATTTTGGTCATAAATTGAAGCCGTTACAAGAATCTCTTAAGCAATAATACTAAGCATGTTTGTACTCGTTTGTAATTTTCATGTAGAAAATGGAAAAATCTGTAATTTGGGAAATTTAATAATATTTTGGGCTCGTATCAGCACATTTAAGGTTGCATTAAGTTTCAAGTTCTGTCTACTTGTTAACGATCTATACCACTCTTCATAATTCGAATTGATTCAGGCTGATGTGGATTTAAACGGTGTCCACATTAGCGACCTTTCAGAGCTAGGGCCGAGTCGAATCTATTTTGGTTGAAGGCATACGCGCTGCGCATAAGACGCCGCGTCATATATATGTCACGCCGCTCTGCGTATTAAAATAGACTTATGCCATCTCGACAGATTATAGAAGTGAGCCGGATCAGCGCCATTGTTGATAGCAAGAAACAGTCTCATATTTTCTATTACCCATCAAATGGTGTCGATTGTGTTTGTAGTATTTTGGTCCCGTCTTGCTATAATGGAATGCGAAATTTGAGGGTTTCTGTTATATCAACACACACACGTATCTAGTTTTCGAGGTAAAAATATCATATCTTGTCAATATATTGCTTTCTATTGCCCTGCTATTTGCCATATTGAATGCAATAATAAATGGACCCACTGTAAGGTGATTTTTTTATGTTGAACAGGCTTATTCATAAAGTGTTCTTTGGACTTCGGTAATCTAAAATTGATAGTTATCTTTATTTTATACTTAACATAAAATCTGTCAAAAATGTTGATATAGCGTATTTATGTTCTTGCCTTGTATCCTTACAATTACATGCGGATATCCTTAAATTATCTATGCATTTACTGTGATCATACATACGTAGGAACACATTATGTTCATTTTCAAGGTCAATCCACTGATATTTAAATACTTCTACAATGTATGAGCGTATTAACTATTTTAGGACAAATCTAGCGTTATTACTGATACCTATGACTATGAGCACAGATCTCAAGGTCAAATCTTTTTCCATCTTGATGCCAATGCGAAACAGTAGCTAAGAAGCATATAGTTGTGTATATGTTACCAACATTCAAATGTGGATGGGTAACCCATGTACAGAATGGCCATAGGTTTGCACCAATCGTGTTTCTGCGTACATCTCATCAATTTACCTTACGATACGCATATAGAGATACATATCACTTTACGTATAAGGAATACGTACGTGCTTTACATCAACCAGACATACTTAGATGGCCTTGTGCCTTGATTAGCCGTCATATGAGCCCATCAATTTATTTTTATTATTTCAGTAATAATACGGAGAACGTATAAATAATGGGGCATCGTTTGGGAGCTTAACAATATTGAAGCAATTACTATTTCTGTGGGTACTAGTAACACATTGGTAAGTGGTTTGTATTGGAACGTGTGTTACCGTTTACAAAAGTAATAAAAGGCTTAAATGTTGCCAGACTGTGGAACCAATGAAGAAATTAGGTCTGTTTACATTAGAGAAGTTATTCGCTATTTTTAATACACACCTATGACGTCGCGCTATTGTTTTACCGCTCCATTATTTTCCACGAATGGAGCGATGATCACAATAACACGCCATTCGTAAACGCCTTTCTCTTTTCTCTGAAAAGCAAATACTTTTCAGGGAAAAAGTACTGGCATTTACGAATGTAGTGTTAATATCAATTGCACTTTTGAAAAGCAAGTATTTGCGAAAAGTGCGGTATTGTTATCATCACTTCATTCATGCAAAACAATGATACGAAAAACAAGAAGAAAATGATTTTCATTAATACAATAAATTGAGGAAGCGGATAGCAACATTTGCACAGTATTGTCATGGGACCTGAGAGCACATCAGACATATCGAATTGCATGCTGAATACGAGGATTGTCCTATATCTAATAATAATAATAATTTTGATTTTGTGAAATTCGCGATATAATACAAATTATTAAAATTTCATATTTTTATATTTTTCCAAATGTAACAGTCCTCGAAGTAAACTTTATAAATCTAATGATATGTAATTAAACTATAGGCCTATGTAGCTGGGATGAAAAGCCGACTCAATTGAAAATTTGACCTTTCATATAGAACTTAAACATTTGTTTCCAAAAAGACCTACATTTTTAGTGTTTTGAGGAAAAAATCTATATCTTTAATAATGAAGGTCACAATTTTCATATGATTGACGGCTGTTCAACCCAACTTCCTACTATTTACTGCATATCGTTAGATTTATACAATTTACTTTGAGGACTGTTAAATTTCAAAAATATCAATTTTTAATAATTTGCCTTAAAATGTGTATTGTATCGCGAATTTAATAAAAATCTAAATTATTTGATATCAGAAGGATGTGTCTGATTTGCTCTTAGGTGCCACAAACAAAATACGTAAAAACGTCGCTATCCGAGCCCTTACAATGCAATCTGTGAAAAGCAAGTCAAGATCAAAACGGGCAGGTTAAATTGTTGGCTAAGTACGTTGTACTTATTATGCAAGATGTGTTTTACCCTCACTTAGGCTTTACTTCGTAGGCCTTTACTTTTATTTATTTGGACCTTTCTTTCTACGCTTACTGTTTTTATAACATTTTTTTCCTTCTTTATATTTTTATACGTTTTCAGTGGCTTAGGCCCTACATATAATTTGTCATATTTTGGGCAACATTGCTACATATACATAATACACATTCTGTATCAATGTATTTAGGCCTATGAATCTGTTTATTTTCAAATCGTTCTCTTCGGGCATGTTTAATAATGATAAAAGCCACAGTAGGTCTATTTTCTGTATAATTTTTATTTGTCATTAGTATATTTGATGTTTCATCTGATGGTATTTTGGCATGCTTGAATATTTACTTACATCGATCAGTAGGCCTATCCGATACCGTAAAACGGGTAACTTTGGGCACTTTTCAGAGTTTTTAAAGCACTGCTTCCAAACAAAACCAAATATATTTCTAATTATCTCTTTTTTATGACGTTAGGGTTCCCTTCTACACCTTGAAGTTGAAAAAGATTTTTGAATAATTTTGAAAGGGTGCCCTAGGGGTTGAAAATAGCCTGACCAAAGTTGCCCCGCATTTGGGGCAACTTTGGTCAGAGTATTACATTCCATGAAGAAAAGAAAATGAAAAAAATTGATCTTCGCTGTATATGGGCAAGGTTTTGTTTTTTGTGACATTTATCCCCATGCAAAATTAAGCAAGCACGCATCCTTGCTCACAAATATCGATTTTTATTTTGTCTGAAAAAAATGTAAAAAATGCTCATTTTTGGTCAAAAATGCCAATATTTTCGTAACTTTCAAAGAAATTGGACATGAGCGACTTCTTCCAAATATATTTCTTAACAAATTGAGACCAAATATGACTAAAAACAATATTGCTGTACGGAAATATGACCATTTAAAAATATATTTGAACGACCAAAGTTACCCCGCTTACCGAAGTTACCCCCATTTTACGGTAATTAAATATTACAATGTTAGGGACGCTCCATTTGATTCCGGTCGGGGGACTGGAAGTTGAGGTGGCTTTTATTTCGCGTCGAAGGCGGCGAAGTTTGTTTTTTTTTGCCGACAAAGTTCAAGGACAATAATAGGCCTAGGTAAAATGTGTTGTAGTACATTTAAAATTTTCGTACCTTTTCGTACCTGATTTTGGTCCTTCTGCTGCGAATCAACGATATATATCCTCGGAATGATTCCATCAAAAAATTATCCAAGATAAACAATAGTGTCCATAATTGCATGGTTGTTCCAAAATCGTAAACTCGATTCACAGAGAAGAGTATCATTTCTCAGGTATAGCGATAGGTGTAGTTTTCTTGAGGTTGACAACTGTAATGACCATTTCATATGAGCCTATACATGCTATATGACCTTTTTGCCAATTTTCCTTATTATGCAAAATAGAGACCTAAACGCAACATGACGCAACTACTTCAACAGTTAATACATTAGAAGTGGGCATAAAGAACTATTGATGGTCTAATCACTTTAATGATTTTACGAATCTACGTTTATTCAATTAGTGTAACAAACATTTTAAATCTTTATAATTCAAGAAGGTGGTTACGGATGATTTGAACTAAACACCTGGATCGTGATATGATGGGTATTTCTATAGAAATTTTACATAAAGCTGAGTCGGACTATTTTTGCACTCGCACCTAAAATTTAGTACGATCATTATATTAGTGTATTGTCCGGCATCAATGAGTAATTGATCAATTTGTAAAGAGCAACTTATTTCAATAACACTCCATTCGTGAAAAATAATGGAGCGGTAAAACAATAGCGCGACGTCATAGGTGTGTATTAAGTCGGATAATGGCCGCGGATTAGAACGTGAGTGGGTAAGAATGGCTTCGCCGCTCCGCGGCTCAGCCATTCTTACCCACTCACGTTCTAATCCTTGGCCATTATCCTATACGTAAAGTACAAAGTAGAATATCAAGGTGGTCCTTCGTTTGTATATCTGGTGGTTTGTAAAACAGTATTTTATTTTAGCATAAATTTGCTTTTTGATGGTTTAACAACGAGACACAGTATTCATCTAACCAACGAGAAATTTAAAAAATCCCTAAGAAATCCTTTTAATGTGCTAACAATAGACTAAAGAGATACAGACGAATCCCAAACAGTCAAAGTCTCAGCCCCCGGGGTCTCAGCACCCAGGTCTGTTTGCATCAGATGAGTTATTCTGTATTTATGAAGCACGACGTAAAATTCAAAGATGGTCCTTATCTCTTTGAAAGGTAAAAAACATTTAGTTACTCGTCATTTTGAATTGTGATACGTGACACAGTGTTCTTCTAAACAACGAATTACAAATTCATGATATTGTACTTATGTAGCCTCTATAATGGAAAATAAATAGTCTCGTCATTATTTAGCGTGTTTAGGGAGTCGATTAATACTTCTGAGTGCACTATGCTGTCATTTATTGATGAATCTATGATAATGAGATTGTCATTAAAGTGAATGTTCCAGCAAGAAAGTTAACCTTAGAACATCAGGTTTAATACTGATTATGATAATTCACTCTTGAATTGCAATTATATGGAATATTTGTGTTAATAATAAAATGTTTGTGTTGCAACTGTAAGCAGCCTCAACGCTGTTTAGTAACTTTCAAAAAGTAATGCCAATCAAATGCGAACTGAGATTGGCAATAAAAGGGAATGCGGATACAGGAAAATAAACATAATTAGTACACCCCTATGCATGCTATGTTTAAGCCATTTTATTGCACAAAGTGCTTATTGAATATTTTCGCAAACTAATGCTAGTTGCTTCATTATGATAGCATACATAAATTCACCTTTATTGGAATTGAGTCAATTGCTATTTCTGGAAGAAATGGTGATGGATTTAATAGAAACGCTGGTGGGCTTAATATAGTCCCAATATAAACTGGTAATGCTAATAAAATTACTTGCTGCAGTTAGAAAATCAAACTGTTCGTATATTTGCGATCTTTATTAAAGTTGATACAAGAGTACGTGTGTGATAAGAATTGACTTGAAATAAATTTGAAATTTTGTGTTCAAATGGACAATATTGACATTTTCTTGTATTAGTCAAAATGATTTTATTGTAAAACGTTGGTTGTTATGGTTCAGACAAAGAAGTGAGACATTTGAGCGGTGTGGTAATGGGGTGTATGAAAAGAAACGTGCGTGGCATCTAAGTCCTATCAATTCACTGTTCTTTTTCACTTTGATCTACAACCATGGCCAAAATGTGTTGGGACACTTACGGAAAACGTACACTATATTATGGCCTTATTTCCGTTATTGTTAACGTGATAAAATGGAGGTTTCTTTGGTGACAAGCCTAAAGCCTTTCCTAACATGCCTAACACCCCAATCCTCCCCCTTCCCCACCAATCAATGTTGGGTGCCACTAGGCGCGTGTGACCAAAAAAGTAGGATTCAACATTGATCGGGGGAGTGGGGGCTTATTTACATTACCCTATCAAACCGTCCCAACACTTATGGCCAGCATTGTCTCTAAGCTACAAAAAATCCAATTTTAAAATGTGTGTTTTGGCCCATATCTCCTCAACCATAGCTTGGATTTTCATCAAATTTTACATGAAAATGGAGAAACTGTTTATTTTTTCACTTATATAAAAACTATTGGATTTTCCTCACGTGATATAACAATACGGTCACTTTTTATATGCAATATCATGTATTTTACAGGGCGTGCTGTACATTATTAGCCTACGTGAACTACGTATTTTGAATAAAATGACGTTTTATTTTGAAAGAGTAGTGATTTAGTCGCCAGAAATACATAATATTTGTTGACAGGAATTGATTGAAGTCTTTTAAAAGAGTGACTTTGGACAAAAAATAATACTTAAATTAAAAAAGCTAATTTTTAGACTAAATAACAAACTTTAATAATTGTCATCGTTTGCATCAAAAACGTATGTGGTATTTGCAACAAGTATATCGTGTAAATATAATTATAGTCGGCAGGAGTGGGCTTAAATTACGTTTTATGACTGAAATCTATTAAAGCGCTTTCAAAGAAACTTACGTTTGAAAAATAACATAGCACATAAAAAGAGTAATTATTATAACATTACACATAATTCCTAAATCAGAATTTCATCTTCAGAAGATAGCAAACATCATTGACTATTCACCTTCATATCCTATTAGACTAGTCGACTTTCTGCTGAGAAATAGAAGTCTTAGGTGCATTTTTTAGTTAAAAACGGTATCTATGTTTTTAAAGTCAATTTGAGTATGCTGAATCCAACAATCATGGATACCATAAATAATTGTAATGTTTTGACATTCTAATTTGCATAAAAACAAAATAACCACCAAAATCATTAAATTAGTATGTAAAACTCTAATTATTTTTGTGGTCATTTTGTTTGATGCAAATTAGCAGGTCAAAGCATATACATTATTTTTGGTATCCGTGATTCATGGATTCAGCATAGGTCATGCCGATTTTAAGGATGAATACTAGTAAATATAATAGTTCATGATTTAGAGATAAGTTACAACAAAAGGTGAATGATCTTCATGATACAACATTACCTATATAACACAACAAACGCAGTATATAATACTAAGAAGCCACAATAAATGCCCATAATAGTGACATTTTGCATTTTATTTGAAAAAAGGAGTTTGTTCGTCTGCAAAGTAATTTGAAAGAAAATTGTCACGAAATAATTATAACAAAAAAAAAAAAATTGGATGGAGTCGAACCCGCGCTGTCTATTGGAGATGACCAGCGCGCTAACCAATTGAGCTATCGGAGACCACTGGTGTTCGTATGGTTTTGTTTATTGACAAGTGTCAAATTAATCATGATATTTAAATTGACAATATTGTGCTAAATAAGTTGAATTTCTGAAATGATCATATCGGTAATCCATATTGTTGTGAAAATATTGTGTCGATTTGTAAAACATAACGCCATGAATCCACGATATACCACCGTATTCTTAGAATAAAAGCAATTGACTATGATCAGACTTTATAGCAATGGTTTATCGATGGGATGCATTCATGTGTGTATGGTCATGATGGTGTTTCGTTGGTTTACCGTCGCATCCTTAATACAAAGTCCATACAATATATTTAAATTTCATGATTAGTCTTACTTTAGGAACGAGACTGAATGCGGACATGCTTGAGTTCATGTCACGGTATGTACTATAATAAAAGAGAATCACTACTATCTCTTGATTCAGTTTACGAGTCACTTGAACATGTTAGCTCAGTTGATAAGTTGTCTGTCTTGTACTCAAAAAGTCCGAGTTCAATTCCTAACTATTTAATTTTTTTTTTTTTTTTTTGCTTTCTTTTAAAATAAATAATTTCTCATATCACTGAATTTCTGTTGAAATGAAAATGTGTAGGATTTTTTTCATAAATAAGATCACAAATAAAAGCAGAGCATCAACTGAGCTAACACACTGTACTTGTTCATCCATTATTGTATGTAGTCTAAATTAATGCTAACAAGTTGATTTGCTCCGTTACTTCAATTGAGGTAGACAGCATTAAATTGGAAAAACAAGTGTGCATGGGTTCGATTCCTTTATTTGTTTTTTGATCACGAGATGTTGTGATAACTTTTATTTTCTTCTATAACTTTAATATAAGATTTTAATTGGTGGAAACAATAATTTGTCATTTTAAAACCTAACTTTTTGACAGTTAAAGCGACGAATAGTGAACTTCAACATGGCCAAAAATATGGCTTTAAGACTTTTTAAGTGACCAGTCCCTAAATTTAAAATGTAGCCATTTATATTTTTGTGGTCAAGCATAATTATAGGATCTCTTACTGCTCCAAATTTGGTGTCAATATCATAATTACTTTTTGAGTTATAAGCAAAAAACTGAAATTAGATGATTTTTGTTCAACTTTTCAAATACAACCATGGCCAAAATGTGTTGGGACACTTACGGAAAACGTACACTATATTATGGCCTTATTTCCGTTATTGTTAACGTGATAAAATGGAGGTTTCTTTGGTGACAAGCCTAAAGCCTTTCCTAACACCCCAATCCTCCCCCTTCCCCACCAATCAATGTCGGGTGCCACTAGGCGCGTGTGACCAAAAAAGTAGGATTCAACATTGATCGGGGGGAGTGGGGGGCTTATTTACATTACCCTATCAAACCGTCCCAACACTTATGGCCAGCATTGTAGATCTTCAATTTTCTAATAAGTTTACAAGTCGGTGCTATATTCTATTTTGCTAAATTGGTTTGTGCACTATATATATATTGTACATAGTTATTAGTGTTACAGTGTTTATTGTTATTCATATCATTTTGTTAGTTATCATAATATAGCCCCACATATGTCTCAAAGAGTGATCTAGAGTACAACTTATTTATTGACATGTATATTGTTATGAGTTTGGCATATTGCCGAACATCGATTCATATCTTTGTCAAATTCATAATAATCCTGTATGGCGCCCTCATTTGCTCACTTATCACAATAAATCGCAGTTAACTAATTGATATTCTTCCCTCTGGATCTCTACCATTGATCCTTTGCCCTCAAATTCAAGAGAATGCGTGTGTAACATAAATTTAATAAAGAGGCAAATCGGTATTCGTCACTCTGCCAAACTCATATCGATATACAAAATTGCCATACCTCAAATACAATTACTGCTGCACACTATTTGTAGTAAAGTAGTTCACAAACACTAGCAATTGACGTCAACTTACAGACTACAAAGTAAACTTACAAGTAGCAAGTTATTATAACAGCAAACCTATTGAATCCACCATACGATATGAACATGACAATTTGACAATGTAATGAATGATACAGTATCATTCTGCTGCCGGCAGTAAATATGTGATTAATTAATATCAACCCAAGTTGACGTGTAAGTTTACTTTCTGTCAATGGTGGTTAGGCGAGATGAATTAAACTGTTCTAGTTCAGTTTGATAACATGATACGGGCATGTCACAATTTAATTGGAGAATGATCAACTGATGTCACATTTATGGATAGGAAGTTTTGATGTAGAGCGATTAAAACAGTGATGCTAGTGAATTTGACAAAAAGAGCTTCATATAATATTAGTTTCAAATAATACAACATGCACTATGGATCACAAGAACCTCATCTCAATGGCATAGTCCAATAACCTCAATTACATAATCATAGTGTAAAATCTGACCTCAAGTCTGACCTCGAGTTTTGTACCCAAATCTTCAAAAATCATTCAAGGAATGTACAAATGCATTGGGGTTTAAGAACTGTTCCCCTGAAAGATGAGCTTGTTGTGGATCCTAGTCATGCTAGTGATGTACAATGAGAGTGACAATGAGATTGATACGAACTACAGGATCTGACACATTCTCATTATTTAGAACAAAGTTCTTTAACTACGCTGTGTTTGAACACTGGTCGAATGAACTTTGGATGTGTTGGGTACAAAACTCATACCCGACATTAGAGGGTATACATTTGAGCTATGATGGAAGTTGACTATGTCATTGGAAATTAGACCATTTCGGCTGATATAGTGATGAGAGCAGATGCGAAGAACACTAGGATTCATAACATGCTCATCTATCAGGCCATAGTTCTTTAACCCCAATACATTTGTACATTTATTGAATGACCTTTGAAAATTTGGGTACAAAAACTCATGCTCTGCAAGTTGAGGTCAAATGTTACACTATGATTGTTTAATTGAGGTTATTTTATTATGCCATTAGGATTGCGAGTAATTTGATAGCTCACCAGAATAAACTACGTTTAATTAGACAAGTCTTGGATCAAAGTCGAAATTAGTTCTTACTTTCGACGGCTTCGCTTTCCGTTTCGGAAACGCGCCATCGGAATATTAATGATACTTCCCTTGTTTTGTTTTTTGCTTCAAGAGATTACTGAATTATGTATCCACAAACATGGCAAATCAAATCATTGAAACATTTGATTAATAATAGATAAAAACAGAAACATGAGAAATGTCAAGGACGCTAGAGGTACTTTAAAGACGATTTGCATCAGGAAAAAAATACAATTTGAATTTAAGCTTTTGTTCGAGTTCATCATAACCTTTATGATCCGCCCTTATCATGTTTATTATTTTTGTAGATAAAAATAAATGCTTGAAATGAAAGGGAAAAGAGTCAAAGACGAGTGATGTTCAGGGACTAAACAATACAAGACAATTGAATTGAAAGAGAACAAAGGACAAGATAATGTAGACAAGCAGAGAATCGGAGGAAACAAAATATGTTTTATTGAAGAGTGGATATAAAGATAGACTTCTCCGTAGTCCATTTGTCAGATTGTGCATACTCATGCTATTACATTTAAGCATGAAACTCTGATTTGTATTAATTTGAGTGCAATTGATAGATTTTCACATCTGATCTTTTTAGTCACCGTACTCCCTCTGTTAGCCTCCCATGTGGAATATTTTACTCGGGCTGTTCAGTATTGAAGTGAGCCATGCAGTATAATTATACCAATTATGTTGCATTCAATAACCATAACATAGGCATAGGTGTACTAAACTTTTACTGTCACTAATTATATAAACTTTTTATGACCATTTACTTTTGAATACTTTAATTCTAATAAACATCAGTACAATTTTGATTTCAATGGAATGCGTTCATTATGATTAAAAAGATATTTTTTATTTATCAAAAATCGACTATGGCATAGTCTAATATAAAGGTTGTCAATTATGTCGCTTTTCTATTATTCAGTTGTAACATGGAAGTGTAACCATGCATTTTCTGAATGTTTTTATCAAGCAACATACTCTATTGACCCACAAACATTTACAGACTAATAAATTGCAATTGTAATTGAACGTGAGAGATGATATACATTATTACTTATTATTTGACTTTGGGCTATTCCAGATGAAATCCACACACCCCCTATGGAAGACATGACCTTATTCTTCCACATATGGAGTGTGAATTTCAAATGGGGTTACATCAGTGACTCCATTTGAAATCTGCACCTCCTGTGTGGGAGATTAGGGCATGTCTTCCATAGGGTGATGGATTTAAAATGGAATAACCCATTTTAATGACATAGATCATGTTGCTCATCATGTCGCATTTGTGCCGACTTAATTGGAATCTTTTTTTTAGATGCTCTAAATCTGTTAACCCCAATATCATAAATACTCTATGACGGTTTATTGTAAACAATATTCACTAGAAGCAAAGCAGAAATATGTGACGAAATTAGAATTTCAAATATTCATGATCGTATTTGAAAAAAATGGACCACATTAAAGGAGGATAAAACAAGTCTTATTTTGAACATTGTATGTCGTGGTTATACCACAGATACTGCTAAAGTCGAGCAATAATCGGTTCTGACGACTCAACTGCTAAGGGCAAGGTATTTTATAGAGAGATATATTTCCAGATGTTACGAGTCCCTTTACTGCGACTTGCAGACAACAGACCGTTTTTTTGTTTTGCTTTTTTTAAAAGATGAATGAAAATCAGGTTCGGTATCGTGATGGCTTGGAAATACTTAAAAAGATATACTCAGCACAGTTAGTGCAAATGTCCATTGTAATATACTTTTAGTATTGACACGATACTTTGATCTTTATGTCATGTCTGATGGCTGCCTTGTGTTTGAAAACAATATCAACTTTTTGATAATATGTTATTTTTTGTTTATGTTTGTTTCTTCACATACTGACAGCCTGTAGTCTCATCTTTGGAAAAATGCAATGGTTCAAAATAAATTGTTCATCCTCCTTTAATGTGGTCCATATTTCGAATACGATCATGAAAATTATGATACGTTGCAACAGTTTAATAAGCTACAACTACGTATCTAAGATATCCTTTGTGTGTATCATTGTTCCTGTTGAGACAGATTAGTTCTACATAGCGACTTGGGCACGCTTTACAGAGACTTGCCGACATAATGCTATCTAGAGGCAAATGAGACACAACGTATAAAGGTATTCAAAGCGCCACGTACAAACATGCCTATAACCACTCCTTCTTACGATAACCTTTAAGGAATATACCAAGTTACAAAGAAGATGTCTTAAGGCTCCGCACATGTTAATTGTGTATTGAAAGCTTCACAAGTGTCTATAAAGGGCTCGGGTAAATAGTCGCCCTAGTTTTCGAGGTCTATAAGGTATATAGCTGATCATATAGATGGTAATTTCCAAATGAAGAGGCAACAGACATAGATCTGAAAGGACTAGCCTCCTTTTCTAAATTAGACTTCGTCTTGAGGATCCATATACAAAACAATCAATTATGTGTACTCAGGAGACGTTAGCGAAAGAGAGAAAGCTTCGGGTACATAAAAGGGCTTTTCACAAAATTAAACTGTTGTGTTGAGACGACAGAAAATTGAGGTTCGTTTCCTTGGCTTTTTGAATATATCGAAGCTTTTGAGAAAATGAGCTCTAGAATAGTACAAATTATAACAGAGTGTATTTGTCTTTTTCGATGACTTTCGGGGACTGAATGACGCCTTTGGAAAACTTAAAAGACAGAAAATCAAGTCATAAGGCTGTGTTTATTAACCGGGGTTATTACCTTCGTAACGCAGATTTCGGCTGCGCCGCTCCGGTCCACACCTTTCAATTACTTTTTATAGGATAAGAGTGATGATTGTTCGTGACCAAATTTGAAAACTACATAAAGAACATAATCACATGAGTGCAAACATGACTAGCACATGTTCAGTGGTTCTTGAGTTGGTGCCACAAAATATTAGGCTATGTAGTTAAAGTAATTCGAGTATGCCAATGTTAAAGACTGTTTTGCCGTTTGCACAGAATTAAGCCCGTAAGTGGGGTTCACATTTAGCACCAGCGGCGTCAATGTTGTGCCATTTTCATGTCCATTACGCACAAGTGGTTGTGATACTCGCATGATATACCCTTAATAAAGTATTAATGTTACATAGATTTACGTTTCCTGCTTGAAACTATCTATTAGTGTTATTACCTTTCAGTTTAAGAACTAGGTCAAAATGTCTCGCGTTAATAAACCTATATGTCTAACCAAATACGATAGGTGAAATGTTTCCATGCATTTTAACCACGTACGATATATGAACACCTGGTGTCGTATTTGCCACATTCCCGCCAATTTTTACTCAGAATTGGGAGCATTTTAAAAGAGGTATAGTATTTTACACACAATAAGCACTCTCGGAGGAGTTAGCATGCTCACGTTCAAACTTGATGTGCTTCATTTGAGATGTTGAACATTGTACTTGTGTCATCATTCACATTCTAATACCACACTTAAATACAAGAAAATGAAATTTTGTGTTAACCTGTTTTTGTCAAATCTAGATGTTTTATCTCTTTTTGTTATTTTGTGACGTATTTTCAACAATCAACAGAATAGAAGCAAACGCCGTAACAAATATCAACTAATATCATTTTCAGGCATCGCAACTGATCATGTCAATAATTCAAATTACTATTATATAGCATGTCACATTTGAGCCGACTTTTAATTGGAATTGTTTTCAGATGCTCATCCTTTGATCCCAGTACTCTGTAACAGTATATCGTAAACAATATTTACTAGTAGCCATGCAGACTAATGTGAAGAAAATTAGAATTTCAAATATTCATGATCATTATTTGAAACATGGGCCATATTTTGAAAGGAGGATAAAATAATGAACATAATACTAGGTATATCACCTCAAAAATAAGGGCAGCAGAAACACGTTATTTAATGTTTCTGCATGAATGACCTTTATTAAAGCATCAAAAATCAAAAAACCGAATTGAAATCGGTCAATGCATTGTGACGTAGTGTCAATTTTAAGATGCTCATAAATGGAATGCAAATCTGCCACAAATTGATGTAATGACAAAATTGGCACATTTCGAGATTTTGAAGGTTTATTTGGACACTTGCTTGAAAAAGCAACGTTAATTTAAGTATCACAGGTTAATTGCCTATCTTTTTTAACTTCGTCAAAGAAAACAAAATTTAAAAATCTATCGTTGAATAATTATAATAAATTAACCAAATATACTATTTTAGCAATTCCGGCCAATCTGCAGACAAATAAAAGTTGAAAAAATGACTAAGTTCAGCTAATTAATATGCAAAATTGATGCCAAAAGAAAACCGTACATGATATCAGGGTGCGGTTTTTTCACAAACATATGTATACAAAGTTCTTTCAATTGATAACAAAAAAATACACAAAAAGTAATCAATTATGCAAATTAGCTTATTACAGCTAATTATGTATTCATGATATTATTATGTAAATTAGGCATGAGTAATTTTGGGTTTTTTCAATATTTAATGAAAGTCTTTTCATTCATCATGAATTTGTCAAGTATGAACCTGTTATGATGTTGAGTAAAGAATATGCAGTTAATTACTTTAATATAATACAAAAAATACAAACTTTGACATTTTGACGGTGTCTGGAATAGAATTTTCATTTTTTCTGTAAATATGGTATGTGTCACCATTGCTCAAAGCCAAATCCGAAAAGTAAAAATAAAAATTCATTTGCAATGAGACTTTAAATTAACATTTTGTTATCTGGATTAACATGGGAAGAGGAATGGTAAAAGGAACAGCCCCTCTATTATACCGCGTATACAAAAATGGTGTGGCCTTGGACACACACAATGGCTTAGAGCTATTGTGATTTGGAATATTACTCCCTTTAAACTCACTTAAAAAATGTTTTGTTTCAAATCGTTTTCCTCAAGTGTGCCATTCGTTGTCGACGGAAATAATTTACATGCTTAGAAAGATTAGTATTTCAGCTAAATGGTGGTAGATCTTGATTTTTCAAAAGGCCTATATTTATTGATTTATGAAGGATCTTCAACAATCCATAAAAACATGTAGTAGCTCTTAAACGAAGCAATATTTTTTTTTTTTGAATCTTTCTTAGAGGATGTATGAAATTCAAATGGATCTACCTAAAGTGTTAATTCCATTTGAAATTCATACTCCTCCTGTGGGCGATATTTCCAAAATTAGTAGTTTGGATTTTAAATGGAATAGCCCAATGCGTGCAAACGCCGTAACAAATATCAACTAATATCATTTTCAGGCATCGAACTGATCACTTCAATAATTCAAATTACTATTATATAGCATGTCACATTTGAGCCGATTTTTAATTGGAATTGTTTTCAGATGCTCATCCTTTAATCCCAGTACTCTGTAACAGTATATCGTAAACAATATTTACAAGTAGCCATGCAGGAAAATGTGAAGAAAATTAGAATTTGAAATATTCATGATCATTATTTGAAACATGGGCCATATTTTGAAAGGAGGATAAAATAATGGATATAATACTGTAAAGCACTGTTAAAGCATTGAGCAGTGTAACGCTTTAACGTGAAAACAAACGTATACCGACTATTGATGATTCAGTTTAATACATTATCTTTTACAAGTCCTTTAAATTAATATGTTTGTTAAAACGCGCAGTGATTTATAGCGCGCTACGCACAGGCACAACAACGCCTAGACGTTGATCCACAAGCCTCAGCACACTTTACATGTTGTTGCTGACCACTACGGCCCCACATCCTACGGCCCCACATCATTCCATTTAACAAAAAATCAGGGACTTTGCTGCTTCAACAGCTGCTCAAGAGCGTACACCCTAGATATTCCACAAATAACCTTCGCAACCAGGATCAGCTCCCCTTGTTTCGTACGGGTTACAATGAGACAATTAGCAGTAAGTTCCTTGTCCAAGGGAATTTCAAGCAAACTCATTTTTTCCACGAGAGCGTACTAGGCACCACCAGGGTTCGAACCCGCAACATCTCGCACCATAGTCGAACGCCTTATCGATTGAGCTAATTAACTGCTAACAATCAGTTAGTTACGTTAATCAACTGTTACGAGTGTTTGTAATGACTGCACGATACTTTGAAAGACTTGGGTAGCAATATATATTATACTTCTTATAATATTAGTTGTAGAAGTTCATATTACGTATTTTGTCAATGTTCAAAATAATGTAGAAACGAAGCACGAACATGCCTAATGAATAATGATTCTATGGGTTTTCATATTATGTTCTATAATTTATGTCTTTGAGGCATAATGTAATCCGGTCGCCACGTACTAAAGTGCTAGTAATGCCAGTTCATTACTTCTTAAGATATCATTTAAAATGTTAAAGAATATATCAAGTTAAAAAGAAGATGTCTTAAGGGGGTACTACACCCCTGGCCAATTTTGTGTCTATTTTTACATTTTTCTCAAAAATTATAGCGCATTGGTGACAGGTAAGATATGTATATTATAGGGGCAAGGACTACAACTACTGCACTGAAAATTCAGCAACTCAAGGCAAGTAGTTATTGATTTATTGATCAAATATTGGTTTCCCTCATTTTTGACTGTAACTCCACAACTGTTGTCTGTGCTGAAATAAAATTTCCAGTGCAGTAGTTGTAGTCCTTGCCCCTATGATATACATATCTTACTTGTCACCAATGCCGTATAATTTTTGAGAAAAATGCAAAAATAGGCACAAAATTGGGCAGGGTGTAGTACCCCCTTAAGGCTCCGCACGTGTTAATTGTGTATTGGAAGCTACACAAGTGTCTATAAAGGGCTCAGGTAAATAGTCGCCCTAGTTTTCGAGGTCTATAAGGTATATAGCTGATCATATAGATGGTAATTTCCAAATGAAGAGGCAACAGACATAGATCTGGAAGGACTAGCTTCCTTTTCTAAATTACAATTCGTCTTAGAGGATCCATATACAAAACAATCAATTATGTGTACTCCGGAGACGTTAGCGAAAGAGAGAAAGCTTCGGGTACATAAAAGGGCTTTCTCAAAATTAAACTGCTATAGAGACAGCAGAAAATTGAGGTTCGTTTCTGGCTTTTTGAACATATTAAAGCTTTTGAAAAAATGTGCTCTAGAATAGTACAATACCAGAGTATATTTGTCTTTTTCGATGACTTTGGGGACTTAATGACGCCTTTGGAAAATTAAAAGACAAGTCAAACCGTTGTGAACGATGTGTTTATCAACCGCGGGTATATTACCTTCTTAGCGCGGTTTTCGACTGCTCCGCTTCGGTATACACCTTTCATTTGAAATTTGAAAAGGTTAAGAGTTGTGATTGTTCGTGACCACATTTGAAAACTACATAAAGAACTTCACAATAAAACTAGTGCAAACATGCCTAGTACTTGTCCAGAGGTTCTTGAGCTTGTGCCACAAATTATTAGGCTATGTGGATTAAGTAATTCGTGTATATGTTAAGAACTGTGTTGCCGTTTGCAGCACAAAATTAAGTCCGCAAGTGGATGCACATTTAGCATCATTGGCGTCAATGTTACGCACAAGCGGTTGTGATACTCACATGATATACCCTTAATAAAGTATTAATGTTACATAGATTTACGTTTCCTGCTTGAAACTATCTATTAGTGTTATTACCTTTCAGTTTAAGAACTACAATGCTGGCCATAAGTGTTGGGACGGTTTGATAGGGTAATTTAAATAAACCCCCACTCCCCCCGATCAATGTTGAATCCTACTTTTTTGGTCACACGCGCCTAGTGGCACCCAACATTGATTGGTGGGGAAGGGGGAGGGTTGGGGTGTTAGGAAAGGGTTTAGGCTTGTCACCAAAGAAACTTCCACTTTATCACGTTAACAATAACGGAAATAAGGCAATAATATAGTGTACGTTTTCCATAAGTGTCCCAACACATTTTGGCCATGGTTGTATTTGAAAAGTTGAAAAAAAATCATCTAATTTCAGTTTTTTGCTTATAACTCAAAAAGTAATTATGATATTGACACCAAATTTGGAGCAGTAAGAGATCCTATCATTTTGCTTGACCACAAAAAATATAAATGGCTACATTTTAAATTTAGGGACTGGTCACTTTAAAAGTCTTAAAGCCATATTTTTGGCCATGTTTAAGTTCACTATTCGTCACTTTAATTGTCAAAACGTTAGGATTTAAAATGACAAATTATTGTTTTCACCAATTAAAATCTTATATTAAAGTTATAGAAGAAAATAAAATTTATCACAAAATCGTGATCAAAAAAACAAATAAAGGAATCGAACCCATGCACACTAGTTTTTCCAATTTAATGCTGTCTACCTCAATTGAAGTAACGGAGTAAATCAACTTGTTAGCATTAATTTAGACTACATACAATAATGGATGAACAAGTACAGTGTGTTAGCTCAGTTGATGCTCTGCTTTTATTTGTGATCTTATTTATGAAAAAAAAATCCTACACTTTTTCATTTTCATTTCAACAGAAATTCAGTGATGTGAGAAATTATTTATTTTAAAAAGAAAGCAAAAAAAAAAAAAAAAAAAATTCAATCGTTAGGAATTGAACTTGGACTTTTTGAGTACAAGACAGACGACTTATCAACTGAGCTAACATGTTGAAGTGACATTACGAAGTATTTTTAGGTATAAAAGCTATTACAAATGGAATAAAAGTGTTGAAACTAACCCGCTGCTTATAGGACATGAAACGTAGCTTATTGGCTATAGAACAACGGTATTCAAGGCCTTTTCGAAGAAAATCGATTCTTAAGAGGCATTATCTGTTATTTTGGAGAATTTTTTAAAAATGTTTGCCACGGTCAAAAAATGGATTTCCTTTAAACTTTCATATTTGATGCACCTTGACCTGAAACAAACACACATGAAATAAATTTGGGAAAAATATCCCCGTTGCCATGGTAACAGCCAAATTTTCATTTTAGGCCTATTTTCACAATTTTTGCATTTTTCAGCAGTCAATTTGTCAAGTTTTGAAGCCAGTGTTACTAATATACACAATATATATATACTGTTTTCTTTATAAGGTATGAATAGGTCAAACCTTAGATGCCGCATTGAAAGTATAAAAATAATCACCAGATGTCAGGGTGGGTTATACCATTTATTTGAAATAGGGGTGTTTTTCAATTTTTTCAAAGTATGAAAATATACCAACTTTTTATAGCTCATAAACCATATGGTAGTGCTCCGATTTCAACATCGACCACAGCATGTTGAGATGATACATTGGTCTTATGAAAAGTTACATTTGAGCTTGGGGAAAACACATCTGTATATACAGTGTTGCCAGACGTTTTCCTATTTTTCGAAATTCAACACAAATCTCACCTTAAGTTAAATGATGTGAAAATGAAACATCATCCTTTCAAGGAACATTTATTAGAAAGAGAGTTTTATTCATATCAAATTTGATCAGTTATAATGGTCAGTGTTGTTCTAAACCACATGGGTGTTGCCATAATTGGGGTTTTATTGTGATTTGTGGATATTTTCAACTTTTTAAAAGTTATAAAAATACCAAAATGCATTTCTATAATAAAGAAAGAAACATCGACCTCGTCATGTTGAGATGATACATTGGCCTTATGGAAAAGTTATTTTGATCGGGGGGTAAAACATCAGTTTATACAGTGTTGCCAGATATTTTCCTATTTTTTCAAAATTCAACACAAGTCTCGTCGTAAGTTAAAAGATATGAAAATGAAACTTCACCTTCATATGGAACATATCTTTTTAGAAAGAAAGTTAATTTCATATTCAATTTGATCATCTGGGATGGTCAGTGTTATTCTAAGCCATATGGGTGTTGCCATAGCTGGCGTTTAATATGACAATAGTTAGATATTTCCAGCTTTTTACAAGTCTTAAAAATAGTACACACCTTTAAAATTATTGTGGAATGAACGCAATATTAAGGTTAAAAATTAACCTAAGAACACTTGGTATGTGAATTTAAATTTTAAATTTGAGTTCGGAAAATATTTCCTTGTATACAGTATTGCCAGATATTATCACATAATTCAAAATTCAACGTATGTTGAGCTTTTTCAGCTTTTTGTCAGCTTTTTCAGCTATTTTTCAGTCTTAAAAATGCCAAAATACAATGGCATGCATTCCTAAAATAAAGATGTGAAAATGAAACATCGACCTCATCATGTTGAGATGATACATCGGTCTTATGAATAATTTACATTTAAAAAAAAAAAAAAACATCTGTTTATACAGTGTTGCCAGATATTGTCCTATTTTGGCAGAATTCAGCACTAGTTTCACCTTAGGTTGAAAATGAAAGTTTATTAGAAAGAAATTTACTTTCATATTAAATTTGATCAGTTGTACAAATGGTCAGTGTTGTTCCAAACCACATGGGTGTTGCCATAATTAGGGTTAAATAGCGAGATGTGTTTATTTTGAACTTTTTACAAGTTTTAAAAATACCAAAATACCATGGTATGCATTCCTTAAAAAATATGTGGAAGTGAAACATCAACTTCACCATGTTGAAATGATACATATTTGGTCTTATGAAAAATGTACACTTAAGTTTGGGGAAAACATATGTTTACACACAGTGTTGCCAGATATTTTCGAAATTTTTTCGAAATTTAACACAAGTCTCACCTTAAGTTAAATGATGCGAAAATGAAACTTCACCTTCACAAGGAAAGTTTATTAAAATGAAATTTACTTTCATATTAAATTCGATCAGTTGTATAAATGGTCAGTGTTGTTCCAAACCACATGGGTGTTGCCATAATTAGGGTTTAATAGTGAGATGTCGATATTTTTATAAGTCATAAGGGTTCAAATAGCGACGTTTTCACATATTTTTTGTGGACCTGAGAGCACATCAGACATATATTGAAATTTGCGATATAATACAAATTTTATGGCAAATGATTAAAAATTTATATTTTTGAAATTTAACAGATCTCAAAAGTAAATTGTATAAATCCAGTGATATGTACTTAAAATGTATGTAGCTGGAATGAAAAGCCGTCCATATGAAAATTTGCCCTTTCGTATTGAAGATATAGATTTTTTCACCAAAACACCTAATGTCTTTTGGGGAAAAATCTATATCTTCACTATGAATGGTCAAATTTTTCAATTAACATTAATTAATTGATTAGTGGTCGGTTTTTCATCCCAGCTACATACACTTTAAGTACACATCATTAGATTTATTAAATTAACTGTAATATGTCAAAAAATAAAAAAATTCAATATGCATAATTTACCCTAAAATTTTTATTGTATCGCGAATTAAAAAAAAATCAAAATTATTTTATATCAGAAGGACATTCCTTGTATTCAAAATGCAATTTGGTATGTCTGATGTGCTCTCAGGTCCGACAAAAATACTGTGCAAAGGTGGGTGACCAACCCCTTAAAATACAACACAGAAAACATCAAACATATACTTTATAATATACATAAAAGCCATAATGTTTTTACCAATATACACATACTAGCTAGGCTAAAATAAATTAAAATAACATAAGATTGTTACATTGCAAAAAGATGCATATAAGAGTAAGATAATGTTTAAATTACGCCTACCCCATATTATTAAAGCACACATCCCAACTATACTTGCAAAAAAGATATGGGGAAGAAATGGGCAAAAAACTATATAGATCCAGCAAATGTCTCGAAAGATATGAGAATAGTCAAAGGCAATAACGCACAGAACCTTTTCACAGCCAGACAAATTAATGTCAGTTACCTTTCCCGAGACCCGAGAGGAGCTCGCATGAGAGTCGAAAGTATGAAGAAGAAATGACCATTGAAATGTTGCATGATATTGTTGCTAATTCTCTGTCATTCAAGCATCCCCTGCTCATTGATGACATGAATTTGTATGAGCTTGTAAAAAGGAAGCAACTAAAATTAAGCTTTCAAGACTGAAGGAGATTTATATGAACACTTTTGCAGATACTTGCAGGGTTAAAGCAAAATAAAAAATCACCAAATGTTGATAAAGGTTGTCTGAGGAAATATCCGTTTCAAGTAGAAAAAGAGGACTACTGGGCACAGTATACCTATGACATGACCCCGGAGGGGTTCTCCTGGTTAAAGGTATACGGGGATGTGCCACGGTTTTGGGGGTACCTTAGTGGAGACAATACACCAAATTGGGTGCAGTAAGGCAAAAGTGCCCATAAAAGCGCCAAATTAGGACAAATTTGTGTGCTTTTTGGGTGTTTTTTGTGAATCATTGGAATACTATAGCTGTAACTTTAATAAGGTGTCATTTTAAAGTTGAAAATGTATCCACATTTCACTATTAACTCCATTTATAGTGGCATTATCCATGTGGTTTATTTATGGCAGCGATTTAAACAATATAAATCCTAAAGTGAGACATACGTTGAATTTTGAATATATGTGATAATAACTGGCAATACTGTATAGAAGGAAATATTTTCCGAACTCAAATTTAAAATTTAAATTCACATACTAAGTGTTCTTAGGGTAATTTTTAACCTTAATATTGCGTTCATTCCACAATAATTTTAAGGATGTGTACTATTTTTAAGACTTGTAAAAAGCTGGAAATATCTAAATTGTCATATTAAACGCCAGCTATGGCAACACCCATAGGGCTTAGAAATAACACTGACCATCCCAGATGATCAAATTGAATATGAAATTAACTTTCTTTCTAAAAAGATATGTTCCGTATGAAGGTGAAGTTTCATGTTCATATCTTTTAACTTAGGGCGAGACTTGTGTTGAATTTTGAAAAAAATAGGAAAATGTCTGGCAACACTGTATAAACTGATGTTTTACCCCCCCCCCCCCAGATCAAAATAACTTTTTCATAAGGCCAATGTATCATCTCAACATGACGAGGTCGATGTTTCTTTCTTTATTATAGAAATGCAATTTGGTATTTTTCTGACTTGTAAAAAGTTGAAAATATCCACACCTCACAATTAAACCCCAATTATGGCAACACCCATGTGGTTTATCTGGCAACACTGTATAAACTGATGTCTTACCCCGCTCCCAGATCAAAATAACTTTTTCATAAGGCCAATATATCATCTCAACATGACGAGGTCGATGTTTCTTTCTTTATTATAGAAATGCATTTTGGTATTTTTATGACTTTTAAAAAGTTGAACATATCCACAAATCACAATAAAACCCCAATTATGGCAACACCCATGTGGTTTAGAACAACACTGACCATTATAACTGATCAAATTTGATATGAATAAAAACTCTCTTTCTAATAAATGTTCCTTGAAAGGATGATGTTTCATTTTCACATCATTTAACTTAAGGTGAGATTTGTGTTGAATTTCGAAAAATAGGAAAATGTCTGGCAACACTGTATATACAGATGTGTTTTCCCCAAGCTCAAATGTAACTTTTTCATAAGACCAATGTATCATCTCAACATGCTGTGGTCGATGTTGAAATCGGAACACTACCATATGGTTTATGAGCTATACAAAGTTGGTATATTTTCATACTTTGACAAAATTGAAAAACACCCCTATTTCAAATAAATGGTATAACCCACCCTGACATCTGGTGATTATTTTTATACTTTCATTGCGGCCTCTAAGGTTCGACCTATTCATACCTATAAAGAAAAAAATCATATTTATATTGTGTATATTAGTAACACTGGCTTCAAAACTTGACAATTTGACTGCTGAAAAATGCAAAATTGTGAAAATAGGCCTAAAATTGACATTTGCCTGTTACCATGGCAACGGGGATATTTTTCCGAAATTTATCCCATGTGTGTTAGTTTGAGGTCAAGGTCCATCAAATATGAAAGTATAAAGAAAATCTATTTTTGACCGTGGCAATTATATTCTCGAAAATAACAGATAGTTCCTCTTAAAGTGTAAGAAAGTTTGAAACCCACGGTATGCACTCGTAAACTGAATCAAGAGATAGTAGTGATTCTCTTTTATTATAGTGCATACCGTGACATGAACTCAAGCATGTCCGCATTCAGGCTCGTTCCTAAAGTAAGACTAATCATGAAATTTAAATATATTGTATGGACTTTGTATTTAGGATGCGACGGTAAACCAACGAAACACCATCATGACCATACGCAAATGAATGCATCCCATCGATAAACCATTGCTATAAAGTCTGATCATAGTCAATTGCTTTTATTCTAAGAATACGGTGGTATATCGTGGATTCATGGCGTTATGTTTTACAAATCGACACAATATTTTCACAACAATATGGATTACCGATATGATCATTTCAGAAATTCAACTTATTTAGCTTAATATTGTCAATTTAAATATCATGATTAATTTGACACTTGTCAATAAACAAAACCATACGAAAACCAGTGGTCTCCGATAGCTCAATTGGTTAGCGTGCTGTTCATCTCCTGTAGACACCGCGGGTTCGACTCCATCCAATTTTTTTTATTGTTATAATTATTTCGTGACAATTTTCTTTCAAATTACTTTGCAGACGAACAAACTCCTTTTTTCAAATAACATGCAAAATGTAACTATTATGCGCATTTATTGTGGCTTTTTAGTATTATATACTGCGTTTGTTGTGTTATAAAGGTAATGTTGTATCATGAAGATCATTCACCTTTTGTTGTAACTTATCTCTAAATCATGAACTATCATATTTACTAGTACGGTATTCATCCTTCAAATCGGCATGACCTAATATGCTGAATCCATGAATCACGGATACCAACAATAATGTATATGCTTTGACTTGCTAATTTGCATCAAACAAAATGACCACCAAAATCATTAGAGTTGTACATACTAATTTAATGATTTTGGTGGTTATTTTGTTTTTATGCAAATTAGAAGGTCAAAACATTACTATTATTTATGGTATCCATGGTTGTTGGATTCAGCATACCCAAATTGACTTTAAAAAATAGATACCGTTTTTAACTTAAAAATGCACCTAACACTTCTATTTCTCAGCAGGAAGTCGACTAGACTAATAGGATATGAAGGTGAATAGTCAATGATGTTTGCTATCTTCTGAAGATGAAATTCTGATTTAGGAATTATGTGTAATATTATAATAATTATTCTTTTTATGTGCTATGTTATTTTTCAAACGTAAGTTTCTTTGAAAGCGCTTTAATAGATTTCAGTCATAAAACGTAATTTAAGCCCACTCCTGCCAACTATAATTATATTTACACGATATACTCGTTGCAAATACCACATACGTTTTTGATGCAAACGATGACAATTATTAAAGTTTGTTATTTTGTCTAAAAATTAGCTTTTTTTAATTTAAGTATTAATTTTTTTCCAAAGTCACTCTTTTAAAAGACTTCAATCAATTCCTGTCAACAAATACCATGTATTTCTGGCGACTAAATTACTACTCTTTCAAAATAAAACGTCATTTTAAGCAAAATACGTAGTTCGCATAGGCTAATAATGTACAGCACGCACTGTAAAATACATGATATTGCGTATAAAAAGCGACCGTATCGTTATATCACGTGAGGAAAATCCAATAGTTTTTATATAAGTGAAAAGATAAATAGTTTCTCTATTTTCATGTAAAATTTGATGACAATCCAAGCTATGGTTGAGGAGATATGGGCCAAAACACACATTTTAAAATTGGATTTTTTTGTACCTTAGAGACAATGCTGGCCATAAGTGTTGGGACGGTTTGATAGGGTAATTTAAATAAACCCCCACTCCCCCCGATCAATGTTGAATCCTACTTTTTTGGTCACACGCGCCTAGTGGCACCCAACATTGATTGGTGGGGAAGGGGAGGGTTAGGTGTTAGGAAAGGGTTTAGGCTTGTCACCAAAGAAACTTCCACTTTATCACGTTAACAATAACGGAAATAAGGCAATAATATAGTGTACGTTTTCCATAAGTGTCCCAACACATTTTGGCCATGGTTGTATTTGAAAAGTTGAAAAAAAATCATCTAATTTCAGTTTTTTGCTTATAACTCAAAAAGTAATTATGATATTGACACCAAATTTGGAGCAGTAAGAGATCCTATCATTTTGCTTGACCACAAAAAATATAAATGGCTACATTTTAAATTTAGGGACTGGTCACTTTAAAAGTCTTAAAGCCATATTTTTGGCCATGTTTAAGTTCACTATTCGTCACTTTAATTGTCAAAACGTTAGGATTTAAAATGACAAATTATTGTTTTCACCAATTAAAATCTTATATTAAAGTTATAGAAGAAAATAAAATTTATCACAAAATCTCGTGATCAAAAAACAAATAAAGGAATCGAACCCATGCACACTTGTTTTTCCAATTTAATGCTGTCTACCTCAATTGAAGTAACGGAGTAAATCAACTTGTTAGCATTAATTTAGACTACATACAATAATGGATGAACAAGTACAGTGTGTTAGCTCAGTTGATGCTCTGCTTTTATTTGTGATCTTATTTATGAAAAAAAAAAATACTACACATTTTCAATTTCATTTAAACAGAAATTCAGTGATGTGAGAAATTATTTATTTTAAAAAGAAAGCAAAAAAAAAAAAAAAAAAAAATTCAATCGTTAGGAATTGAACTTGGACTTTTTGAGTACAAGACAGACGACTTATCAACTGAGCTAACATGTTGAAGTGACATTACGAAGTATTTTTAGGTATAAAAGCTATTACAAATGGAATAAAAGTGTTGAAACTAACCCGCTGCTTATAGAGGAATCCAAATTCACGCATTCCTACACCTGACTAGCAGCCTTTAGTTGGGTAGCCGTCAGCTACAATGCACTCAAAATGTGAAATGAGTTGGCCTTGGCGGAAATTTTAAACTGCATTCCATCACCCGTTTTACACCTTCCGCGAAAACACAGGCAGTCAAAAGAATAACACAATACAGTTCCCTTCGACTAAACGCACAGCATGGTCTATTCGCTGTTGAAGTGACATAATAATCGGATTAACTACACGCGGTATCTATGCATTGATGTACTTGCGAACAAAAGGACTATGTATGAATAGATGCGACGGGATTACCTGCGGAATTATCTCCATTATATATCTTATTAGCTATTATTCTATTAACCCTCCTCGTCCTTGCATCTTCTCTAGGGTTTAGGCGGCTTTCATTTGCACAATTGGACGCTCAAAACACCAGGTTGGTGCTAGCGGCTACCCAAAGATGTCCGACCAAATCCTGACCATGACTTGGCTCCTTGGATTCGTCTATAGGACATGAAACGTAGCTTATTGGCTATAGAACAACGGTATTCAAGGCCTTTTCGAAGAAAATCGATTCTTAAAGTGTAAGAAAGTTTGAAACCCACGGTATGCACTCGTAAACTGAATCAAGAGATAGTAGTGATTCTCTTTTATTATAGTGCATACCGTGACATGAACTCAAGCATGTCCGCATTCAGGCTCGTTCCTAAAGTAAGACTAATCATGAAATTTAAATATATTGTATGGACTTTGTATTTAGGATGCGACGGTAAACCAACGAAACACCATCATGACCATACGCAAATGAATGCATCCCATCGATAAACCATTGCTATAAAGTCTGATCATAGTCAATTGCTTTTATTCTAAGAATACGGTGGTATATCGTGGATTCATGGCGTTATGTTTTACAAATCGACACAATATTTTCACAACAATATGGATTACCGATATGATCATTTCAGAAATTCAACTTATTTAGCTTAATATTGTCAATTTAAATATCATGATTAATTTGACACTTGTCAATAAACAAAACCATACGAAAACCAGTGGTCTCCGATAGCTCAATTGGTTAGCGTGCTGTTCATCTCCTGTAGACACCGCGGGTTCGACTCCATCCAATTTTTTTTATTGTTATAATTATTTCGTGACAATTTTCTTTCAAATTACTTTGCAGACGAACAAACTCCTTTTTTCAAATAACATGCAAAATGTAACTATTATGCGCATTTATTGTGGCTTTTTAGTATTATATACTGCGTTTGTTGTGTTATAAAGGTAATGTTGTATCATGAAGATCATTCACCTTTTGTTGTAACTTATCTCTAAATCATGAACTATCATATTTACTAGTACGGTATTCATCCTTCAAATCGGCATGACCTAATATGCTGAATCCATGAATCACGGATACCAACAATAATGTATATGCTTTGACTTGCTAATTTGCATCAAACAAAATGACCACCAAAATCATTAGAGTTGTACATACTAATTTAATGATTTTGGTGGTTATTTTGTTTTTATGCAAATTAGAAGGTCAAACATTACTATTATTTATGGTATCCATGGTTGTTGGATTCAGCATACCCAAATTGACTTTAAAAAATAGATACCGTTTTTAACTTAAAAAATGCACCTAACACTTCTATTTCTCAGCAGGAAGTCGACTAGACTAATAGGATATGAAGGTGAATAGTCAATGATGTTTGCTATCTTCTGAAGATGAAATTCTGATTTAGGAATTATGTGTAATATTATAATAATTATTCTTTTTATGTGCTATGTTATTTTTCAAACGTAAGTTTCTTTGAAAGCGCTTTAATAGATTTCAGTCATAAAACGTAATTTAAGCCCACTCCTGCCAACTATAATTATATTTACACGATATACTCGTTGCAAATACCACATACGTTTTTGATGCAAACGATGACAATTATTAAAGTTTGTTATTTTGTCTAAAAATTAGCTTTTTTTAATTTAAGTATTAATTTTTTCTATTGTCACTCTTTTAAAAGACTTCAATCAATTCCTGTCAACAAATACCATGTATTTCTGGCGACTAAATTACTACTCTTTCAAAATAAAACGTCATTTTAAGCAAAATACGTAGTTCGCATAGGCTAATAATGTACAGCACGCACTGTAAAATACATGATATTGCGTATAAAAAGCGACCGTATCGTTATATCACGTGAGGAAAATCCAATAGTTTTTATATAAGTGAAAAGATAAATAGTTTCTCTATTTTCATGTAAAATTTGATGACAATCCAAGCTATGGTTGAGGAGATATGGGCCAAAACACACATTTTAAAATTGGATTTTTTTGTACCTTAGAGACAATGCTGGCCATAAGTGTTGGGACGGTTTGATAGGGTAATTTAAATAAACCCCCACTCCCCCCGATCAATGTTGAATCCTACTTTTTTGGTCACACGCGCCTAGTGGCACCCAACATTGATTGGTGGGGAAGGGGAGGGTTAGGTGTTAGGAAAGGGTTTAGGCTTGTCACCAAAGAAACTTCCACTTTATCACGTTAACAATAACGGAAATAAGGCAATAATATAGTGTACGTTTTCCATAAGTGTCCCAACACATTTTGGCCATGGTTGTATTTGAAAAGTTGAAAAAAAATCATCTAATTTCAGTTTTTTGCTTATAACTCAAAAAGTAATTATGATATTGACACCAAATTTGGAGCAGTAAGAGATCCTATCATTTTGCTTGACCACAAAAAATATAAATGGCTACATTTTAAATTTAGGGACTGGTCACTTTAAAAGTCTTAAAGCCATATTTTTGGCCATGTTTAAGTTCACTATTCGTCACTTTAATTGTCAAAACGTTAGGATTTAAAATGACAAATTATTGTTTTCACCAATTAAAATCTTATATTAAAGTTATAGAAGAAAATAAAATTTATCACAAAATCTCGTGATCAAAAAACAAATAAAGGAATCGAACCCATGCACACTTGTTTTTCCAATTTAATGCTGTCTACCTCAATTGAAGTAACGGAGTAAATCAACTTGTTAGCATTAATTTAGACTACATACAATAATGGATGAACAAGTACAGTGTGTTAGCTCAGTTGATGCTCTGCTTTTATTTGTGATCTTATTTAAAAAAAAAAAATCCTACACTTTTTCATTTTCATTTCAACAGAAATTCAGTGATGTGAGAAATTATTTATTTTAAAAAAAAAGAAAAAAAAAAAAAAAAAAAAAAAATTCAATCGTTAGGAATTGAACTTGGACTTTTTGAGTACAAGACAGACGACTTATCAACTGAGCTAACATGTTGAAGTGACATTACGAAGTATTTTTAGGTATAAAAGCTATTACAAATGGAATAAAAGTGTTGAAACTAACCCGCTGCTTATAGAGGAATCCAAATTCACGCATTCCTACACCTGACTAGCAGCCTTTAGTTGGGTAGCCGTCAGCTACAATGCACTCAAAATGTGAAATGAGTTGGCCTTGGCGGAAATTTTAAACTGCATTCCATCACCCGTTTTACACCTTCCGCGAAAACACAGGCAGTCAAAAGAATAACACAATACAGTTCCCTTCGACTAAACGCACAGCATGGTCTATTCGCTGTTGAAGTGACATAATAATCGGATTAACTACACGCGGTATCTATGCATTGATGTACTTGCGAACAAAAGGACTATGTATGAATAGATGCGACGGGATTACCTGCGGAATTATCTCCATTATATATCTTATTAGCTATTATTCTATTAACCCTCCTCGTCCTTGCATCTTCTCTAGGGTTTAGGCGGCTTTCATTTGCACAATTGGACGCTCAAAACACCAGGTTGGTGCTAGCGGCTACCCAAAGATGTCCGACCAAATCCTGACCATGACTTGGCTCCTTGGATTCGTCTATAGGACATGAAACGTAGCTTATTGGCTATAGAACAACGGTATTCAAGGCCTTTTCGAAGAAAATCGATTCTTAAAGTGTAAGAAAGTTTGAAACCCACGGTATGCACTCGTAAACTGAATCAAGAGATAGTAGTGATTCTCTTTTATTATAGTGCATACCGTGACATGAACTCAAGCATGTCCGCATTCAGGCTCGTTCCTAAAGTAAGACTAATCATGAAATTTAAATATATTGTATGGACTTTGTATTTAGGATGCGACGGTAAACCAACGAAACACCATCATGACCATACGCAAATGAATGCATCCCATCGATAAACCATTGCTATAAAGTCTGATCATAGTCAATTGCTTTTATTCTAAGAATACGGTGGTATATCGTGGATTCATGGCGTTATGTTTTACAAATCGACACAATATTTTCACAACAATATGGATTACCGATATGATCATTTCAGAAATTCAACTTATTTAGCTTAATATTGTCAATTTAAATATCATGATTAATTTGACACTTGTCAATAAACAAAACCATACGAAAACCAGTGGTCTCCGATAGCTCAATTGGTTAGCGTGCTGTTCATCTCCTGTAGACACCGCGGGTTCGACTCCATCCAATTTTTTTATTGTTATAATTATTTCGTGACAATTTTCTTTCAAATTACTTTGCAGACGAACAAACTCCTTTTTCAAATAACATGCAAAATGTAACTATTATGCGCATTTATTGTGGCTTTTTAGTATTATATACTGCGTTTGTTGTGTTATAAAGGTAATGTTGTATCATGAAGATCATTCACCTTTTGTTGTAACTTATCTCTAAATCATGAACTATCATATTTACTAGTACGGTATTCATCCTTCAAATCGGCATGACCTAATATGCTGAATCCATGAATCACGGATACCAACAATAATGTATATGCTTTGATTTGACTTGCTAATTTGCATCAAACAAAATGACCACCAAAATCATTAGAGTTGTACATACTAATTTAATGATTTTGGTGGTTATTTTGTTTTTATGCAAATTAGAAGATCAAAACATTACTGTTATTTATGGTATCCATGGTTGTTGGATTCAGCATACCCAAATTGACTTTAAAAAATAGATACCGTTTTTAACTTAAAAAATGCACCTAACACTTCTATTTCTCAGCAGGAAGTCGACTAGACTAATAGGATATGAAGGTGAATAGTCAATGATGTTTGCTATCTTCTGAAGATGAAATTCTGATTTAGGAATTATGTGTAATATTATAATAATTATTCTTTTTATGTGCTATGTTATTTTTCAAACGTAAGTTTCTTTGAAAGCGCTTTAATAGATTTCAGTCATAAAACGTAATTTAAGCCCACTCCTGCCAACTATAATTATATTTACACGATATACTCGTTGCAAATACCACATACGTTTTTGATGCAAACGATGACAATTATTAAAGTTTGTTATTTTGTCTAAAAATTAGCTTTTTTTAATTTAAGTATTAATTTTTTTCCAAAGTCACTCTTTTAAAAGACTTCAATCAATTCCTGTCAACAAATACCATGTATTTCTGGCGACTAAATTACTACTCTTTCAAAATAAAACGTCATTTTAAGCAAAATACGTAGTTCGCATAGGCTAATAATGTACAGCACGCACTGTAAAATACATGATATTGCGTATAAAAAGCGACCGTATCGTTATATCACGTGAGGAAAATCCAATAGTTTTTATATAAGTGAAAAGATAAATAGTTTCTCTATTTTCATGTAAAATTTGATGACAATCCAAGCTATGGTTGAGGAGATATGGGCCAAAACACACATTTTAAAATTGGATTTTTTTGTACCTTAGAGACAATGCTGGCCATAAGTGTTGGGACGGTTTGATAGGGTAATTTAAATAAACCCCCACTCCCCCCGATCAATGTTGAATCCTACTTTTTTGGTCACACGCGCCTAGTGGCACCCAACATTGATTGGTGGGGAAGGGGGAGGGTTGGGGTGTTAGGAAAGGGTTTAGGCTTGTCACCAAAGAAACTTCCACTTTATCACGTTAACAATAACGGAAATAAGGCAATAATATAGTGTACGTTTTCCATAAGTGTCCCAACACATTTTGGCCATGGTTGTATTTAAAAAGATGAAAAAAATCATCTAATTTCAGTTTTTTGCTTATAACTCAAAAAAGTAATTATGATATTGACACCAAATTTGGAGCAGTAAGAGATCCTATCATTTTGCTTGACCACAAAAAATATAAATGGCTACATTTTAAATTTAGGGACTGGTCACTTTAAAAGTCTTAAAGCCATATTTTTGGCCATGTTTAAGTTCACTATTCGTCACTTTAATTGTCAAAACGTTAGGATTTAAAATGACAAATTATTGTTTTCACCAATTAAAATCTTATATTAAAGTTATAGAAGAAAATAAAATTTATCACAAAATCTCGTGATCAAAAACAAATAAAGGAATCGAACCCATGCACACTTGTTTTTCCAATTTAATGCTGTCTACCTCAATTGAAGTAACGGAGTAAATCAACTTGTTAGCATTAATTTAGACTACATACAATAATGGATGAACAAGTACAGTGTGTTAGCTCAGTTGATGCTCTGCTTTTATTTGTGATCTTATTTATGAAAAAAAAAAAATCCTACACTTTTTTCATTTTCATTTCAACAGAAATTCAGTGATGTGAGAAATTATTTATTTTAAAAAGAAAGCAAAAAAAAAAAAAAAAAAAAAAATTCAATCGTTAGGAATTGAACTTGGACTTTTTGAGTACAAGACAGACGACTTATCAACTGAGCTAACATGTTGAAGTGACATTACGAAGTATTTTTAGGTATAAAAGCTATTACAAATGGAATAAAAGTGTTGAAACTAACCCGCTGCTTATAGAGGAATCCAAATTCACGCATTCCTACACCTGACTAGCAGCCTTTAGTTGGGTAGCCGTCAGCTACAATGCACTCAAAATGTGAAATGAGTTGGCCTTGGCGGAAATTTTAAACTGCATTCCATCACCCGTTTTACACCTTCCGCGAAAACACAGGCAGTCAAAAGAATAACACAATACAGTTCCCTTCGACTAAACGCACAGCATGGTCTATTCGCTGTTGAAGTGACATAATAATCGGATTAACTACACGCGGTATCTATGCATTGATGTACTTGCGAACAAAAGGACTATGTATGAATAGATGCGACGGGATTACCTGCGGAATTATCTCCATTATATATCTTATTAGCTATTATTCTATTAACCCTCCTCGTCCGTGCATCTTCTCTAGGGTTTAGGCGGCTTTCATTTGCACAATTGGACGCTCAAAACACCAGGTTGGTGCTAGCGGCTACCCAAAGATGTCCGACCAAATCCTGACCATGACTTGGCTCCTTGGATTCGTCTATAGGACATGAAACGTAGCTTATTGGCTATAGAACAACGGTATTCAAGGCCTTTTCGAAGAAAATCGATTCTTAAAGTGTAAGAAAGTTTGAAACCCACGGTATGCACTCGTAAACTGAATCAAGAGATAGTAGTGATTCTCTTTTATTATAGTGCATACCGTGACATGAACTCAAGCATGTCCGCATTCAGGCTCGTTCCTAAAGTAAGACTAATCATGAAATTTAAATATATTGTATGGACTTTGTATTTAGGATGCGACGGTAAACCAACGAAACACCATCATGACCATACGCAAATGAATGCATCCCATCGATAAACCATTGCTATAAAGTCTGATCATAGTCAATTGCTTTTATTCTAAGAATACGGTGGTATATCGTGGATTCATGGCGTTATGTTTTACAAATCGACACAATATTTTCACAACAATATGGATTACCGATATGATCATTTCAGAAATTCAACTTATTTAGCTTAATATTGTCAATTTAAATATCATGATTAATTTGACACTTGTCAATAAACAAAACCATACGAAAACCAGTGGTCTCCGATAGCTCAATTGGTTAGCGTGCTGTTCATCTCCTGTAGACACCGCGGGTTCGACTCCATCCAATTTTTTTATTGTTATAATTATTTCGTGACAATTTTCTTTCAAATTACTTTGCAGACGAACAAACTCCTTTTTTCAAATAACATGCAAAATGTAACTATTATGCGCATTTATTGTGGCTTTTTAGTATTATATACTGCGTTTGTTGTGTTATAAAGGTAATGTTGTATCATGAAGATCATTCACCTTTTGTTGTAACTTATCTCTAAATCATGAACTATCATATTTACTAGTACGGTATTCATCCTTCAAATCGGCATGACCTAATATGCTGAATCCATGAATCACGGATACCAACAATAATGTATATGCTTTGACTTGCTAATTTGCATCAAACAAAATGACCACCAAAATCATTAGAGTTGTACATACTAATTTAATGATTTTGGTGGTTATTTTGTTTTTATGCAAATTAGAAGGTCAAACATTACTATTATTTATGGTATCCATGGTTGTTGGATTCAGCATACCCAAATTGACTTTAAAAATAGATACCGTTTTTAACTTAAAAATGCACCTAACACTTCTATTTCTCAGCAGGAAGTCGACTAGACTAATAGGATATGAAGGTGAATAGTCAATGATGTTTGCTATCTTCTGAAGATGAAATTCTGATTTAGGAATTATGTGTAATATTATAATAATTATTCTTTTTATGTGCTATGTTATTTTTCAAACGTAAGTTTCTTTGAAAGCGCTTTAATAGATTTCAGTCATAAAACGTAATTTAAGCCCACTCCTGCCAACTATAATTATATTTACACGATATACTCGTTGCAAATACCACATACGTTTTTGATGCAAACGATGACAATTATTAAAGTTTGTTATTTTGTCTAAAAATTAGCTTTTTTTAATTTAAGTATTAATTTTTTTCCAAAGTCACTCTTTTAAAAGACTTCAATCAATTCCTGTCAACAAATACCATGTATTTCTGGCGACTAAATTACTACTCTTTCAAAATAAAACGTCATTTTAAGCAAAATACGTAGTTCGCATAGGCTAATAATGTACAGCACGCACTGTAAAATACATGATATTGCGTATAAAAAGCGACCGTATCGTTATATCACGTGAGGAAAATCCAATAGTTTTTATATAAGTGAAAAGATAAATAGTTTCTCTATTTTCATGTAAAATTTGATGACAATCCAAGCTATGGTTGAGGAGATATGGGCCAAAACACACATTTTAAAATTGGATTTTTTTGTACCTTAGAGACAATGCTGGCCATAAGTGTTGGGACGGTTTGATAGGGTAATTTAAATAATCCCCCCACTCCCCCGATCAATGTTGAATCCTACTTTTTTGGTCACACGCGCCTAGTGGCACCCAACATTGATTGGTGGGGAAGGGGGAGGGTTGGGGTGTTAGGAAAGGGTTTAGGCTTGTCACCAAAGAAACTTCCACTTTATCACGTTAACAATAACGGAAATAAGGCAATAATATAGTGTACGTTTTCCATAAGTGTCCCAACACATTTTGGCCATGGTTGTAGGTCAAAATGTTTCGCGTTTATAAACCTATATATCTAACCAAATACGATAGGTAATGTTTCCATGCATTTTTAACTACGAACGATATATACTGCGCCAATAAAGTATCCTTACACTTGGAAACATAATCACAATTTCAAAACTGAACAATATTGGGGTAACTTTGTTTTTTTAATAGATGCACTAGCTAATCCTGCACATTATGACACCACATTGAATCCAATGTGACCTCAAGAAGTAAAGTTATTGAATAGACGAAGGTCCAGTTTTAAAAGTGACAAACTGGCCTATACAAGGCGCAAAAAGATTCCAACAAGCGCAACAAAGAGACAACACAGTTTCTTCAATGAAGCGTTATTTAAAGCAGTTTTTATTTCAGTTTTTACTTTTCTGTACTTTTCTGTACTTTTCATAACTTTCATTTTATTTGTCAGCTCTTTTGTTTCAGTTTTCTTTTGTTCCTTTTGTTTTAAATTAAAGCCAAACGCATAAATTAGCCCCGAGGGGGGGCACTCGCATTCCCCAGCTATACGGGGATGTGCGCGGCGACGCCCCCCTTTTTCAGAGCCGCTAGCCGTTCCTTAGACCCACTAAATTCATTGATTGCCGCTCTTGAAGCCCAAAAATTTTTCTATGCCGTTCCATAGACTCTCAGATCACCGATCTCCGCTCTCATTGGCATTTTGATTGGCGTGTTTTCTGTCCTACTATTTCGAGCCCAAAAGCTTCAAAGGGAATTTTCCATCAATTTCTTCCCCATAGCATTGAAACACATTGTAAGGAATAAGGTGGATTTTGGGCGGGATTTTGGGCTCCTTGTACTTTGTAGTAGTGGCAACACTGGTTGGTTGATTGTAAACAGTGATTGCAGCACTGCCGGCCGGCGAGTGCCGAGGCCTTCAGCTGATAAACATTTTGCTGGAATAAAATGATTTTGAGATCTCTTTTGGGAATAAAATTGCCAAATATAAGGAAAAGTACTGTACCTCAAATAATTATGTACACGTCCTTGCAGCTGGCCATAACAGTGAATTAAAAGGTAATTTACGATCTACTGGTTTAGTGCCAATAGTGGAATGGTTGTCAAATTCTGCACACTTCACTCAATCGTCTCATGTATGCATGACAGTTCAATGTAGCCTAAATGTTTTTCTTTAGTAATTACGGCACTGAAAAAATATTTTTGTGGGTTTGTTTTTATGGTGGGCTTAATATGTAATGCTGCTCGCTGCTGCTATAATTATCAGTAGGATAGAGTATAGGTAGGCTAGGTCTGCAGGGTCTAGTAATTTTGATCCGAATGCTGTTTTGCTTTGCTGAGATTTCCATCGTAGGCCACCCCAGACCAATTTTACATTAATGATTTTCTTGATCAAAGTGAAATCGATTCCTTCAAAAATCTGTGGCAAAAAACGTAACAAAATTGAGCCCTGGTTTGGCCTGCATGGTTTAGTTCGAGACCTCATTTTCAGATTTTGGCGGCTGATCAGTTCCCAAGACCCCCTTTTTGGCTGGTTAATTAGTTCCCAAGACCCCTTTTGGCCGGCCAATCAGTTCCCTAGACCCCCTTTTTGGCCGGCCGATCAGTTCCTTAGACCTCGAGTGCGAAACTGGCGGTGGCACACCCCTACCAAAAAAAATTCGAGTGCCCCCCCCCGGGAAATTAGCCATTCACCACTCTCAAACCAGATGTCTAGTCTGTGGAGTTTTGAATAGGCCAGTTTGTCACTTTCAAAACTGGACCTTCCTCTAATCAAATGCTTGTAACTTTGCTTCTTGAAGTCACATTGGATTCAATGTGGTGTCATAATGTGCAGGAGTATCGAGTGCATCTATTAAGAAAACACATTTACCCCAATATTGTTCAGTTTGGGAATTGTGATTATTTTTCCAACTGTAAGGATACTTTATCGGCGCAGTATATGAACACCTGGCGTCGTATTTGCCACATTCCCGCCAATTTTCACTCAGAATCGGGAGCATTTAAAAATGAGGTATAGTATTTATTAGGAGTTATTATGCTCACATTCAAACTTGATGTGCTTCATTGGAGATAGTGAACATTATACTTGCGTCACCATTCACATTCCACACATACAAGACAAATAAATCTTGTATTATCGTGTTTTTAGGCAGATCTATATGTTTCCTTTCTCTTTGTTATTTTGTGACGTATTTACCACAATCAATAGAATGGGCTATTCCAGTTGCAATCTACACTACCCCTGTGGAACCACAGAAGGAGTATGAATTTCAAATGGAATTAACGCATTAGGCAGTTCCATTTGAAACTCGCCCTCCCCCTGTGAAAGATTCAGGTTGAATCTTTCGTAGAGGATGTATGAAATTCAAATGGATCTACCTAAAGTGTTAATTCCATTTGAAATTCGTACTCCCCCTGTGGGCGATATTTCCAAAATTAGTATTTTGGATTTTAAATGGAATAGCCCAATGCGTGCAAGTACCGTATCAAATATCAAATATCAACCAATATCATTTTCAGGTATCGAACTGATCACGTCAATAATTCAAATTACTATTATATAGCATGTCACATTTGAGCCGACTTTTAATTGGAATTGTTTTCAGATGCTCATCCTTTAATCCCAGTACTCTGTAACAGTATATCGTAAACAATATTTACAACTAGCCATGCAGGAAAATGTGAAGAAAATTAGAATTTCAAATATTCATGATCATTATTTGAAACATGGGCCATATTTTGAAAGGAGGATAAAATAATGAACATAATACTGTAAAGTACTGTTAAAGCAGTGAGCAGAGTAACACTTTGACGTGAAAACAAACGTATACCGACTATTGATGGTTCAGTTTCATACACTATATCTTTTACAAGTCCTTTAAATAATGCTTGTTAAAAAAACGCAGTGCTTTATAGTGCGCTACGCACAGGCACAACGCCTATACGTTGATCCACAAGCCTCAGCACACTTAACAGGTTGTTGCTGACCACTACGGCCACATATAATTCCATGTAACAAAAAATCAGGGACTTTGCTGCTTCAACAGCTGTTCAAGAGCGCACACCCTAGACATTCCACAAATAACCTTCGCAATCAGGATCAGATCCCCGAGTTTCGTACGGGTTACAACGAGACAATTAGCAGTTAGTTCCTTGTCCAAGGGAATTTCAAGCAAACTCAATTTTTCACGAGAGCGTACTAGGCACCACCAGGGGTTCGAACCCACAACCTCTCGCACCATAGTCGAACGCCTTATCGATTGAGCTAATTAACTGCTAACAATCAGTTACGTTAATCAACTGTTACGAGTGTTTGTAATGAATGTACGATACTTTGAAAGACTTGGGTAGCAATATATATTATACTTCTTATAATATTAGTTGTAGAAGTTCATATTATGTAGTTTGTCAATGTTCAAAATAATGTAGAAACGAAGCACGAACATGCCTAATGATTCTATGGATTTTCATAATGTTCTATATGTCTTTGAGGCACAATATATTCAGGTCGCCACATACAAAAATGCCCAGTAATGCCAGTTCATTACTTCTTAAGATACCATTTAAAATGTTAAAGAATATATCAAGTTACAAAGAAGATGTCTTAAGGCTCTGCACATGTTAATTGTGTATTGGAAGCTACACAAGTGTCTATAAAGGGCTCGGGTAAATAGTCGCCCTAGTTTTCGAGGTCTATAAGGTATATAGCTGATCATATAGATGGTAATTTCCAAATGAAGAGGCAACAGACATAGATCTGAAAGGACTAGCCTCCTTTTCTAAATTACACTTCGTCTTAGAGGATCCATATACAAAACAATCAATTACGTGTACTCTGCATGGAGACGTTAGCGAAAGAGAGAAAGCTTCGGGTACATAAAAGGACTTTTCACAAAATTAAACTGCTATAGAGACGACAAAAAATTTTTTAGAGGTTGTGATTGTGCGTATTACTAAATTTGAAAAGTACATAAACAACACAATCAAATGAGTGCAAACATGCTTAGTACTGATCCAGAGGTTCTTGAGCTGGCGCTACGTATTATTAGGCTATTATAGTGGATTAAGTAATTCGAGTATATATACTTCTTATAATATTAGTTGTAGAAGTATATATTACGTAGTTTGTCTATGTTCAAAATAATGTAGAAACGAAGCACGAACATGCCTAACAATTCTATGGGTTTTCATATGTTCTATTATGTCAAGTCAAGTCAAGTCAAGTTAAACTTTATTAATCCATTTCTGGAAATTACATGCACATGAGATCATAATAAAATACATTAGAGAACAAGCATAATACAAAAACAGGTATTATATAAAGCACAATGAAATTCAAAGGCACTCCCTAGAAATGGTATGAAAACATAAATTAACGACGGTACTTGGAGTTATGATACAAAATGAGTTCAGGTATCTGTCTGTTGCACAATGTAATTTCAGGTCGCCACGTACAAAAATGCCTAGTAATGCCAGTTCATTACTTCTTAAGATACCATTCAAAATGTTAAAGAATATTTCAAGTTAAAAAGAAGATGTCTTAAGGCTCCGCACGTGTTAATTGTGTATTGAAAGCTACACAAGTGTCTATAAAGGGCTCGGGTAAATAGTCGCCCTAGTTTTCGAGGTCTATAAGGTATATAGCTGATCATATAGATGGTAATTTCCAAATGAAGAGGCAACAGACATAGATCTGAAAGGACTAGCCTCCTTTTCTAAATTACAATTCGTCTTTGAGGATCCATATACAAAACAATCAATTACGTGTACTCTGGAGACGTTAGCGAAAGAGAGAAAGCTTCGGGTACATAAAAGGGCTTTTCACAAAATGAAACTGCTATAGAGACGACAGAAAATTGAGTCGGGTTTTCTTGGCATTTTGAACATACTGAAGCTTTTTAGAAAATGAGCTCTACAATAGTACAAATTATAACAGAGTGTATTTGTCTTTTTCGATGACTTTCGGGGACTGAATGACGCCTTTGGAAAAATTAAAAGACAGAAAATCAAGTCATAAGGCTGTGTTTATTAACCGGGTTTATTACCTTCGTAACGCAGATTTCGGCTGCACCGCTCCGGTCTACACTTTTCAATTACTTTTTATAGGATAAGAGTTGTGATTGTTCGTGACCAAATTTGAAAACTACATAAAGAACATAATCACATGAGTGCAAACATGACTAGTACATGTTCAGTGCTTCTTGAGTTGGTGCCACAAAATATTAGGCTATGTAGTTTAAGTAATTCGAGTATGCCAATACCGTATAAACCCGTCTATAAGGAATAGAAGCGACTGTGATGATAGCATATTTCACGCTAGCGCCCTCCACAATATTATATCATTATGGAATTTGAGCAAATCATTTACCGACACAAGCAGGTATACAATGTATTATTTTATCTTTATTTCGCATCTCACGAGCATAGCTCACTTGGCAAGGCGTAAGACTTTGGTTCTTTAGATCGGAAGATGGTGAGTTCGAGCCTCATCACGGCCACACAAACTTTTATAAACAAAATATTGTTCAAACTTTTCATTTATATTTTCTTGCAGTTTAATTTATTCTATTGTTTTTCTTTTATTGTTTCTTTTCTTTGTCTTTTTTCTTGTTTAATTTTATTTTTCTTTATTTTCTTTGATTCATATAATATTGGCAGGATAAGGAGAGGAGGGAACTAAAGACCCATTCAGTGATTTGCTCATCCGGACGATCGTAAAAATCATCAAAATTCACCTTTGTCATTGTCATAGATGTGGTAACATAGCCTGCTAGTGGTTCAGCAGAAAACCGTGTGACACATAATATACATTTGGCTACATTTTATTATACGATAAATACGAATTTATTAAACATGGTAACAAATATTCTCTAGCAGATCGGTTATACGATGGAACTGGTAGGCATAGGCCTATTATAAATTCGGGATATTAAATATCTTCCTGACGAGACAGATCTGCGCATGTGGTCAAAGACGATTCCTTACTAGCCACAGACCGTCCGCTGGAATTAGTTGAACATGAACCATTCGCTATGGCTGTTGGTCGGACCTCTCATCTCTCCACATCGATTGTGACCTATAATCCCCGACATTGCCCTTATGAACTCACATCCTCCTGTTTTATTCCAATACGCTGGCGAAGTTACGTAATAATCGGATTAACTACCATAGCAATAGGTGAAAACAATTTTTGAATATACCGCGTTATACACTGATACGTTCAGGCGGTACCTCTTCATTGAACCATATCATGCTGCACCTGTAAGATCTTTGAAAAGACCAGTATAGAGTGTATGCAATAAACCCAAGCGGAACGAGAGTTGCTAAGTAACCGCTACCCGAACCATAAACACATGCATGATCAGACAACAAGTGTTCAATTTCCCCATAGCTTCCCACGTTGTACACATGTCAGTCGAATTTGGCGGTGTTGGTTTGTTTGTCCTCCAAGTTATAGTATTGTTCACTTTGTGTTGAACATTGTACGTGTGCCTCACTGTATTAACTCAAAGATAACTGTGATCATCATTTCAAGAGGTCACTCTCCCGATTAAGCTAAACAACCTATGTGGAGGAATTTTATGCATGAGCAATCACATCAATGACGTAGTAATGAATACCCTCTATAGAGGCCCTGCATGAAATTATCGATTGGCTCCAAACAAAGGATTTGAGCCGGTGTCCTTCACCGTAGTTATGGCGGAGTGCAGTCCATTCAATCAAATGTTGTCATCAACCTATTTGATCGTAGTCATGGTAGTGCAGGGTTATGTGTGTGAGTGAACTGCACGGTAGATTGCAATCATGCTTTTGTTGAATGCATTTGAGTAGTCCGCCATATTTACGGGATGATACGTCACATGCAAGGCCTCTATTGTATTCAATCTATGATTGCAGACATACACAGTACAGGTGATGAGTGTAACCTGCTTGTAGCGCAGCGCGATATGTTCAAAATTGTTTTCACCTATTGCTATGGTAATTAATCCGATTAATTACGCAACTTCACCAGCGTATAATGGCCGAATAAATTCTGACCATCACTTGGCTTGTTGGATTCGTCCATACTACAATTCGCTGTCGAAGTGACGTAATAATCGCAATAACTACCATCAAGCAGATTGCACTAATCACCCGCGTATGTCACCAAACATAGATTGAATACCACTCTTTTCATAAATACTAATCTTACATGGCGAGTGATTAGCATTTCTTTGACAACTATGGTTTAATGCATAGGTGCCACGTGAACGATGAAGTGCAGGGCTATATATTCGAAATTGTATTCATCAATTGCTATGGTAGTTAATCCGATTAATTACGTCACATCGACAGCGAATAGCCTATAGTATGGGTTCAAGTGGAACAAAAATAGTGTATGTCCATTGCTAGCTATGGTAATTAATCATGTTAGTGTTTACATCACTACTTCGGTGAAGACAAGAGAAGTGTGCCTTCTCTACCAACGCCTGTGATATAACAGGTGCAAGCGAAACAAAATTGAATGACCAGAATAGTTTCCTTTGTCAGATGAATTGATTGAAGTTTTTGAAGACACTCTATTCTTGATGGGACAATAGATTCAAATATGGGATAATTATTATTCCTCATCTATTTTTTTTTTATTGAAAAAACTGCAATTGTGGCAACAGAACAATATTTATTTTGATTTCATTTCAAGTAGAAACAAAATCGTGCTTAAACCAAAAACGCACCCTACCTACCATTCCTCAAGAATTGGGATGGCACAAAGGTGCAACATAGGTTTTATTGCAAAGACGAGGACAGACAAGTAGTTACAACACATCTGTCTAACCGTGGGTTTCGCTATTATTTAGAATAAATGCTTTTACTAGTTTCAAAAAATTTCACAAAATTACTAAAAAAAACTAAAAAAAAAAAAACACAAAAAAAAAAACACCTAAAATTAAAAGTAGAAAGGTAGATTTGAAGAAAGATAAAAGAACATGTCAAAAGTTAAAATTAAACGAGAATGAAAAAACGGAACCGGTGCCCGGACCATGCTCTCTTCAGCATGTCTTCAGTTCCAAAGTCTGACGCTCTATCAATTGAGCTATACGATCCTGATATACGAAACAGTCGTTATTATGTCAATACAATTGATTGGTGTTACAATATACTTAGATGGAATGCATAGCCACCCAGTGCCAGTATAGATTTGCTCAAACTCCAAATACAACAAGCAACCAATTTTATTGAGGGCGTTTCTTAGGTATATCCTTGTAGACGGGGTTTTACGGTATGTTAGGAACTGTGTTGCCGTTTGCACATAATTAAGTGGGGTTCACATTTAGCACCAGCGGCGTCAATGTTGTGCCATTTCATGTCTATTACGCACAAGTGGTTGTGATACTCGCATGATATACCCTTAATAAAGTATTAATGTTACATAGATTTACGTTTCCTGCTTGAAACTATCTATTAGTGTTATTACCTTTCAGTTTAAGAACTAGGTCAAAATGTCTCGCGTTAATAAACCTATATATCTAACCAAATACGATAGGTAATGTTCCCATGCATTTTAACCACGTACGATATATGAACACCTGGCGTCGTATTTGCCACATTCCCGCCAATTTTCACTCAGAATTGGGTGCATTTTAGAAAGAGGTATAGTATTTTACACACAATAAGCACTCTCGGAGGAGTTAGCATGCTCACGTCGTAACTTGATGAGCTTCATTAGAGATGTTGAACATTGTACTTGCGTCACAGTTTAATTTTCTACCACACTGTATAAGAAAAAGTAATTTGTCAAATCTGGAATGTTTCTTTCCTTTTTTTGTAATAGTTATGAAGAAACGATGTTCATCTTGTTCTTGATCATCAAAGTTTGTGTTTTCCATTTATGTTTGAACGGATGAATAACTTCATTCCAATATCTTTGAATTTTTAAGTTCCTTTAAAAAGCCATCAATTCGTCAAAGTTGTACAAATCTTCAAATCACGTCTAGATAAGACGTAAGACGTCGAATTTACATAGATAAAGGCACTCAAATGGCAAACCGCCACACGGTGTAATAGGTTCTTATCCGTTCATGCCTGCAAGAGGGATGCGCTATATCCCGTAATGCAATGCAAAGCATAGAAACTCAAGATACTAGGATCCACAACATGCTCATAAATCAGGGCACAATTCTTTGACCCCCAATACATTTGTACATCCAATGAATGACCTTTGACAATTTGGGTACAAAAACTCATACTCTGCAACTTGAGGTCAAATTTTTTACTATGATTGTTTAATTGAGGTTATTGAACTACGTCATTGGGATGAGGCCATTGTGGTCCATAGTGAGACCTCACGTCACACTCAAAGTATTATTGGTCATGTTAGTTGATGTGGCCAGTGTATAGGGTGTCCCAATAAAAAGAGGCCCCTGGTTGCGCCCTCTTTTTCCAAAACCAAAACAATTATATCAATCGGCTCACAACTTTTGAAGATATGCTCTTTTGAATAAAAGTACCCGTTTTCACTCTGTCCACGGATAACAAACAGAGTGGTTGGGATGGCTCATGCTGTGGAGTGGCCTCCACGATCACCAGACCTCACACCACTTGATTTGTTTCCTTTGTGGCAAAATCCAAGATCTTCGCAAACGTATTACTGAATGCATTCGCAAGTATCCGGCGCACAAGGATGGTACCCAACGCAATTGATGCAATGAGGACCAGGGCTGAAACCTGTATTCGCCAAGGAGGCAACCAGGTAGAGGGCAGAGCAGCACAGTAAACTCACTTCAGAAGAACCAAAGACAAACCAAACAGCCTTTAGGGCTACCTTTAATCCTAAAAAGAGAAATGACTTATGCTGTAAATAAAAAAGAAAGCAAGAAATAACAAAGTAAGAAATTAAGAAACATAATAAAACAAAAAGGCATAAATAACTAAGAAAATAATATTATTGCAAGTAAAGCAAAAGAAGTCCCATTCGGCATCCATTTTACACACAAATTAATGACACTATTAACAAAATCCATTGCCCATAAACCCACTGGTAAAGCCCATTCCATAAATAAAGTTATTTTTATAAAGTTATCATTGAGGAATGTTTGATATTCATGCATGGTATGTGTACTCCTTTTCAATCTTTGAAGTAGCCAAACCTTCTCCGTGGACAGAGTGAAAAACGGGTACATTTCTTTAAAAGAGCATATCTTCAAAAGTTGTGAGCCGATTGATATAATTGTTTTGGTTTATTAAAGCTAACGACTCAAGGTTTTTTACATACCAAAATATATTTGATCAACTTTTCAGAAATAGGGAAACAGAGGGCAATGAGGGGCCTCTTTTTTTTGGGACACCCTGTATTTCGTAAATTATACCGAAGTGGGTCCTGATCGGCTGATTGAATTACGGAATAAAATATCATTCAGCATCTCATTCGCTGAAGAATCAGAACCGTTCTGCCTGAACCGGTTCTTTTCACATTTACAAAAATACGTTCACGCGATGCTCGCGTCGAAAAGAGCGAAATGATCCTGTTGAGATCTGTAATATCATTAAGAAATGCAGTGTACTTCGGTTATATTTATAAATGTACTTATATAAATACGCACATGACTCATGAGCACGACATACCAAGACCAGCAAGCGTGACCAAAGCGAAGACCACCCGCTATGTAGAAGGTCGCTTCGAGACTTACTGTGTACAAGCTGTTATGTCAGCGCAGAGGTGGTCACGTGCCGCGTATTTACAAAAGCGAATTTATAAATATAACCGAAGTGCACTGAAATATGGGCTGTTTCATTTCAGACTGCTTCTATCGTTATTACCTTAGATGATTGAATGTCTTCAGGGCAGGTGTTTGTGGGCTTCGAAAGGCAAATGTTCGTTTTGAGCTTTTAAATCCCACGACGGTATTAATATCACGTGGTCAATACAAAAAGTACGAGGTTCCAGGCTTAAACATCATAACGACTTGCTTACGCCTGATACTTAAGCAACTCGATTTTTAAACAGTTGTTCAATTTTATTTTTAGCTGTGTATACTGTATAGTATTCATTTATATCCAGCACATTTCTCAGGCGTAACTTCAGAAACGATTATGACTCAAGGAGCAGGACTTACTCTGAGTCAAGTACCGTCTTTAAAATAAATAGATCGATGTAAATGTCACCAAAATTCCTGAGTCGATCGTTGTGCAAACTTGTCGTTGTGTAACCACGTTGGCACTGTTTGAATTTGACAAAATTACTCAATTGAAGATTTACGTGGATGTATGTATATGAGAGCTTTCAGTAAAGGCGAACAAATTTCAAAATGTCACTGTCTACATCACAGAAATCCACACCGGCTTATTTGAAATATTGTATGCATGTTTTGAGATAACATTAATGTGGGGTTTTTTCTGATCCAGTTTTATGCCGAGATAATGTGAAAATAGATGCATAATGGTTTTCTTTCCGTCTACACTTCCCACAATACAGTGCGTTTTAAAGCCGAAAATTATTTGTCCAAAAGGTAATAATGGGCTGTTCCAGAAAATAATGGAATTCCGTACTATTTTTGTATTTACTTTGGTCTGGAATTCCAGACTTTTTTCCCCCAAACTCCTTCACATTCATATACTCCAAACCTATAGAGGGCGTCGTCAGAATTCCAGATTTTTTCCTCCAACGCATCAGAATTCCAGACTTGTTTACTCTTAAGTTCTGGAATTCCCGACATTTTTTCAAAAAACAGAAGTTTGCCCTCTCTATGGTTCCGTTGGAATTCCATACTTTTAGCAGAGGTTGGATCTGGAATTCCAGATGTTTTTTCCAAAACGAATTTTGAATTCCAGACTTTTTTTTCAAAAATAAAGTTTGGGGGTGTCTTTTATTATCTGAATAGCCCAATTACACTATATTAATATAGTGTGCAAGAATATGCCACGTGTTCGTCGCATATTGATTATGTATATAATATTCGTAAGGTAGCAACATATTTTGTATATCATACTAAGCAAAGAGCGTACCGGTAGCTTTTTTATGACGTCGCGTCCGATTTGTTATTGGTATCAATAATTTGTTATTATAAAACAGCTCATTCTAAACCGCTTCATATGATTGCAAAACTTGAGCTTTTGGCATTATCATACTAGCAGTCCGCCCGCGTGCGATTCAAAATCGCTTTTATACGCGTTTGAAGCGTATTTGCGACTTGACGTTCTCGCATGCTAGCGACTTATCGATTAGATATCGACAGTCTCTCTGCCGATTAGTGACGGAAGTGACGTCATAAAAACCCACTTAGTATGATATGCCATTAAGCATTTGAACTGTCCATATGATTTTGATAATTTAAAGAGATTGCGATTTCCAAACGTAGCATCGAACGTACGTGGAATCTATTCAAAATCCCGTCACAGGAGAGTGATCAGGTTGGTCTCTATCCGTTTCCAAGAAAACATAAGAGCTAACAACATCGGCTGATGACGATTTTCATGACCATTTAATTGTTAGTCATTTTGACAAAATATCAATTAGAGACATTTTTGCGGCCTTTGTCGCGGTGCATTGTGGTATATTATTTGTACCTCCTTTAATATGCCGAAGTGCATTATGGTATACCATTAATACCTTCTCTAATATGCCGAAGCTATTGCAAAACAGAGTGTGTGGATTCCTTCGGGGGTATACTTTCCCTACTAAAGTACGCCACGTTGATCATTTTTGATAGTGTACATTAAGAAGCGTTCGTTTCCTATTAATTTGTTGCGTTTTTTTCATCAGATGTGCTCAGACGCCGAATTAAAGAAAGTACCGTATATAGAGTTAAGGACATAAGGTTGTTATAGTAACTTGGACAATTTGTGCAAGAATTAATACTCTACTGATCAAATGTTGCCTTTTATCGATTGTTCCACACGTAAGCAAAAGGCGTAGGTCTTTATGTCACTTACAATATATAAATTTTATAATAAATATGGTATACAACGAAAGAAAGTTCCAAGAACTATTTCAAAATTCCAAAGATTCGTCGTATAGAACCACTGGCACACTGACATAACGTGTTTGCGTATAAAACAGTGAAATCTCATTATTTTGAATATCTTTGTTAGATAATTCTTATTTTAAGCGTTTCTTTTGCAAGCGACTTCTTTGCTGCAAGCTACACGCTGACAGAGGTCTTGTCTCGTCCGATGCAACAATAACGGTATAGGTAGATTTTCCGGTTGCAGGATTCTCTTTTACTAGTGCGTGCTATAGCCATAGGATTCAACATAAAAAAAATTGCAAGTTTTGAGATAACAAAATATCAAGAGCTATCTCTAGAACTACTGAACCAATACTAGGCTTGTTTGTACTCATTTTAATGCATATTTCATGCTGATTCCAAATATGGTCATGAAAATATACAATTCTGACATTTTTGAATTTTGACAGAAAATAACATTTTGAAAATGTCGTCTGCAGTCGACACCCGTGTGGAGAAAATTATAATTGAAGACTGAATTAAAAAGACCAGTTTGCGTCTGACGTCAGGACAAATGCGTGGCGTGATTGGTTGCTGATCTGCGCAGTACGGCATTTTTGTATGGTTAACAGGACGTCATACGCAAACTAGTATTTTTAATTCGTTCTTCAATTATAATAAACTACTATTATATTCAATTAAAATATCATCGTGTGGAACTATGAAAACAAATATGACAATTTTTTAATCGCACTTTTCATTATTCGACTGGATTAAGAGAAAAAGTTTGAAAAGTCAGCAACATATTTGCCGGCAAAGTGCAATTGTAACGTCAGTATTTAAGGCTGATTTTCCGGTCGCAGGATTATCTTTCACTTTTATAGCAATTTCAATCTACCCTTAATTATTAGATCCCGGCCATAGATATTGTCTGTGAATATTTCTCAGTGGTTTTCTTATCAGAAATATTCTGATAGCTTCTATACGTTGCCTACTTAAAGGCGAGGCTTCTTTGGCTGTTAATTGTTGTATATTTCTGGTTGATTAATATTGTTTTAGACTTACATCCGAATGTTCTTATACCTGATAATTCTTCACAAAGTAGATTTTTAGAAGGCTTTAACACACACAGCCAGTGGCTATTGATGTCCCGATACAAAATCACCACGATCACTATCGTCTAGCTTACTTTTACTCAATTGAATGCATGTTTTAGTATATAATTCACCTTATTTGAACTGAAGCGTAAAATTTTTGAACTTTTTGAAACAGATTTTGGGAAAACAATTTTAATAGAAAAAACATATCGACGTTCCCTTAAATTCATCGCTGAGATTATGTTCTTGTACACATTTACATAATTGCACTGAAACGTATTGTTTTTTTAAAACATTTTTGTTGGAAAACAACAAAATACAAAATGTCCTGTATTGATTCACGGAGATGTCAGGATGTTATGCACTTTAAAAGATGTATATGCAGAGGACCTCATTTTGATTTAGGCCGATGTAGTTCAGTGATTATTCATATTGTGTGAATATACGCAGAAATATAAGCGCATCTGATTGGGCAATATACACATCATCGCCAAATTTGCAGACATTACCATGATTACGGCGTGCTTGTATATACTTTATCTTGTTTCATTTCAATCTGGACTAATCCAGTTCAAAAAGCATCGTAATGACAGCCTTATCATATCTATTGCCTCCAAAATAATGATGCTGCTAGTGTTGCGATCCGGGATGTATCTCTACTCCAAACGCACTGAATAAAGGAAAACCAGCGCTGTTTTCATTGAGGAGTCTCATTCCCCGTGATTCCTGTGCGATTCTATTGCCGGAAGTATAGATTACGGAAACGAGAAAGAAGAAAGATGACGTTGCAGGCAATTTAGGCTGTTTGTACAGCAGTGTCATGCGTTGCTCTTCTTTATCTCTCTCTTTTTCGCAAGAAATGATTGTTTCTTAGTTTCAATCTCAATTTGTGTCACGACTCAGCTTAATAAAGCACGTGTTTAGTTGACTTCTGCTTTCAGCAGTACTTGTTTTAATGGCAAGGTATGACTCTTCAAGATTTAATTCTTCAAAGCTTGAGTCAAACGCGGTATCGCCTTGATTTGATCACAAAACAAGTTTACAAACAGATGGGCGTTACACTGGATAAACCCTCATCAAGTTGATTTTTAAGGAGGGGCTAATAAATTGCTTGGTGCAATCAGAAAAAAGCAACCACAATTTGGAGTTATTGTTTGAGGAGTTAACAGCATTTTGGGAGTTATGTTTTGAGGAGTCCAGTGCGGTATATCGTCTTGATCTGATCACAAAACAAATTTACAAACAGATGGACTTTATACTGGATAAACCCTCAAGTTGATTTTTAAGGAGGCGCTTACAAAATATTTGGTACAATCAGGAAAAAGCGACCACAATTTGAAAGTTATTGTTTGAGGAGTTACATCATTTTGGAAGTTATTGTTTGAGGAGTTACAGCAATTTGTAAGTTTATATTGTTTGAGGAGTTACATCAATTTGTAAGTTATTGTTTGAGGAGTTACAGCAATTTGGAAGTTATTGCTTAAGGAGTTACAACAATTTGGAAGTTATTGTTTGAGGAGTTACAGCCATGCATGTGTTATAATGTTGTGGAAAACCATAACAAAAGAGACGGATGTGCGATTAAGATACGCAGTTGATATAAGGACACTGAACACTGAAGAAGCTGAACGGACATCTTAATCATATCGAGTGACAGAAGTTGGAGGACTATCTTAGATATACGTTTGGCGGAGTCCAAAGACAAAGAGACAAAGTGGTGGATTAGGGGGTATGTCATTATCTAGCCCTACTATAGGGCCTTTTGATCGTGGCAACTAAAAGGAAAAAAAAACGCGAACAGCTAAAGCTAATGCTTTTAGTGTTTTAAAAAGGCCATAGGGCTATCATTATCGTCAATATAGCATTAACTTCTTTTAAGAAGTTAAAAATCTTAACGTTTAATCTTAATTTTTAATCTTAACTTTTAATCTTTTAAAAATTTTAAGATTTAAAAATCTTGGTTTATGCTGAACAGAAAGGCATATTAAAATATGCCTAAATTTTACGGCCGCGAGCATGTAAATGATATATTTTAAATTCATTAGCCAAGTTGTACGTGATACTGAAGATTGAGTAACACCTTTCCAGGAATTGCACAAATGCTGTTTGTTGCGTGCGGATATCACTGTTATAGAGTTGCACGACTTCAGCTTTTCTAGAAGTCGCCTAGTCGCCATCAAATATAGTCGCGACTAAAACGACTATTACGACTAATAGGAGGTCAACATTTAATAAAAAGTAATCAAGTGCCAAATATGAATAAACACACAAAACAAGGGACATTCTTCAGTGAAAGGCTCTTTTATAGAGCCACCACTTATTAACTTTTCTCTGTTGACTTGGAGCTAGGCCAGCAAAACTTTTACATTAGCTGAGGTCTGCTTGTTCTTTGTTGACAAGGGACAGTCTTCGGTGAACGGCTCTTTTCGGAGCAATATCAGTAGACAAGTAGTATGCCTACCTCATTCTTAGGTAGTTTGTTCTGAAGAAGTCAGAGTTACTCCTGACGAATGTTTGACAGTTCCAACTTGTCCGTCGACGAACCTGCTTAAAAACTTGTTTTGCACTCACGTCTTAAAATCCTATCCCGCAAACAAATAATAACCAACAGAACAGATGGTGTGTTGCAAGGAACATCTTTATAAACACCCAAAACACAATATACATGTACTATTAAAAATTCAAAACAAATTAACTCTGATGAAAACCTTCTGATGAAACTTTGTTGTGTCAAATTATTTATTTTTATGTCCCCTATTACACCTTTTTCTTGGGGGGATACAATAAATAGTCGTCATCGCCAAGTCATAGTCGGAAGTCGCGACTGGCGACGTAGTCGTACAAACCTAGAAATCAGACTCGGATCACTTCCCCATGACCGCAATCATCAGCTGGTCATCGGTTTCCTGCTGGCTATTCCAGCTGAAATCCGTACACCCCTATGGAAGACATGGCCTTAATCTCCCACACAAGGGGTGTAGATTTCAAATGAAGTCACCCATTCATGTATCCCCATTTGAAATTCACACTCCCTGTGTGGAAGATTAAGGTCATGTCTTCAATAGAGGGTGTATAGATTTCAACTGGAATAGCCCCATTTCCGGTATAGATACCCTCGTGAATCTTCTTCGTGAACTCTCTATTGCTTATCACATCCGGCTATGTGTTAAAATATCGTAATATCAGAAATAAAAAGTGGGAGTTTTTGGCAGATAGAGATTGTTTCCTAAGATGAAACGATACTGCTTTTGTAATTTCACGAGATAAGGAAAGCCATACAGGACATAGCGCGCACCGTATGACCAGATAACAGCGGTCAATTGAAGGAAACAACCCTAACCACTCAGATAAGATTGTTAGGTCATACTCAGTAGAGGCCAGGCTGTGTATTGTTTCAACCTACATATTACAACACACTTAATATAATTACGTGAACTATGCAAAGGATATTCTTTTTGATTCAAACCGCATCAATGGCTCTATATATTGCATCTTTTACGTATTTACACATGTAAAGGTATATTTTGAAATTGCTCAGCCCCGCGAATAGTACATGCAGCAGGTAAACCACTTGTTGACATCTTATTCAAGTTAAGTATAACATGTAGGAGACTCTAAAGCTGGCTGCGATGGTTTAGTGTGATATGCTTAGGGTGTACGTTTCTTAGCTGAAAGTCCATGAGTTAATGAAATTATTTATGCAATGATTAGAGCCAAAGTGGTCAGAATCTCGTAATTACAGAGCTAGACAGAAGTTGAAAATTAAATACATATAGACATACAGCTAAATCATTCAATCATATCATGATATAAAGGATAATTATCCAAGTCGTTAGTTGTACTGAAGATTGCATGGCGGTATTTTCAGAAGTTACAAAATGTTTAAATAATATTATTATGTATAATAAAAAGGTCACGAGAATCAGATCACTTCCTTTAGGGTCGATGCCAATAATATAATAATCATGATAATAGTGCACTTTCGACGAGGAAATAAGTCAGACTCCCGTAATTTGGTTATACAGATATTAATGTAAAATATACTCATAATCGTAGACTTGGTATCAGCTATCAGCAACATACACGGGTTTACCTTTTCTACCGGCAAATATTGGGTATATAAAAGGTACAAGACGGGTTTTTTTAATAACAGTCAAAAATATTTTGGAATACTTGCTGTAAAATATTATTTTAACATAATATGATTTAATAAGTTGAAAAAAAAGTTTTCCACAAAATTTTACAAAACATTTAAAAAAAATAATAAAAATGTTTTAATTTTGATAAAATCCGGCATTAAAACTTTGTTAACACGTTTACAGCGGTTTTTTTTTTTAAATGTGTGTTTGCTGGGAAAATTATATGAAAAATTGTATTCATATGAGTACAAGCGTGCCAAATGATATGTACTTTATGGGAGGAAAAGCCGACCATCATTTGAAAATGTTGACCTTTCGCATTGAAGATATAGATTTGCTTCTAATTTTTTATCGGACTGTTAAATTTCAAAAATATAAATTTTTAATAATTTGCCATAAAATTTGTATTATATTATATCACGAATTTCAAAAAATCAAAATTATTTGATATCAGGAGGACATTCCTCGTATTCAGAATGCAATTCGATATGTCTGATGTGCTCTCATATGCCACAAAAAATTCCGTGCAAACGTTGTTATCCGATCCCTTAAGAGAGAGATCGCAACAAAAGTGTTGCGTCATTGGGTGATATGGTAGATAGTTGCGATTATTCTTGCAGCTTTAATGCGTGAAACACTAGCTGTCACCAAGTGTCCATTAAGAACATGTGTATCTGCATTATGCTTTCATTGCATGGGCATGTGAGGATTAAAAGATGGCCAGTCCACTGCTGAAAACTATTAAAACAATAAAGCGAGCAGCCCTTCAGTGGTTTGTGCCTTTGAAACCGGCCAATTTAAGGAAAGCTGCGCGAATTCTTGGACGGAATCAAACATTTTGATGACCAGAACTTACCCAGCAAACGCAGAATGTGTTTTAACGTACTTTAAGCGCGTTTTGGTTTTGGTAATATAATTATTCTAATAACATTTTTATGTACAAAGGTCATGAAAACATTTTTTAAACCCATGAAAAGACATTGCAACAACATTTTTAAAATGGTGTAAAACTGTTATTGTAAAATAGTGTTTTTGTAAACATTTGTGGAAAATATTTGGCATCAAGTTTTCAAAAATGTTTGCTGAATGTTATTAAAACGTTTTATACATACCTTTGTTTTCTGCAATAACGTCTTGTGTTTGCTGGGTTTATTATTCACCAAATGTTCTATTACTTTATTCTTTGCCGACTCCTTTCTGAAACAATAACTCAGCAAGCACACAAATGATTTTAAAATGTTTTAAATCTTTTATTTGTTTGTATAATTATGTAACATCTGAATGTTGGTTTACATAAGGTCATGGAAACGTTTTAGTAAAAACGCTACACTAAAAACGTTTATAAAATCAATGTTGTCAAAATGTTATTGTTTAGAATAATGTTGTCAAAGTGTTATTGTACTTTTTTCCCCATGACCATTTATGTTACAATGTTTTTTAGCAACTATTTAAAAGATATTGTAACATCTTATTAGAACATTTATACCCTTTATAAAAACCCGGGAGTTAAAATGACTATTTTATGTAGAGCTACACAACAAGAAATATTTATGAAATAAAACCCAGATAGCAGAATATGTCGTGCCATTCAAAGATATTCAATATTTCGCTCCTCATAGGCATTCATGCTTGTGTAGCTCGTATTTGAAATATGATAGGAACAACATATATTACAAAAGATATTGAATAACGTTTGCCCTTGACCGCTCATATTATGGCGATTCAATTTTATATACTCAATACTCATTTATTTAAACATTCCCTTACCATTGCTTACAGAAGCTGATCGCAAACATTTTACATGCAGGTGTGTCTCTATACGCATATATAGTGAAGCAGTATGCTTCTATTAGATTTTGGCCTGATATTATGCTCCAGGAGCTAGTGCTCCAGGAGCTAGTGCTCCAGGAGCATGCTTCTGGAGCATGAATAATCTGGAGTAGGCCTAATATTCTAAGTCCAACATGCTCCAGGAGCATGTTTTGAATGCACATTGCTCTAGGAGCATATTTGTTACATGCTCCTGGAGCATTGTGCATTCCAAACATGCTACTGGAGCATGTTGGACTTAGAATATTACTCCAGATCATTCATGCTCCAGGAGCATATGCTCCTGGAGCATAATCGGGCCAAAATCTCATCGAAGCCTGGAGTATGCTAGTATGATCATAGATTTTAACATCTATGGTATGATAGACCGACCGCTTTAGAATGTTTATATCCCCTCCGAAGGACGGAGTACTCCTTCATGGTATTTATCAAATTATATACAGACAAGTTCCCTATAAATCGATATGCCACGTTTGGATATACGAGGGTCATTCAAACAGTTTTATGATCACATCTCTGTTATCTTACGTGTCAGAATATTGAAATTACCCATGATTATACATGTACATCTTGGCAACAAAATAAAAGCCATTTGATAAAAATGTCATTTTTAGTTATTTAGATGTGTTTGTTCAGAGAAGATGTAATTAAATCTTCTTTGGTTTGTTAAAGCGATGTACCAAATCGGTTATTTACAGATTTGGTACATCGGAAACGGTCTGAAAAGAAACCTTGGTCAATTGTGATTATAAAAGTTTCCAACTGGAAATTATAACAGATTTATTTCTGAAAATGATTGAATTGCTTTATTTTTGTTAATGTAATTTAATCAATATCTAATGCTTGCAGATAGTATAGTTTTACTGGGTATCGTGTCTGTTGGACAACAAAGTCGATGCATCTTCAGAATATCTTCCATATCGACCTTTTCCATAAGTTGTTGAATCCGATCGAGTGAGCACTTATTGGTTCAAGTTGTATATTAATTGTTTCATAAGTTAAAAATTGTTAAATGATCGTTGGCTTTTCCTCCCAGCTACAAGTACATATCATTAGATTAATTAAGTTTACTTCGAGGACTGTTAAATATCAAAAATAAAGCAAATATCAATTTTTAATATAATGTGCAATAAAATTTGTATTCGCGAATTTCAAAAAATAAAAATTATTTGATACCAGAAAGACATTCCTCGTATTCAGAATGCAATTTGGTGTTATCTAATGTATCTCAGGTCCCACAAAAATAAAAACTTTACAAACGTTGCTACCAGAGCTCTTAATCAAATAATATATAATTGATATGTTACAATACAATTTTCAATTTGCATTAAATAGAAAAAGAAGCATAGACTGTAGGTGAGAGTTAATCAATTGCCTTGTCGGCATTGTAACATTACACACTTTATTCAATTTCTTCATTAAGACAATAAGGGGTTCAGCTGGTGCCGATTTATATCAAATTTCATCTACTTTACCCACGGCTAATACTGTGTCTTCGACTCGTGACACACGAATCATATACCACCACCATCCTCAGGGCTTCGGTTGTTAACCTTATGTGTGTTTGCAGTTATGAAATAATAAAAAAAACAATCATACTAACAAAGTAAATAAGCATATAAACAAGTCAATGTATTTTTGATGTATTATTTTTTGTTTCGAAATTTTTACGTTTTAAATAAACTTTTATAAATAGGTTTTGACTAAAACCAAAATATGTGTATAACCTGTTTATAACGTTTTGAAAAAAAAATGGGTTTGCTGGATATTAACTGGTATAGCAGTGATGATGATGATGATGATGATGATGATGATGATGATGATGATGATGATATTGATGATGATGATGATGATATTGATGATGATGATGATGATGATGATGATGATGACGACGACGATAACCGGTCCATCTGGGAGTTGCCTAACATTATTGGATCAAAGTAGTAGGAGTTAAAATGTTGAAAACTAAAATATCAAAGTTGTGATGTGAAGATTTGAAACCTTTTCATTCAACATTTCAGACCTTTTTCAGCATTTGATACCCTTTTGACGGATTCGGTCACCCATAGAAATCTGCATTAATGCATTTAAATAATTATAATGAACACAAACATGCCTAACATTGCAAGGCCTGGCTCTCTTGTTCTTGTTCTCAGTGGCGGCGCTAAGGGGACAAGGGGGCATTTACCAAATATTTTTATTGGCCCTCCCCTCAGTTTGCCCCCCCCCCCCACTTTGAAGACAAAACACCCAAAATTATGTAAATTTTCCATAAAAAATGTTGAGCATAATCATGTCAATTTTGCCTCCTGGTTTTGACTCCTCCCCCGAAAAAAATCCTGGTGCCGCCACTGCTTGTTCTTCAGATATAGGGAACATGCAAGGTTTTAGTGGCTGTATTACAGAATACTGCAGATTGACAATAGCGCATACAACAACCTTGCATCGACCATAACGGAGATATGATATTCACTCGACAATGGCAAAGAGAAAACGCGCCATAATACAGGGAGCTGAGGTGTCAAAATAGCAATCACTCGCAGCATTGATTTTACGCTCGGGTTTCTGTAATTTAATTTACCTGTTATACAGCACCGTATAAAATGATGTATAAAGAAGACCCGTGCTATTTGATGGTGAATGATAAAGCTGGGAGATGTGTTCATATGATAAGGGATTATATCGACATTTTGAGCGTCTCCTGACACAAAAATGTCTCATGGCATATGCCTATGTGACCGTACACCACGAATGAGCGTTAAATTCCGCCCGGTCAATTTTGTTTTATTTCGTGTTCAGAAAATGTATATCATAAGCTTTAAAATGGTATATAATTTGACTTCAAACGATATCCAGAAGCGGGGTTATGGTTTGTTGAACTTTGCTCCTTCAACAAAATGGTACCTTTTTCGGTTCTACATGTGTCTCTTTTTCCACATTGCTGGTAATAAATATCAAACAGTCATAATTGGCGATCATTTCAAATCATCCCCAAGTCAACAAGGTTCAAGAATGTCTTCTTATCGTTAATTGTTGGTTATACACCTAGACAAAATACAATGCTTTGTAACCCACCACTTGAATAGGATTTAGCCAAAGCAAACAAAGACCAGAGCTATTCAAGAATTCTACAGACATAGTAGAAGCTTATTTATCCTCTTCAACAATAGGATTATTGGTTGGTTTAAAAGGTGTTTGACTAGAGCTATCAAAGTGAGATACATGTCGCACCAACTTGAGGTACCTATGAATACGACCTTCATGCACAGTTTACACTGTAACTCAGAATACAATTTAGGACATTTACGGCTTATTCGTGGTGTACGGTCACATAATACCAATGATATCTTTAGAATGTATAGCTCGAGTGTCTTGATGGAGAGTTTCAATGGCCATTTATCAACTTGAGCGACTGCTTTCAGAGCCACTGATGTTTCAGTATGCAAAGCAGAACCTTCTGAAACGGCTCTTTTCAAAGCCACCAGAATTATATTCAGTAGCAATACGAGTGCAGCCTACTGAAACGGCTCTTTTTAGAGCCACAATTTCTTCAACAGGTAATATATACTTGCATCGTTGGGCAAGGGACGCCTAATAATATAGTTTTTCATGAACCGATACCAGAGTTAATCCTGATAAAAGATTTTGATCTTTCATCATGAAATGATACGACACTCTCATTATGACACTTACAGTATGAAACACTTCATTACAAAAAACTTTCATAATGAAAGTGCCACCTTTTTTTTCACTGTTAGAAAACTGTTAGATGTTGGGCAAATTGCTGAAAATAACCCAATGTTGGGTCAAATTTGTTTACTCAGCGGTTTTTTAACCCAGTGTTAAATGTCAAGCTTTTGTCAGGATTAACTCTGGTTTCTTCAGTATCAGGTCACTATTAGGAGTTGTAGACTACCCCATATATCTGGAGTTTCATAGCGGGTTGTTCCTTGCTCAACAATGTGAGGTTGCCCTTATCTGCAGAAATTATGCCTCTGAAAAGAGCCGTTTAAGTAGGTTGCACTCGTATTGCTATGCTACTGATTAATATGGTGGCTCTTGAAAGAGCCTTTTGGTTGCACTCGTATTGCTACTGACTATATGGTGGCTCTGAAAAGAGCCGTTTAAGTAGGTTGCACCCGTAGGCCCTATTGCTATGCTACTGAATAATATGGTGGCTCTTGAAAGAGCCGTTTTTGGTTGCACTCGTATTGCTACTGACTATATGGTGGCTCTGAAAAGAGCCGTTTAAGTAGGTTGTACTCGTATTGCTACTGAATATGTTTCAGAAGGTTTAGCCTAGCTTTACTGGAAAATCAGTGGCTCTGAAAGCCAAGTGTGAAAAAGTGTTATTATAATTCTCCATTAAGGCAGTTGAGATCAAATTTGAAAACTGTTTTTAAGTCGACAAAGAAAAAAGAACCGATTATCTCCATATACGATTATAGGCCTATACATTTAGACGTGAATTGGACACACGAATAACCAACGTTGGTACAACCCTTTATACAGGGTAGATGTAAGTGGGCAATGCGCTAACACGGATGTTTTTTTAATGTTATACAAATATTTAGATGTGCTCCTAAGTTAATGAATTAACATACAAGTCATGAACTGTAGGGTGCATCCGATTTTGCTCTTTTCCGCTTCCTTATAACGCATGTACGTTAAAGGTTAATTACTATCACTGTAGTCAAGTCAAATAAGAAATGATCTACCACTAATGTTACAGAATTCATTTCACATCTCCCCACCAAAAATAAAACATCGTAAGTGCATAGGAAACTATTAAATCCAAGATGGCCGCGTATGCAGGGGTGAAATTTCAAATCTGATGGTTAATAGAATGTATTCCTATCAAGACTCAAGGATTCACAAAAATATAGTTTGACCTCTTTTTGATGTATAGTTTCACCCCTGCATAAAACAGTCGTGTTGGATTGTATGAAGCAAATTTAGATTCCCTAAAAGACAAAAAATAAATTCGGGATCCGCCTTTTAAAAGCGCCCCCCCCCCCTCGCGTAATATTTAACGACTCCTTAATACTTTATAGTATTGCCAAGTTAAAATAGTTTAACCTCGTAAGTTTGTTATGTTTTAAAGTGATAATGATCACGACTTATTTCTGGTTATGGCAAGGTCGCACATCCGCATCCTTTATGCATAGGCCTACATGATAGCTCATGATGTCCTGGGCATACATGTAACTAATTATTTCCCGCCTTCTCTAGGGGAACAAGCAACAAATAGTAGTTCGATTGCCAAAAGTACTAAATTCGAAAGTACACGTACAGAAGTAAAAGATGATTTATTAAAGTTGGACTGGTAGGTATGGCTAGTCTTGTTCAAGGCCCTCTAATTTCCTCCCTCATGCAGCATTTGAATCCTATCGCTACTTCGGGCTCGCCAAGCCCATGAGCATGATGAGGGCCAGACTGCGGCTACCTATAATCACGCGTAAGTTGAACGACGGAACTCGGATTGAACCTACGAGCCCGTTCGTAATCTCAGTCCGAGCTCGATTTTTCAACGTACGCACGGTCATTTAGTAGCCGTAATAATCTGTGGCCCTTACTGACTTGGCGAGCCCGAAAATGGTCATGAGGGATGGGAGGAAATCTTAGAAGGCCTTGAACAAGGCTAAGGTATGGCAAGCCTAATGTACAATAATTGAGAAACCTAGTTCTCGATTTGTATTATGAAACGATCTCCCTCCTCCCATGAAAAAAACCGCTGTAACACTTTCGTAGTGCATGATGGGGCTTCCTTAAATCATCCTCTGCGCCATACTACTAAACAAGACAACACTACATAATTATGAAGATCATGTTTCATAATAATTTTGCCATTTATATTAAACATGTTAAAGAGCCTGGAAAACTGGTAATTTGTTTCGTTTGTGGAGAAATTGCCCAGGTGGGAAATACCAGTATTCCTTGATAAGGACATGCTGGGAAAATTTTTCGTTGAAAGCTAAACATGGCATAAATTTACCTACTCAATTCTTTAGTCTGGATTTCGGTGTTTCCTCTTCAATCATTTTGTTCTCTTTTATAGTATTACTAGGCCTATAGACGAATCCAACGAGCCAAGTGATGGTCAAAATTCAGTCGGCCATTACTGGGTCCTGTCTGCACCAAACTAGTGTTGTTACTGCCCAATTGGGTGGATTAAATCCGCTTAAAAATCGATGTTGAATTGTATTGTGTTGTAAACTTTCATCATTCTTTTGTCTACGTGTATAACACGGGTGATGGAATGCAGTCTAATATCCCCGCCAAGGCTACATCATTTCACATTTTAGGTGGGATAGACCTAAGGGGGGACCCAGCTATGGCCGGCTGCCATCATGTAGGAATGCGTGAAAATGGATTCGTCTATATGCCCACTATAATATTACAGATCATATAAAGTGCAAGGCGTTTCTGCGGTTAGAGAAATTAATGGAACCGTGAACTGCAAGGGCACGGACGCAACTGTATGATATCATCATTAAAGGCTTATCCAGTGATCCCAGCAAAAGTGTAAAAAAAAGTGCATAAATTTCCTTAAAAAATGTATTTTTGAAATGATAAATGCGACAAAAAATGAGGAAAACAGCAGTACAGGCTGTATCAAAATGATTGGTAGCCTACTCAATCAGTTTAGATGGTTATTGAAAAGCCTGCTTCTTCCAGAGGGTCTTCTTGAAATGACCATAATTTATAGTTACAGGAATGTTTGTGACATTAATCAACAAATTATGTGAATCCTATGTTGCATTTTGATGTGGCAGCGCAGTCATGTCCATATTCAGTGAAAACTGATGGGTACCAATCATTTTGATACACCCTGTATTGATTAAGTTCAAGCCCCCATTCAATACATGCTAATTTCTTTAGAGAAATATTACAGATTCATGTAAAAATATGTCTTATTTTGTCTTCAATATATACATGGCTTTCAACTTGACCACTATTAGCTCTTAAGGCTGTGTTAGCACATTATGACACTAAAACTTTGATGATTTTTACGATCTTCCGGATAGGCCTTTATGCAATGTAGCATATCATTTGGTTTAGCATATGCTTAATTAAGGGTTTTAAAATCAACTGTAATCATTTCCTTATCAATGTATAGATTACTCTAATAATTTTTATGCAATCTTTCTTATATTATTTTGATTGCCAACTTGATGATAGAAAAATAGAAAATATAAATATGGGTAACAAATTTGTATTAGGCTACAACGTAAAACAAAAGGCCCAGATCCCGGCCCAGATACTGTACACTTTTAGCAGGAAATCACGTGGAGCATATATAAACTTCCTTTTCCTTCTTTTTATCTCGACAGAACTTCCAGCCTTTTCTACCAGTGTCACTTAGCACCAGTACCACCCCTGTTGCTGCAGCATCCTCTGATTCCACCAAGGGATCTCTAATCCGGAAACCCGCTCTCTTGGTTGCTGAAGGCCACCGTATCAATTCATCCAAGTTGGAACATTTTAACCCATTTTGCAACCAGAGTTGTTTGATAAGCTGAATCGGAATCTCGTCGATATCATGTATGATTTTGGCACTATCTCTACAACGTTTTGTTGGTAACAGGATTTGGTGGTACGACATTTTGGATTACAGCAAGAGAGCAAGATTACCTAAGTGCCTTTCTTTTTGTGGGGGAAAAAACCAATCGTGGTGGAGAATTAACGTCATCTTCAATAAATAAGGTGTACTTTCTCAGTGTTACAGAAACGAAGTGGAACTAACCAAAAGTTATCGTTAAAGGAGTTTCCTTTGATCAGCAAATGTGTTGATTTATCGCATTATAGACCCAAGAGTTGAATAAAACTGGAACAAAAATGGAGGAAAGATTACGATGTTGCTGCAAAACTTTACAGTTGCTACTTCTATGTGTTTTAGCAACACACGCACAAGTTGGACCCTTTTTAGGTAAGTTTTTCCAGTTTGAATAATATAGTTTGGCAAATTTGTATGAAAAATATCCTATATACCTACTCTAATAAGTTAGATTAAAGGTTCTAAGTAGAACCTACAAAGGTTCTTGAGATAACCTGTGTGTAGAATTTTAAATGGTTCTTTGACAAACTGAAAAGGGTTCTGAATATGGTTCTGGAAAGGCTAGACTGACCCGTTTTAGACTTTGAAAGGTTCTAGAAAGGTCAGAAAGAACCATTTTGACGTTCTTTCAATTTTCAAGAACCCTTTTGTCTCTTCAGTGTTGGAAAATTCATTAGTCACATAAAAGTGCAACATCTTAGAGCCCCCTCCCCTTTGTCATGTTTGTGTTGCACAAAAATTAACTTAAAAATCCATTCAGTGATCCCAGCGCAAGTGTAAAAAAAAAATTATTTATAAATATTGCTTAAAAGTGAAGGATAAATCATTCACATCGTCATTTGGTAATTTTGAAATGAAAGAATTGGCAAAAAACGAAGAAAACAGCAGCTAATTTATATACGGTCAGTACAAATTATATTATGGAATTGCCTTATTTTGTCATAAATATACAGCTTTCGGCTGAACCACTATACCAGGTTACCGTATGTTAACACATCTATGACATTACCAAAATCTGAATTTTTATGATTTTTACGATCATCCGGATGAGCAAATCACTGAATAAGCCTTTAATTCATATAATTACACGTAATGCAAGCGCAGTCTATGGTAAATTAATCAAACGTTTACTTTTCAAATCACAATCAACATTTTGTTTTATGACAGTTTTATTACATAATTTCTTGAACCGTTAACTCCTCCAATCACCCTTATCATGTTCTTACTCAACTGTATCAAACCCCCAATGGAAACAGTTATGTTTTATAGTCATATATCTTTTTAAATGTTCTCTTGGCATGAATGAGAATTTCCCAGCCTGGGGGATCTCTGACGTCATCATGAACGTGCTAGGCCTACTTTACAAAAAAATAAAAGTGCAGTTTTAAACCTGCATAAAAAGCTGGGCACTATCGGGACTACACGGTATGCCTAACATGAGTCATAGCTCTCTAAATGTACACCGAGTGGAAAGAGTAGAAAAAGAGTGAGAGAGTGAAATTAAGGACAACCCCTTTTTGAGTGGAAAATTTTTAATTTTTTTTTAAAGGGATTGAAGAAAGTAGTCTGTATACTCTCAAAAGAGTGAATATTGCTTAAAGAAAATGTACTTTCTTTTCCACTCAAAAACGGGTTGTCCTTCGTCAGTAGCGTAGCCAGCGGGGGGGGCAGGTGGGGCAGAGTGCCCCCCCCTGACAAAAAATGAAAGAAAAAGTGCCCCTCTGACAAAAAATGAGAGAGAAAATCAGGAGGGCAAAGGAAAAGAAAAGGGCAAGGAGCCCTTTTCTAGCAAAATTCAGGGCCAAAATAGTGTAAAATACACAAATTTTCCGCGCTACGCGCGCAAATTGTAACAATAAAGCCCTTTTTTAGCCGGATAATGGGCGAAAATAGTGTAAAATACCATTTTTTTTCGCGCTACGCGCGCACATCATCCCAATAAGGCCCTTTTCGGGAAGCTCGAAGACATACAGTCTCTATGTATTGTATGATGCAACTGCAATTTTTTTCGTCTGTGCCCCAAAATTTTATTTTGCCCCCCCTGACCAAGAAAGCTGGCTACGCCCCTGTCCTTCGTTCAACTCATTGAAAGAGTGGAAATTCACTCTTTTACATTGAGAGAGAGATAACCTTTAATGTTTTCTTGGAATAGAGGAGAATTTCCCTGGCTCGCAGATCTATGACCTGAGACTATAGTAGCCTCAGCTATGACGTCATTATGAATGTTAGGACGTGCTAGGCCTACTTTACAAAAAAGTACAGTTGTAAAGCCGCGTAAAATCTAGGCATAATCGGGACTATACTGTATACACGGAACAGAATATGCCTAAAATTGTACATTTTTTGGCCCCAAATAGTGAGGTTACGGTGCTTTGTTTGTCGGGGAATGGGAGTGAGTTGGGTGCCCATCGTGGCGCCCCCACTGGACGCATTGCTGGAACTTATAAATATCCTGATGATGTTTAGTACAGCAAAAACCCTGAAAAACTTTTTTCAGAGTCTTGTACACTTATATTATAGAACAAGACGAATAGTATCAGTAGCAGAAATTCGAAAAAGTTGGTTACAATACAAATCGTAAATCATTACAGAAAGATTTCGCGATACGCTGTTGTGAACACACATATATAGCATCACTGCCCTCCAGTATTTGCGAGATTTTCTTCAAATTTTCAAAAAAAAAATGCAATGCCATTTATATCACCATTTTCATATGCATGGAAAATTAAATTAGATTTCAAACCAGTACAAGCTGAGTACACATATGTAGCCATATACCAAAAATGTAGGCCTAGAGATTCATAACATAGCCCTTAGTGACTTTATATATATTAAAACCCTAAAGACATTTATACATGTCATGCATGTTTACTCACGTACACCTTATGTTAGCCTCATTGATTTTTTTGTGGCAACGATTTTCACTGATCCACCAGCCTAGTTTTGCTCAAGAGTTTACCACGGCTTAATGCTGCATTAAAAAACAGATCACGATTTTGTCTATGATGAATTTTCTGTCATAGCAGAGGATGGTCTCTGGGCTATGGTGTCCCTTTTTCATGTTGTAGCCTAACTCATTGCTATGCTACTGGTTGTTGAATATGACCCCATGGCGACACGACACCATATTTTTTTCTGGGTAAGGGACGGCACAAAGTGGGGGGGGCAACAATCTGCACAATTGCCTATTGCATATTGAAGAAATCCAAAGCAAAGCAATGACTATGGGAACATTAACTATCCACGCGAGTGTCGACTGCAGAAAACAAAAAAAAAAAATTCAAAATTTAAAAAATGTCAGAAATGTACATTTTCATTACCATATTTGGAATCAGCATGAAAATTGCATTACAATGAGTACAAACAAGCCTAGTATTGGTTCAGTGGTTCTTAAGATAGCTCTTGATATTTTTAGAAAATATCTCAAAACTTGGAATTTTTATGTTGAAGCCTATGGCCAGCAGGCAGAGTATTAACAGAGCTTCATGTATATAAACGATATGTCGTAGCCAATGTTTGTCAAGAATATTTTACAAGTAATCGAATCTATGCTAGCATTTTTGTATTCATGTTGACTAACAGTATAGACAGATAGTTGGGAGCGCCACTCAATGCAAAGATAAACAACTCTTGAAACTGAAAATCAAAATAAACAACTCGAAAAAGCATGTTACACACCGCAGACTTTGCTTAAGGACGTACACGGTGCTGAATATCGTTTTACTATGATAGAGAAGGAATCGTTACTATACTATTATATTGTGTATTTTTATCAATTTTTCCAACTATTGAGGCGTACGAGCCTGTTCCAACTCGAACTCAAGCGTTCGATTGCACAAAATGATTGTTTTAAGAACATAAAAACGTGGTATACTTTAGTACTTTGTTGTTGTAAAAGAATAGTGAACTCATTCTCCACAAAAAGTGAAAATCACTCCCCAGTGAAAACCACTCCTTAAGAGTAGATTCGGTATTGTTGGTCGAAGCAACCAAAAATCGATTTTCATTATCTAAATCAATATATTATTGAAAAATAACACTTAAATGTTTTGCAAAAGTTTATACTACAAATTATATACTTAGAAAACTTATTGTTGTTAATGAGTTATGTACGATTTACAAAAGTGTTGTTGTTTCAGCCCTCTTAACAACATAACTCATGAACCACATGACTTACAAAAGTATATCTGTGATATTTGAGTTCATCTACACACTCGCTATGAAATGATCAATGTAAATTTTGACCAAAGCTCACTACCATTTGCAAGATGCTGTGAAATACCAAATCGCAACAGTTTGCTAACCTTAAAGGGGAGGAAGCCAAAACCACTCTTTCAAGGTATGATGAGGGACAATTACTTTTTCGAGTTATGCCCCTTAATCGTACTTTGAAAGAGTGGTTTCCACTCTTTTAGGAGTTGCTAGTATTTTCACTCTTTTTTTGGCCAAAATTAATTGATTTTGACTGGAAAGTTTTTGAAAAAAAAATCAGAAAATTTCAAAATATCAAGTTGCAAATTTTTGGCAAACATTTATAATTATTTTTAAAAATTAATATTTTTTCGATTTTTCAAGCTCTGGTAATATTTTAGGGTCATTTTAATTTTAGCCTCAAAATCTCGACCAACCGACCCTACTTGAAAAGTCCGACCGTTTTTTCCGTCCATAAGCAATAAAACATTACAGTATTCAACCGCCCGCGTGATTTGATTGAATTTACAACTTTTCATAAAATCGTCATCTGATCATGCTGATGGACGTTTGGAATTCGTTATATACAGAAGTGTCGTATCAAACTCAAGCTAACATATTTCTAAGCACGTTCTTAGCAATGTCAATGTTCTTAAGGGGGTACTACACCCCTGCACAATTTTGTGCCTATTTTTGCATTTTTCTCAAAAATTATATCGCATTGGTGGCAAGTAAGATATGTATATTATAGGGGCAAGGACTACAACTACTGCACTGGCAATTTTATTTCAGCACAGACAACAGTTGTGGAGTTACAGTCAAAATGAGGGAAAACCAATATTTGATCAATAAATCAATAACTACTTGCCTTGAGTTGCTGAATTTTCAGTGCAGTAGTTGTAGTCCTTGCCCCTATAATATACATATCTTACTTGTCACTAATGCGATATAATTTTTGAGAAAATGCAAAAATAGGCACAAAATTAGCTAGGGGTGTAGTACCCCCTCAAGCAATCATGTTAAGAATTATGACCTCTCAAACAAGCGTAAATTTTCTTTTTGTGATATATTTAGTTTACTACCTCTATGTCTGAAATTGTTGCTTTCTTTAGTTTTACTCATTCATTGTTTCCTATCTATGCTATAGCATTGTTGTATTCATGTTGACTAACAGTAGTGACAGATAGTTGGGAGCGCCACTCAATGCAAAGATAAACAACTCTTGAAACTTAAAATCAAAATAAACAACTCGAAAAAGCCTGTTACACACCGCAGACTTTGCTTTAGGACGCACACGATGCTGAATATCGTTTTACTATGTCAGAGAAGCAAATCGTTACTATACTGTTATATTGTGTATTTTTATCAATTTTTTCCAACTATTGAGGCGTACGACCCTGTTCCAACTCGAACTCAAGCGTTCGATTGCACAAAATGATTGTTTTAAGAACATAAAAACGTGGTTTACTTTAGTACTTTGTTGTTGTAAAAGAATAGTGAACTCATTCTCCACAAAAAGTGATGGACGTTTGGAATTCGTTATATTATACAGAAGTGTCGTATCAAACTCAAGCTAACATATTTCTAAGCACGTTCTTAGCAATGTCAATGTTCTTAAGCAATCATGTTAAGAATTATGACCTCTCAAACAAGCGTAAATTTTCTTTTTGTGATATATTTAGTTTACTACCTCTATGTCTGAAATTGTTGCTTTCTTTAAGTTTTACTCATTCATTGTTTCCTATTTTGAAGGCCAGCAAGAGTCGATCAAAGTACTTGGCAAATAACTTTTTTGTTAACTATGTTTTATCGTATGTTACAATTGACCCATGTAAAAACATTCAAAAGGGTTGCGTCACTTTTTTTTTTAAATTGTATACGTGTATTTTGATATCAAAGTGCAAAATTGGGTTGACGCCAGCCGTTCGTTTTACTGCTTCGCATCCCTAATAGTATCTCGTTTTCATATATAAGACAAAAGTGTTACGAATTGGAGACAATGAGACGTTAAAAGTTTGATATCCAGAACAAAAAAACATGAAAAAAGTGGAAGCTTCGATATTATCTTCCAATGAAAAGACCTCGTTACTGTCGGTTCCGATTGTTGGCAACACTTGCCTGTCTTGTAAGAATGTCCCGACCAGCTATCTCCGGTTACTTCCTTCAACAACAGATAAGGCTTGTTTCTGGCCTAAGTTTGGTCGGCGTTATCTTCTAGATTTCAGCCGTCAATGCCTAATATAATGCTTGATATGAAAATACAACTAGTGGCAAATGATGGTCATAGACCACAAACCTAGGTGGGGCGTGTTGGTGTTGTGGAGGTATCTGACCCCTGCAAAATTTTCCAAAAATTTTCCCCTGGTCATGTTGTTTGTTGTCACCGAGTTTGAGTCCCTTTCTCCTTACGGATGTCCAGAAAATGCAATTTTAAAATTTGACCCCAGATGACCTTTGACCTGACCCCTGCAAAATGTTCAAAAATGTTTCCGTGGTCATCAAGTTTGTTGTCACCGAGTTTGAGTCCCGTACCCCTTACAGATGTCCAGAAAAGACATTTTAAGATTTGACCTCTATACGACCTTTGACCTGACCCCTGCAAAATGTTCCCCTGATCATGAGATTTGTTGTCACTGAATTTGAGCCCCATACCCCTTGCAGGTATCCAGAAAGTGAATTCTAAGATTTAACCCCAGATAACCTTTGACCCAAAATGTTCCCCTGATCATTAAGTTTGTTGTCACCAAGTTTGAGCCCCGTACTCCTTACAGATGTACAGGAAATGCATTTCTAAAATTTCACATCTGCATGACCTTTGCCCTGACCCCTGCAAAACGTTCCCCTGGTCATGAGATTTGTCGTCACCGACTTTGAGCCCCATACCCTTACAGATATCCAGATAATACAATTGTAAGATTTTACCCCTTAATGACCTTTGACCCCAATTCTTTTTTCAAGTTATAGGCGTGTGGTATAGCCGATGCATATATGTGACTCCTCGCCACAACTGAGCCCGGATGTCGCCAGTGCCACTATTGAGATATGCTCCATCGAACTTAACAATAAACAATAGGAAAGAAAGGATTTATTGACTGTTTTATTGATTTTTCACTACTTAAATGTCAAGTACTATAGACATGATATACATCATTTTAAAGCTAATTTCAAGCAGAATATTTTGGTTGAATATCTCAAAAATGATGATTGGCGACATCCGGGCTCAGTTGTGGCGAGGAGTCACATATATGCAAATGACATCATTGTACTATATATAATATGTGACAGAAGAAGCAGTTTGAAGGTATTTGGTTAAATACCGGAAATGCCCTCTTAATGACCTTTGACCTCAATTACATGTAGGAGGAGAAGCAATTTGAAGTTATTGTCAGAAAGAAGAAGAAAAAGAAAGATTGGATAGCAAAACAGTACCTAGCTCGGGGGTTGTAAACCTCCCAGATAGGTAAGAAAGATCGAATAGCAAAACAGTACCTAGCTCGGTGGGGGGGTTGTAAATCCCCAGCTAGGTAATCAACATGATCAATGCTCATCATCTGCACATTATTATAATATCCACAACAACCATGACAACCGCCAGTGAACTTCTGAATGGTGAAATCGGAGTAAGTGGCTGACATCACCTGCTTGGAGGTCAGTGAAATTAGAGTTGTGACTGGGTTGCAGCAAGGGGTGGTTTTATTACCCAATTGGGAATCAACTTCCAGCTGCAAGTCTGATTCTACTTTTGATCTCTGTTCTGACCATGCTCACTATATAGTATACTTCCATGATTATATGTGCAAGTGACATAGCATTTTGAATTTGTTACAGAGTATGAGTTTTTTGTACCCAAATTTGTCAAAGGTTATTCAATGAATATACAAATATATTGGGGTTCAAGAACTGGGCCATGATAGGTGAGTCTCTGTTGCCAGCGGAAGTACAACACGACTGATTCTAATACCTAGGTTTGTGTAAACCCACCTAGGTAATTAGTGTGCCATGTCTCTGATATCAGTATTAGGCCTATCTGTACAAGATTTTTCAATTGGGACATTTTGTATAGGCCTACATGAATTTGTATTATTATTTTTTTTCATGATTCAGTGATATAGAGGGTATAAACACATTTTCCAAGTGAAAACTACTCCACTGGATATGCCATTATTTTCACATCAAAGACCCTGGGTCTAGATCGTTCATGTCATTGTACCCTGGCTGGGCTAGCAAGTATTTAGTAAACCTCAAAATTATGCTATTTGTCCCTGTCCCACAAAATGAGTACAAATTCAAAAAGACATACTACAAGTATGCCTGCAATTGCTGCAAAGCCGCGATTTGTTAGCAAATATGTGCAATTTTGGAAAAGACATCTTTAAATTTTAGAAACCAAATCAAAAACCAATCTACAAATGTTTGGGGCACTGACTGAAAAGCTATTGAAGTAGCTACAGCAAAGAACAAATACTTGCAACAAGTTATTTTGTCCTTATTTTCAGAAAGCTGGACCACAGCACATAATTCCAAACTGTCACCCACAAGCATTAAATCACTTGAATCGGCTCAACAATTTGAGCATCATCATGATAATAGCTGCTGCAAACAAACATCAGATGTTAGACATGTTAAAAAAATAACAAAAACAAATTCCACTTTCCTCATAGCAGCTATCCCAGAGGTGCCATCAGTTATTTATGGTTTTACTAAACTTTCTTTGCAAGTCACACCGAGACTGCCCACAATATTAACCCTCACAGGTTCTAACACACACTATTACCACAGAGGAACAGCCTCTAGTAAACAAAGGCAAAACAATTTTCCATGACATCAACTTGGGTTTCATACTTTAACCCTCTCTGAGTCTCTGTTGCCAGCGGAAGGAATGGACTAAAAAAGAATACCTAGGTGGGTGTAAACCCACCTAGGTAAATAAATGTTTTTAAGCCGTCAAGTTGAGAGTACGAGTCGCGTTGTAGTCCCTGTTTGGACTCGTAAAACAACTGAGCTAATTTGAAGTTCCCTTGGCCAAGGAACTAACTTCTTATTTGTGACTGGACACCACGAATCAGCCGTAATAAAGTCGGCCCGGTCAATTTTGTTTTATTTCGATTCGTGTTTAGAAAATATATATCATAAGCTTTGAAATGGTATATCATTTGAGTTCAAACGATATCCAGAAGCAGGGTTATATATGGTTTGTTGAACTCTGTTCCTTCAACAAAATTTTTCCTTTCTTCTGTTATACATGTGTTAATAAATATCAAACAGTCATAATTGGCGGTCATTTCAATTGTTTCGATTGTTTATTTTGGTATGTATATGGCGTGTGCTTCTTAGGTGCAAATTCCTTGTTGTCGTTAAATGGGACACAATGGTCAGCAAATCCTGTAAAGTGTGCTGAGGCTTGTGATTTGTATCTTTCTCCGACTCTCTTTATAGCCTTATTTTGCGGCATGTCTCCGAATCAGTTGAAAAAACTCTACTTGGAACATAGTAATCATAACTTTTCATGCCGACGTAGCCACCTCTACTTTAATTGTCTCTCTATTTTAAGATATATTCGGGGACGGAAACCAAAGATTTGCATAGCAGTTGGCATGGTTGGGGTGCCTTTAAATTGTTTTAGTTCATAGTGTAAGTTGCAAATGCAATCAAGAAATACAAATTTAATATTTAATAATTATTATTACAGATACAACAATAGTGCTTATATAATCCAAAACTCGCCATATTTTTACTTATTCAAGTGTATTAGAAGTTGATCTTAAATCTCGCTAGCAATTACAAAATATTTCACTTAACGCTCTCCACGCGGGTGTCGACTGCCGACGACAAGTTTAATTTTTTTTAAATTACAAAAATTCAAAACTGTAAATTTTCATGACCATATTTGTAATCAGCATGAAAAATGCATTAAAATGAGTACAAACAAGCCCAGTATTGGTTCAGTGGTTCTTGAGATAGCTCTTGATATTTTGAAAAAATATTAAAACTTGGGCTTTTTATGTTGAAGTATAATAGTAAGGACGCAGAGCATTAAACCTGTCCTGAATCCACTTGTCAAAGCTTGAAGACAGTTGCTGTCTATTTGCGCTGATAATAATACATGTAGGTCGTCTAGAGTACGATACGTGAGCTGGGCGTAGGCCTACGTATGACTTGTTGTTTAGAGAAGCCGCGAGGCCTTACATCCAAAATTTCTAAATATATTTTCCGCAATTCATAGACGAAATTGATTTTGATCAAACGAAGCAGTTAGGCTGTAAATTGGTCTGGCTAGATGGGTCAGTGTGCTATTCGAATTGAAATCCATCCTCCTATGGAAGAGACAAGACCTAAATATCCCACATAGGGAGTGTGCATTTCAAATGAGGTTACCTAAATGGGTGACTCGATTTAAAATCTACACCCCCTGTATTAGAGATTGAGGCAATGTCTTCCAGGGGGAGTGTGGATTTAAACTGGAATAGACCAATTTTCACTTGGAATGAGTTCCCTTATAATGTTACCGCGAGCGTCATGGCTTGTATGTATGGCAAAGAATTGGATGAAAAGATACAATGACAGCGTGATTTCGAACTATACAATAGCGGACACAGGCTGCAACAACTTACCAATTATATATGACGTGTTTCTAAAATCACGTGGTTCATAACCGCGCGAGGAGAGCCATGCAGATTTTATTAGTTTTGACCACCACTTATGGACCAGGAATAATCCTTTATGCCGTTATTATCTAAACGGATGTTTCGGACGTTTTCATCCTCTCGACATGCTCGAGAAAAATCATGCACATGGGGCAGAAATGACACCCCTTATAACAAGCCTGTGGTATCTCCTTCATAGTATAACCCATATAACTCATCTTGTGTGTCCACTTTATTTGTCTCACTGTGATATTTGAGTGCAAACACCACTATGTCATGCTCCCCTTCGGCCTACCTTACAACACTGAACAATAAAAAAACCAAAAAAAAACCCAACAAAATACTTAACATCCTGACTTTGTTTTGTTTTTTAATTAATTTTATTTACTTGCCTCAATTTTGGACAATTTCAAATAAATTTGGGGATCTTTTTGTTGAATTTGCTTTAATCTGCTAAATTTTAGCAAGCTTTATAAACCTAGTGCATCACGATTTGTTGTCTATCTCAAGAATGCGAGACTTTTGTTAGGATTGCAATCAACCGTTAACGGGCCCATTAAAAGTAGGCCTATTTTGTTTAAACTGAATCAAAGGATATAATGGATTGTACCGCTGTTTATATGAACTACATCGGTAAAATTCACATTTAAAACATGTAGCATCCGTACTTTATCATGTTTAGCCAATTTTATAAAGAAAGACGTTGATTACGTATTCGCGAACATTAAAAATCACTGAACATTATGTGTTACAACACCCCCTTTTGATTCTTGACGCATTCTAAAAGCTTCTAAAAACCAGATCTGTCTTTAAAAGACATGGCGGGATGGGTTCAGGAACCTTGTGACTTTGCAAGAAGATGGATAATTTTTAAGAGCTTTTAAGAGCTACTCAAATAAGGTGGCATACATTGGACTACTATCTAAATAAATCCTAAACATCTTACAGTGGCGTACCGTGGCCGCCCCTTCCCCGGGGGGGCTGAAGAAAATCCAATTTTGCCGCCCCTTCCTCAACAGCCCGAAAAGGTTGCCCCAATTTTTTTTTACGGTCGTTTGAAAAAGTGAAGAGCAAAAAAAAAAAAGGATTTATAGGCGCTACCGCCCCAAAAGCAACACATTTTGATGTATAGTACAATTTTTTTTTTTTTTTTAAATACGCGCATGTCTTAGGCCTATATCTGTTAAGGTATTCATATTTGGCAGTTCAGGTTCTAGCATTTTGTGGTTATTTCGTAAATGCCAAAAAAGGGGAAAATTATCTCTTTTTTCTTCATATTATGTTGACACTGACATATCTCAAGAACCACAAAGGCAACGTCTGTTGAGCGTATGCATTTTCTTCAGAGGCTCTGCAGTAAGAACCATGTTTTACTTTCCAGACTGGTATAGTGTGAATTCTTTAATATTTAGTTAAAGCCTTTCAAAAACCGAGCCATCGGAACGTGACATTAAGGCGACGTCGCTATACGGAATCACAATTCCGTATCGTTTTATTTGTTGCTGGATCTAATTATTGTATAAATTCTAAGAAATTCACTGATTTGCCCTTTAATTTCACTATGTCTGAACAGTACTTGCAGATATATCCGTCAAAATTTGAACAAAATCTTTTAATACATTTTGGTGAAGAACCAGAAGGCCAAAAGAACTGTGTGAAAATTATTATGAATTCATTGACGTAGCCGGTTTTTTTATGACAGGTTGGCGTATGCAAACTGTCAGTAAAGTTTGTCATATGAAGCCTGTGCTTGAAGCAGAAATTTGAATGTTTAAAAAACTAGATTCACTATTAAATTTAGCCGGGAGATGATAATAATTGATAATGCCTTGAGTGTGCGTGACAATCGCTTCCAAAATTTACCGTTCCTCGGGGGGCTTATAACTGGAAGAAAATGGGAACGAAGTGTTTAACAATTAAAGAGTATTTTTAGATCTAATGCACCTTAAGATCGAGGAGTATCTTAAATTGACGGTCTCGAGACTGCCGTTTCAGCATGTTCAGGAAAATAAAATTATGATACAATTAAACAAAATGTAGAAATAAATAGGACTCTTGTGTATTGTTTTGATAATGCCTTTTTTATTGAGATCTTTGCAAATCTTTGCAAAACTCGTGAGTTCCCGCGAGAGCGAGTATTAAATTATAGACTAGAAACCAAATGCACATAAAGCCACTCGGAACTGTCGGGACTTGAACCAGGGACCTCATGTAAAGCGAGAACCGCTACGCTTACTCGCATATTACCAATTGGGTGGAGGGCATTCTACTTGATCTCGGCCCTTAAACATTTCAAAATACTTCACAAAGATAATGCTCAACTTTTGTAACAATAATTATACCATGATCACAAGGATAATGCTCAACTTTTGTAACAATTATTATACCATGATCACAAGGATAATGCTCAACTTTTGTAACAATAATTATACCATGATCACAAAGATAATGCTCAACTTTTGTAACAATTATTATACCATGATCACAAAGATAATGCTCAACTTTTGTAACAATTATTATACCATGATCACAAGGATAATGCTCAACTTTTGTAACAATTATTATACCATGATCACAAGGATAATGCTCAACTTTTGTAACAATAATTATACCATGATCACAAAGATAATGCTCAACTTTTGTAACAATTATTATACCATGATCACAAAGATAATGCTCAACTTTTGTAACAATAATTATACCATGATCACAATGATAATGCTCAACTTTTGTAACAATTATTATACCATGATCACAAAGATAATGCTCAACTTTTGTAACAATAATTATACCATGATCACAAAGATAATGCTCAACTTTTGTAACAATTATTATACCATGATCACAAAGATAATGCTCAACTTTTGTAACAATTATTATACCATGATCACAAAGATAATGCTCAACTTTTGTAACAATTATTATACCATGATCACAAAGATAATGCTCAACTTTTGTAACAATTATTATACCATGATCACAAGGATAATGCTCAACTTTTGTAACAATTATTATACCATGATCAGAAGGATAATGCTCAACTTTTGTAACAATAATTATACCATGATCACAAAGATAATGCTCAACTTTTGTAACAATTATTATACCATGATCACAAAGATAATGCTCAACTTTTGTAACAATAATTATACCATGATCACAATGATAATGCTCAACTTTTGTAACAATTATTATACCATGATCACAAGGATAATGCTCAACTTTTGTAACAATTATTATACCATGATCACAAGGATAATGCTCAACTTTTGTAACAATTATTATACCATGATCTCAAGGATAATGCTCAACTTTTGTAACAATTATTATACCATGATCACAATGATAATGCTCAACTTTTGTAACAATTATTATACCATGATCACAATGATAATGCTCAACTTTTGTAACAATTATTATACCATGATCACAATGATAATGCTCAACTTTTGTAACAATTATTATACCATGTTCACAAGGATAATGCTCAACTTTTGTAACAATAATTATTATACCATGATCACAAGGATAATGCTCAACTTTTGTAACAATAATTATTATACCATGTTCACAAGGATAATGCTCAACTTTTGTAACAATAATTATACCATGATCACAAGGATAATGCTCAACTTTTGTAACAATTATTATACCATGATCACAAGGATAATGCTCAACTTTTGTAACAATTATTATACCATGATCACAAGGATAATGCTCAACTTTTGTAACAATAATTATACCATGATCACAAGGATAATGCTCAACTTTTGTAACAATAATTATACCATGATCACAAGGATAATGCTCAACTTTTGTAACAATTATTATACCATGATCACAAGGATAATGCTCAACTTTTGTAACAATTATTATACCATGATCACAAGGATAATGCTCAACTTTTGTAACAATAATTATACCATGATCACAAGGATAATGCTCAACTTTTGTAACAATTATTATACCATGATCACAATGATAATGCTCAACTTTTGTAACAATAATTATTATACCATGATCACAAGGATAATGCTCAACTTTTGTAACAATTATTATACCATGATCACAATGACAATGCTCAACTTTTGTAACAATTATTATACCATGATCACAATGATAATGCTCAACTTTTGTAACAATTATTATACCATGATCACAATGATAATGCTCAACTTTTGTAACAATTATTATACCATGTTCACAAGGATAATGCTCAACTTTTGTAACAATAATTATTATACCATGATCACAAGGATAATGCTCAACTTTTGTAACAATAATTATTATACCATGATCACAAGGATAATGCTCAACTTTTGTAACAATTATTATACCATGATCACAAGGATAATGCTCAACTTTTGTAACAATTATTATACCATGATCACAAGGATAATGCTCAACTTTTGTAACAATAATTATACCATGATCACAAGGATAATGCTCAACTTTTGTAACAATAATTATACCATGATCACAAGGATAATGCTCAACTTTTGTAACAATTATTATACCATGATCACAAGGATAATGCTCAACTTTTGTAACAATTATTATACCATGATCACAAGGATAATGCTCAACTTTTGTAACAATTATTATACCATGATCACAAGGATAATGCTCAACTTTTGTAACAATTATTATACCATGATCACAAGGATAATGCTCAACTTTTGTAACAATTATTATACCATGATCACAAGGATAATGCTCAACTTTTGTAACAATTATTATACCATGCATCACAAGGATAATGCTCAACTTTTGTAACAATAATTATACCATGATCACAAGGATAATGCTCAACTTTTGTAACAATAATTATTATACCATGATCACAAGGATAATGCTCAACTTTTGTAACAATAATTATTATACCATGATCACAAGGATAATGCTCAACTTTTGTAACAATTATTATACCATGCATCACAAGGATAATGCTCAACTTTTGTAACAATAATTATTATACCATGATCACAAGGATAATGCTCAACTTTTGTAACAATAATTATTATACCATGATCACAAGGATAATGCTCAACTTTTGTAACAATAATTATTATACCATGATCACAAGGATAATGCTCAACTTTTGTAACAATTATTATACCATGATCACAAGGATAATGCTCAACTTTTGTAACAATAATTATACCATGTTCCCAAAGATAATGCTCAACTTTTGTAACAATTATTATACCATGATCACAAAGATAATGCTCAACTTTTGTAACAATTATTATACCATGATCACAAGGATAATGCTCAACTTTTGTAACAATTATTATACCATGATCACAAGGATAATGCTCAACCTTTGTAACAATTATTATACCATGATCACAAGGATAATGCTCAACTTTTGTAACAATTATTATACCATGATCACAAAGATAATGCTCAACTTTTGTAACAATTATTATACCATGATCACAAAGATAATGCTCAACTTTTGTAACAATAATTATACCATGATCACAATGATAATGCTCAACTTTTGTAACAATTATTATACCATGATCACAAGGATAATGCTCAACTTTTGTAACAATTATTATACCATGATCACAAGGATAATGCTCAACTTTTGTAACAATTATTATACCATGATCACAAGGATAATGCTCAACTTTTGTAACAATTATTATACCATGATCACAATGATAATGCTCAACTTTTGTAACAATTATTATACCATGATCACAATGATAATGCTCAACTTTTGTAACAATTATTATACCATGATCACAATGATAATGCTCAACTTTTGTAACAATTATTATACCATGTTCACAAGGATAATGCTCAACTTTTGTAACAATAATTATTATACCATGATCACAAGGATAATGCTCAACTTTTGTAACAATTATTATACCATGTTCACAAGGATAATGCTCAACTTTTGTAACAATAATTATACCATGATCACAAGGATAATGCTCAACTTTTGTAACAATTATTATACCATGATCACAAGGATAATGCTCAACTTTTGTAACAATTATTATACCATGATCACAAGGATAATGCTCAACTTTTGTAACAATAATTATACCATGATCACAAGGATAATGCTCAACTTTTGTAACAATAATTATACCATGATCACAAGGATAATGCTCAACTTTTGTAACAATTATTATACCATGATCACAAGGATAATGCTCAATTATTATTATTATTAACGGCATTTATAAAGCGCCTTTACAAATTGGACAAAGCGCTGTACAAAACAAAACAACCTTAAGAATACAAAAACATTTTTAAAACAATCAAAACCTTAAAAATACACACATAGCATAATCAAAGAAGCAGTTAAAAACATGATACATGTACAAGTAATGATTTCCATCCTAAAATAAATACCAAAATGAAAACATAAACCTTATATAATGTACAGAAGTAAAAACACTATTTGAAACATAACTGATATACGCTAAAAACCATTTCTAAATATTAGGCAAAAACACAATAAAATATCAGCAAGGAGGCGGTGAATTACTTAGATGGATATAAGTAAGTTTTGAGTTGTTTTTTAAAAGCATACACAGAGTTACATTTGCGCAATGATGTTGGGATAGAGTTCCATAGTCTGGGTGCAGCTACCCGAAAAGCATTGTCGCCAAAGGTGCGGCGGGTGCGTGAAACTTGGAGGAGTTGTTTATTTTCAGACCGGAGATTTGTTCTGATAGGTGAGTAATATGCGAGAGTGTTAGTGAGGTATGAAGGACCGAGTCCGTTGAGGCACTTAAAAGTGAGTAACAACACCTTGTAAACAACTCGTTTCTCAACGGGAAGCCAATGGAGTCTGTCTAAGAGAGGTGCTGAAGGATGGTATCTATCAGTCCTGAAGACAATTCTCGCAGCACGATTTTGAAGTTGCTGAAGCTTTTTCCTGTCCTTCGAAGAAATACCGAACATAAGAGAATTTGCGTAATCAAGTCTAGACAAAATAAGTGTGCGTACAAGGTGGTGACAGCTGTCAATGGTGATGAAGCGGCGAATACGGTACACATTCCTGAGATGGAAATTCACAGATTTAATGGTAGCTTTTACATGGTCCCTCATAGACATGGTGGCGTCAAACGTGACACCTAGGTTTTTGATTTTGTCAGAGCGTAATATACGGGTATCACCAATTTCCAAATACATGTCTTCAACTAACTTCATGTTATATGGCGACGCCGCGATAAAAAATTCCGATTTATCATCATTAAGTTTCAACTTGTTACGAGACATCCAGTCACTTATTTCTTTGATACACGATGCTAACTTCGCCACAACTCTCACTCTATCCTCATCAACCTTCGGGTCAAATGTTAAATAAAGTTGTATGTCGTCAGCATACATGTGGTAACTAATGTCATGTTTACGAATAATAGCACCAATTTCATAAGTATACAGAACAAAGAACAACGGGCCGATGACCGAACCCTGTGGAAGACCATAGCTGAGGCTTTGTACCGCGGATGAACCATCTCCAATACACACACGAAAAGAACGGTTGCTGAGGTATGAGTTAATCCACTTCAAGGCAGAGCCAGTTATTCTGAAAGTGGTCAACAGCCGATTCGACAAAATTTCGTGGTCAACGGTATCGAATGCGGCTGATAGATCGAGCATGACAAACGCGACAGCGCGGTTTTCATCAAGTGCTTTCAAGATGTCAGACTTAACACAGAGCAAGGCCGTTTCCGTGCTGTGTAATGCTCTGTAAGCGGACTGGAAATCTTCAACCAGACAATTTGACTCAAGGGGATCTTTAATTTGAGCGCAAACAATTTTTTCAATGAACTTGGACCAGTAGTTGATGTTAGATACCGGACGAAAGTTCTTGAGGACGTTTTTGTCCAGAGTTGGTTTCTTAATAATGGGGCTAACCACCGCCTCCTTAAAAAAAAGAGGGAAAAACACCACTGTCAAGTGACTTGTTAATGACAGCTGTAAGTGAATTAACCAAGATATCACGGTTGTCTTTAAAACACTCATTGGAATCGTGTCCAGAGAACAGAACTTATTAGCAGCAAAACCATTTTTGAACTTCAGTTGCAGTGACTAAAGAAAACTTACTCATCGGAGGAACGGAGTTGGACATACATACATTAGTACTTAAATTACCATTATCATTACCATTCATTTCCAGCTCACGTCTGATTTTAGCAACCTTCTCAGTGAAAAACTTGGCAAAGGAGTTACTCAAGTCATTTAACGAATCACAGTCTGGTAAATGTACATTATTTGTGTTCAACAATTTGTTAAAAATGACATACATGTTCCTGCTATTTGCTGACTCAAGTTTTTCTTTGTAATATAATTCCTTAGCAGTATGAATGAGTTTATTCAGAACACTACATTGCTCAACATAAGCATCATGATCGTCATTAGATCTTGTTTTACGCCATTTACGCTCATAACGTCTACGGTCACGCCTGGCATCATTAATTTCCTCACTAGACCAAGGTGAACGAGATCTGACACTACGGGAACGCTGCTGAGAAGGTGCGTGAGTATCTAACACTGTTTTCAAGCAAGTGTCAAATCGCTCAAGCACCTCATCAACACAGCCTTCGCGGAGGTCAAGATCATTTATCTTTGATTTAAGATCATCTTTGACAGCAACACTATTCATGCATTTAAGGTTCCTAACAGTAGAAACAATGTTGGAAGGAACAGGTTTAACACAATTTACAATAATGTCAATCAACAGATGGTCTGATCCAAGACTTGGCAGCGTTTGCCATTTGCCGACGAGACTGTCTTCAGGCCGCGATATGACCAAGTCAAGTGTATGCCCTTTTTATGAGTAGGCATGTCAATATGCTGATGAAGTCCGTTTGCACCCAAGGCATCCAGAAAACGAGAGGCATCTGGCTTGGACGGCGTGTCAACATGGACATTGAAATCACCCATAAGGAGTGTTTTAGATGGAATAAGGCATAACTCATCCAGGAAATATTCGAACTCGTCAAGGAATTGTCTTGTTTTCAGACCATTTTCTTCAGATGGCGGGGGGCGGTAAATCAACACTAATTTAAGACCAGTCTTCTTAATGGTCACGCAAGCGTGTTCAAAGGAAATGGTGTCAATTCCAGACGGAACATTAGTGATACTCAGTTGAGTTTTGTGAATTATTCCTATACCACCATGTTCATCGTTCTTTCTTGGGAAACTAATAAAAGAATAACCTTCTGGTACCATTTCGCCTGCCACAACCGGATCGTGTTCTGCGAGCCATGTTTCCGTTAATACGAACAAGTCCACGTCATTCTCAATTATATTCTCATAAATGGCAACAGTTTTCTTTCGCACAGAGCGGGCATTCCACATTCGGATGTTAAATTTTCTTTCATTATGTTTCTCTAATTCACGTAGATTAGCATGGTTGGAAAATGTTTGACCGGGAAAGTGTGGATCAGTTCTTGGGTTAATAACAACCGAGATTGGTGTTTGTACAGGGTTATTGTCTCTCAATTTTACTCTACGACCAGCACGTTTACCTCTGCTTTTCCAACGTCGTTTAGATCCCAATTTACCATTTGGTAACGGATCAGAGTGAAAGGGGCAAGGCTTTTTGAGAAGTTCAAGTGACTCCAAATGTTTACAAAGTTGCATAGATAAACCACAGTCATTTTGCGTTACAGTACCAGGTGGATGTGTTTGAAACGATCGTAGGAAATCACTGGTATAGGTACACCGTTCAATATTGCTCTTTGTGTTCTTCAAATCTTTCAAGTCAAGATGATTGTTATGGGTACTTATGGTATCGACTGAAAACCCATTAAATGCGGTAGTGCAAGATATAGTACATACCAAGTCTATTGCAATATCCCAAAGATGAACTGGACAAATAGTCATCAAAATACACAAAAATGGAGCACAGAATCTTGAATTGACGAACATCATGACGTTCTACAGGACAAACACCATCCAGTAAGACAGTTTTCAGGTTCAAAATTACGACGAAATCGGTAAAAAAAGACGTACTATATATCGGACAGAACGATGCAGAGCGACCGCACGGCGCTGGCATCGATCAACTTTTGTAACAATTATTATACCATGATCACAAGGATAATGCTCAACTTTTGTAACAATAATTATACCATGATCACAAGGATAATGCTCAACTTTTGTAACAATTATTATACCATGATCACAATGATAATGCTCAACTTTTGTAACAATAATTATTATACCATGATCACAAGGATAATGCTCAACTTTTGTAACAATTATTATACCATGATCACAATGATAATGCTCAACTTTTGTAACAATTATTATACCATGATCACAATGATAATGCTCAACTTTTGTAACAATTATTATACCATGATCACAATGATAATGCTCAACTTTTGTAACAATTATTATACCATGTTCACAAGGATAATGCTCAACTTTTGTAACAATAATTATTATACCATGATCACAAGGATAATGCTCAACTTTTGTAACAATTATTATACCATGATCACAAGGATAATGCTCAACTTTTGTAACAATAATTATACCATGATCACAAGGATAATGCTCAACTTTTGTAACAATTATTATACCATGATCACAATGATAATGCTCAACTTTTGTAACAATAATTATTATACCATGATCACAAGGATAATGCTCAACTTTTGTAACAATTATTATACCATGATCACAATGATAATGCTCAACTTTTGTAACAATTATTATACCATGATCACAATGATAATGCTCAACTTTTGTAACAATTATTATACCATGATCACAATGATAATGCTCAACTTTTGTAACAATTATTATACCATGTTCACAAGGATAATGCTCAACTTTTGTAACAATAATTATTATACCATGATCACAAGGATAATGCTCAACTTTTGTAACAATAATTATTATACCATGATCACAAGGATAATGCTCAACTTTTGTAACAATTATTATACCATGATCACAAGGATAATGCTCAACTTTTGTAACAATTATTATACCATGATCACAAGGATAATGCTCAACTTTTGTAACAATAATTATACCATGATCACAAGGATAATGCTCAACTTTTGTAACAATAATTATACCATGATCACAAGGATAATGCTCAACTTTTGTAACAATTATTATACCATGATCACAAGGATAATGCTCAACTTTTGTAACAATTATTATACCATGATCACAAGGATAATGCTCAACTTTTGTAACAATTATTATACCATGATCACAAGGATAATGCTCAACTTTTGTAACAATTATTATACCATGATCACAAGGATAATGCTCAACTTTTGTAACAATTATTATACCATGATCACAAGGATAATGCTCAACTTTTGTAACAATTATTATACCATGCATCACAAGGATAATGCTCAACTTTTGTAACAATAATTATACCATGATCACAAGGATAATGCTCAACTTTTGTAACAATAATTATTATACCATGATCACAAGGATAATGCTCAACTTTTGTAACAATAATTATTATACCATGATCACAAGGATAATGCTCAACTTTTGTAACAATTATTATACCATGCATCACAAGGATAATGCTCAACTTTTGTAACAATAATTATTATACCATGATCACAAGGATAATGCTCAACTTTTGTAACAATAATTATTATACCATGATCACAAGGATAATGCTCAACTTTTGTAACAATAATTATTATACCATGATCACAAGGATAATGCTCAACTTTTGTAACAATTATTATACCATGATCACAAGGATAATGCTCAACTTTTGTAACAATAATTATACCATGTTCCCAAAGATAATGCTCAACTTTTGTAACAATTATTATACCATGATCACAAAGATAATGCTCAACTTTTGTAACAATTATTATACCATGATCACAAGGATAATGCTCAACTTTTGTAACAATTATTATACCATGATCACAAGGATAATGCTCAACTTTTGTAACAATTATTATACCATGATCACAAGGATAATGCTCAACTTTTGTAACAATTATTATACCATGATCACAATGATAATGCTCAACTTTTGTAACAATTATTATACCATGTTCACAAGGATAATGCTCAACTTTTGTAACAATAATTATTATACCATGATCACAAGGATAATGCTCAACTTTTGTAACAATTATTATACCATGTTCACAAGGATAATGCTCAACTTTTGTAACAATAATTATACCATGATCACAAGGATAATGCTCAACTTTTGTAACAATTATTATACCATGATCACAAGGATAATGCTCAACTTTTGTAACAATTATTATACCATGATCACAAGGATAATGCTCAACTTTTGTAACAATAATTATACCATGATCACAAGGATAATGCTCAACTTTTGTAACAATAATTATACCATGATCACAAGGATAATGCTCAACTTTTGTAACAATTATTATACCATGATCACAAGGATAATGCTCAACTTTTGTAACAATTATTATACCATGATCACAAGGATAATGCTCAACTTTTGTAACAATAATTATACCATGATCACAAGGATAATGCTCAACTTTTGTAACAATTATTATACCATGATCACAATGATAATGCTCAACTTTTGTAACAATAATTATTATACCATGATCACAAGGATAATGCTCAACTTTTGTAACAATTATTATACCATGATCACAATGATAATGCTCAACTTTTGTAACAATTATTATACCATGATCACAATGATAATGCTCAACTTTTGTAACAATTATTATACCATGATCACAATGATAATGCTCAACTTTTGTAACAATTATTATACCATGTTCACAAGGATAATGCTCAACTTTTGTAACAATAATTATTATACCATGATCACAAGGATAATGCTCAACTTTTGTAACAATAATTATTATACCATGATCACAAGGATAATGCTCAACTTTTGTAACAATTATTATACCATGATCACAAGGATAATGCTCAACTTTTGTAACAATTATTATACCATGATCACAAGGATAATGCTCAACTTTTGTAACAATAATTATACCATGATCACAAGGATAATGCTCAACTTTTGTAACAATAATTATACCATGATCACAAGGATAATGCTCAACTTTTGTAACAATTATTATACCATGATCACAAGGATAATGCTCAACTTTTGTAACAATTATTATACCATGATCACAAGGATAATGCTCAACTTTTGTAACAATTATTATACCATGATCACAAGGATAATGCTCAACTTTTGTAACAATTATTATACCATGATCACAAGGATAATGCTCAACTTTTGTAACAATTATTATACCATGATCACAAGGATAATGCTCAACTTTTGTAACAATTATTATACCATGATCACAAGGATAATGCTCAACTTTTGTAACAATAATTATACCATGATCACAAGGATAATGCTCAACTTTTGTAACAATAATTATTATACCATGATCACAAGGATAATGCTCAACTTTTGTAACAATAATTATTATACCATGATCACAAGGATAATGCTCAACTTTTGTAACAATTATTATACCATGCATCACAAGGATAATGCTCAACTTTTGTAACAATAATTATTATACCATGATCACAAGGATAATGCTCAACTTTTGTAACAATAATTATTATACCATGATCACAAGGATAATGCTCAACTTTTGTAACAATAATTATTATACCATGATCACAAGGATAATTCTCAACTTTTGTAACAATTATTATACCATGATCACAAGGATAATGCTCAACTTTTGTAACAATAATTATACCATGTTCCCAAAGATAATGCTCAACTTTTGTAACAATTATTATACCATGATCACAAAGATAATGCTCAACTTTTGTAACAATTATTATACCATGATCACAAGGATAATGCTCAACTTTTGTAACAATTATTATACCATGATCACAAGGATAATGCTCAACTTTTGTAACAATTATTATACCATGATCACAAGGATAATGCTCAACTTTTGTAACAATTATTATACCATGATCACAAAGATAATGCTCAACTTTTGTAACAATTATTATACCATGATCACAAAGATAATGCTCAACTTTTGTAACAACAATAATTATTATACCATGACGCATACCATTTGGTTCTATATCTTTCCGAATTCTAAATCCAAAGTATACATATTGCTCTCTATATACTCGTAGTTCTGGCACCTACTTCAAGAATAAGTATTTTCGAATTGCTGTACTCTCGCCTTTAAAATAAAGAACACTACACCTGTAACACCTAGAAATTCCTTGTAACCAAAAATTAACGATATTAAAAAGTGACATCAGATCTCGCTTGTTGGCTAAGGGTAAACATGATAAACTTGACACTAGAGCCCTATTCAATTCTGTGCGCAAGGTTTCGCCAGTACAATCGTTTTCACTAGGATCCATAACATGCTCCTCTATCAGGGGCATAGTTCTTTAACCCCAATACATTTACACGTTCATTGATTGACCTTTGAAAATTTGGATACAAAAACTCATACTCTGCAACTTGAGGTCAAACTTTGCACTATGATTGTTTTAATTGAGGTTATTGTACAAAGCCATTGGGATGAGGTTATTGTGGTCCATAGTGTTTGAAGAGATATTCAAATTGCTTTATCTCAAGAACCACTGAAACCATTCTAGGCATGTTTGTACTCATTTGCACTTTTTCAAATTTGCAAATGAATTTGCATTTTCAAATGCACTTTTTCTAAAAAAACGACAACTCGACGGATATTTTCACAATAATCATTGTTCGTGTCTGATGGTGCAGTGTTACAAGCGAGAGTTAAATGGTTAAAGAATTCGTGCTGTGACATGCGATTTGGGGCTATTTGGTGCGAAAAGTAAAGTGTATAAAATGTCAAAATTAAAATAACTAAATATTAGCTTCTAGTCCCACGATAACGTCCCTTTTATTAGATACAGTGCGTGCTGGAAGAGGCAGTTTGCAAAGGTAGTTTGTATTTGGCAAATGCAAACTTGGCTTGCATTTGATTATTGCGAGGTGCGAGATTTGATATGAGAAAATATTTTCAGCTCTGTAAATTGGTAACAGTAAATAACACTGTGGTATACGTACTGCTTGTCATCGCTTGTGTAAGTTCGTGTCGTATGTTTTAAAATCTTAAAGGTGTTTGATCAGATTGAAGCCTCATCTTTGCTCCATCCAAATGTAGATTTTGATATCAGTTAAAAGCTCATATTTTTCTCATAACCCCATATCTCTGACGGGTATGACGGTTTATAATTAGCTGATATTCGTCAGTTTGTGAAATCCGTCAATACGAGTCATATGAAAAGAACAACACGTCATGCATGTGTACGACAAGTATTCGGTAGATCCAAGCTTACAACATAAATATCATGAATATGGTAATTAGCAATAATGCAACCAACGAGATTGCCGGGTACGCGGGTATCTGTATACCACTTATAACGTGGACTCGAGTTGATTTGCCAGGCTAGTGATCATTAATTAAGTGATTTTCGTGCAAATGGATAAAAAATGTAGACGAGTTTTGTTTGGATATATAGAGCTCTGCTCCGAAATGTAACGATGGCTCTTCAGGAGATGTAATGCATTGTACCGGGCGTAGTAATGAACATTTGCATAAATACATGCAATGTGAAAAGAGCAATCGGTACCGATCGGGTCAGACCATCGGGGCACCGATAGTGCTATAGGTACAAACCAAGCGTGGAGCCTAATGCGTTTCTCATCTGCTTGTTTCTTTCATTCGATATACGTCTAAAGCATTGTAAAGGGTGGACTTGATCCACTAGAGATCAGTGACTTGATCAGAATCACATCATACTCATCTTTCAGTACAAAGTTCTTTAACCTCAGTAGACTTTTACATAAATAGACCTTTTAGTATATGTTGGTATATGTTGGGTACAAAAACTCATTCTCCACAAATTGAAGTCAAATTTTGAGCTTTTATCTTTGAATTGAGGTTGTGAACTTTGCACTGCAGAAGAAATTATTTTGGCTCTTAGCGTCAATTTGAGCTATTCTATATAGAAAATAAGTGCACACCCACTATAGATTTTCAATTAATAAGAATGCCTGGATTTCCAGCTTTGTTTCCTGAAAACAACTGGAACTCCGATGTTATTGGAAAAAGTTTGGAAATGCAATCAAATGTGCATTTTACCAGTCTATAATATCGAATTGATTAATTCGAATTTAACAATTCATTGATGTTAGCACTGGGTAGTAGCCATTACTGCCAGTAGACAAGAAGTCTAGAAAGTTGACCTCAACGCTGTAGGTGGTCTTCCTGTACTTTTGAATGGGACAGCAGTAACCTTGGGCATGTTTTAGACCAAAATTTTGGATTTTTCAGATTTTTTCTAAGTTTGTGAGAGCATAACAAGACTATCCGTCGATGGATTTTTATTTCCGTCGGTAGATATTTTTAAAATTAAGTTTTTCATAACATATTAAAAAGGCAGAGACCCCTGATGTACAGGGTGTCCCAGAATGATCTATACCGGGAAAGTTGAATTTTTCTAGGTATGAAGGGCATTATTAATGGTAGTATTGTTTTACATTCTAAAATCTACAAATATTTAGCTTTCTTAGAAATTTTAGATTTTTGAAATTGGATATTTCTCATAGAAGTTACAGGACATTGCGTAAAGATGGTGAATTTAGGGTTTCACAAAACAACCTATTTTGAAAATCTGTAAAATTACTAACTGTTCAGCAAAATGTAATTGTAAAATATTATACAGGTACTTTTGTCCTAAATTGCCTGAATAGTCGATATCTATCGATTATTTATGATGTTACGAAGTAATCCTTGTATGGAATAAAGGATTTGTTACGCATGAGCGACCTTATACTATATTGTTTCTTTGTTGGCAGTTTTGAAGATACTTATTGCAGTGTCTGAGTTTTATCATTTTAAATGCCGGCGAACATGGATTTGTCATGAAAGTATGGAGAATGTTTGTCCTTAGTGTCGTAGAATCTATTTATGTCCACAGTATTTTGGCAAACCGACAGCTACGTAATGGAGAAGATTACAATTGACTGTAGGGATCCTTGCGGAAGTTATATTCTCTGTAATAATGACATTTTGGGTAAAAATTGTGGTAAAAATTACATAAAAAGTATGTTTTTTAACCTAAATATCTGAAGTCATATTGAAATGTTTCACTTAATTCCATATCAAGAATTGTTCAGCGTTGTACGCTCTACATCTGTGCCAAATGTGATGTATTTCCTATAATGGAATGTAGGATTTCTACAACTGCTGGACGATGGTGATAAAGCATCCATGTGTTATGATGCCTTTGCACTGTAAATCACACAACTGTAGTTTTCGTCCATTTTCAGTAATATCAATGTCAGGCCAAAACGCATCAAGCTATTTCCACGAAAATCCCAGAATAAGTAGGCGACATGTGTGTCATTGTATTGCACTCATCAAAATTAGATACACTGTTGACTATATATTTTTAAGATTTTTTTCAAACACGGTATAGATCATTCTGGGACACCCTGTATAATAAATTATCTAGGTAAGTTTTGAGTAACCTTGATGAAAATTATCAAAAAGTGCCTATTCAATTGTGTGGGTACGGTCCATCACCTGTCACTTGGTAGTCTTGTAACATGTCTAATGGCGCTGCCCATGGCCACTCGATGAATTGTTTAATTCGAATTAATCAATTCGATATTATAGACTGTTTACGGAATTGTTTGAACTAAAAAAAAAACCAACACCTGGTGCCACCATTATATATGCATTTAAAGGCTGTTTGAAATAACATCTTGTTTGTTTCAAGATAATTTTTTACTCAAAAAAGAGAATACATAAATTTCCATGATAAAACTGTAAATTTGCCAACTGCATATACAACATATGAGCTTACACGAGAGGAAGTGTTCATCTACTTTAGAAAATTTTACTCAACTTGAGTAAAAGGTCCAATATTTTTCTGGGATAGAATATTTTTAAATTGAGTAAATAACACCCAACATTGTGAGAAATAGAAATCGTAAAACAAATAAGGGGATTATAATAAAACTAATGTAAAAGAGTGAAAACTGACTCTCCAAAAGAGTGAAAAGAGGAAAAATATTTTTAAAGGGGATGAAAATTTTTCCTGGAAAAGAGTGAAACCCGTTTTTCTGAGTATAATATAGGGACATTTGGAGAATGGCCCTCGTTTCACCTTTTACATTAAGACAGGGAAGGTCAATAAAACACTAGAAAGAGGCAAGGTACCTCCTTAATAATTTTGAAAGAATATCCCTTACAGACAGATAGCTCTGCAGGCAGACTCTGAGAGCTATTGAGAAAATACATACGCCTTCAGTGCATTTTGCTACAATGTTTTATGCAGTTACTAAAATGTCAATTAAAATGGTAGGAAATGTGAATTTATTGTTATATTAAGAACGACGAACGCATGCAGTTAGATGGAACCTCCTGAACCATTTAGAGGTTTGAATACCTTTCCTATATTATATAAAACCAAACAGACAGTTTGATGTTTTTTCCTTTATCCAACATGCAATGAATGTTTTTTTCTTTTAAAAATTAAATAAACTTTTCTGTTTTATCAATGTTAACTGTTGTGTGTATTGTCTTAGAATATGAGAGAGAGAAGGGAGAGAAAACTAACAATTGAACAAACAAACCGGTATTTTTCTGGTTAGCCAAAACAAAGAAACAATTATCCACATTAATGCACAGCAAACTTGATTAGAATTTTAAATCTACAAAAATATGTACTCAAACCTCTCAAACAATTACTGATGTTCCAATTTTTAAATCCTATGCGTCCCATCGCTAACATTTTTCGCAATTATACACATTTCCACCATTTTAATTGGATTTTAGTAATATAACAAAAGGAGGAAAGTATGCACTTGAGGAGTTACAGTATCTGACTAATCTATCAGAGTGGCAGAGCTAAAAGCTGCAAGGGATATTGTTTAGGAAAATAAACCTGAAGGAGTGTACCTTGCTAATGGATTCTAGTGTCTTTATTGAATTGCCTGTTAAGTTAATTTTACGGTGTACCACGAGGGCCATCCCAGAAAAATATTTATCTCAGAAAAATATTTATCTTATCCAAGAAAAAATATTTATCCCAGAAAAAAATATTTTTCCCAGAAAAAAATGTTTATCCCAGAAAAAATATTTATCCCAGAAAAAAATATTTATCCCATGCAGAAAAAATATTTATCCCAGAAAAAATATTGGCCCTCATGGTACAAGGTACAATTTGGACAGTAAATTAGATGCTGGGTTTGTGTGTTGTCCGTTGTATATGCAGTTGAGTAAAATAGTTTTATCAAGGAAATTTATGTATTCTCTTTTGAGCAAAAATTATCTTGAAACAAACAAGATGTTATTTCAAACAGCCTTTAAATGCATATATAATGGTGGCACCAGGTGTTGTTTTTTTTGGGGGGGGGGGGGCTGGGCATATTTCGTCAAAATAGTGGATTTACAGATGTGAGTTATTTTCTTCTGACTGGGTAGGGAACTGGGGGTGTACAAGTTTGTTGGGGCACCCCATACTCCCCCGGACGGGCTCTAATTATTGTAGACCTACATTTATGGTTTTTAAAGGGCTGGGATTTCAAATTATCTTAATAGCTTTTGTGAGGTTAGGTATTATTATATAGGATTTGCATGTTGTGTTATTCATATATCTCTGTCTCTTTAAGAAGAGTATAAGTATTGGGGCTCATTCATACTTAATCGTCAACAACAAGTCATTTGCATCTTGTATAAGGCCAAATGAAAAAAATCATTCGTCTCGCGTCCGCCTCTCTTCTCACTTTTTAGGATCAGCTCATATTTTTTTAGTTTTTAATTTTCATAGTAAATTTTAAGTTTTACGACGTGAAACGAGTCTTTAATTTTATGTGGCCTATAAAAAACAATCGACGAAAAAATATTCATGATCGCATATTAAATGGCGAATTCGTCCTTTAATTAACGTCATGACCGTAGCAGTTCTACTTGTTTTTAGTACGATTCCCTAAATTATATAAAGAATTGGCACTCGACAGAATTCATCACTTTCAAAATTACAAACCTAAAAGGTTGACGTGCGATAACTTTAATCATGGTAATGGCAAGATGCAGTCAGTCAAGGATATTTTATGATTATCCATAACATTTAGAATATAATTTATATTATTATGATACTGTTTTGATCATAAAGTATATCCATGATAAGAACCCGAAAATCATTGATGGTTGCCGAAATTATTATTGGTTCTAATTAAGCCCAGCAATTAGTCCGGATGATTCATGATCGAATATAAACCTCCGACATCATTTTCTATTATTTATAATGAACTTAAGTTTGGGAAAAAGTGGTCTTCATTTAGGCTTGCATTACCGATATGATTTAAATCCAATTATTGGGCCGTGAATGTGGTCCAGGAAACTGTTCCATGTCAGTGCATTTTGCTGTTGTGTCAGTTGCAGGGACAACTGTTTGGTTACTGACCAGTGTTTAGAGTAGAGTACTGAAGTAATCCTGTGTGCAATTTTGGTTCTTTTTATGGGCAGGATTTTAAGATATGACCTTGTGAAAAATTATAAGTTTCTTTTTGAGCTCAGTTTAGTTTCAGAAGAGAATACAAAAAGGCAAATAAACAAGCAACCAAATAAACATGACAACAAAAACGCGTGGCAAAAACGAAAATACCAAATAACAAAAAAGAATGTTCTTAAAAGACAATCATCGCTCAAAGTGTTTGACTTGCAACTATTGATATAATTATGTTTCTGGGATGCTGAATTAACAGTGCTTTATGCTAGTGTTGTTTGGACTTGGAGTATTGCATGGTATAGAAAAAAGAAGAAAAAAAAGAAAGAAAAAAAAAAAAAAAAAGGTTTCATGACAGGTTGGACCCTGATGCTTCTTATTGGGTCATAATCATGGTAATTTGCCTGGTGAGTTAAGGAATGATTATAAGGTATGGGTTTGAACGCGTGGAACGGATTTCCTCTTTCCTCTCATACGGGATATCGACTGTTCAGTTCCAGAAGTGGGTAAGTGCAATATCTGCCCTGTGAATATGGCAATTTACACACAGTATATTGTACTCATCTATACATGGTAGCTACACATGGCAGCTATTGCATTTACCCACTTCTGGCACTGAGCAGTCATTATAAAATCTGACTAGATAAAATATCAAGGGCAGCGATAATGAGATGGATGCGTATATGACTAATGAAACCTATACCACAGGAGAGAACCATATTCGTCCGATTTTGTTTCACGTTGTAGATATTTGTGGGAAAAATCATAGATGAAGCAATAACAAAACAAGCAAAACACCTAAAACACGTATGTTCTTCTTTTTTTAAGGGATGTGAAGTACATTAGTGAACAGTACTTTCAAGAGGAAAGAAGAAAAGGAAGAGAAAAGAAGAGGAAAGAGAGGAGAGAAGAAGCTCGAGATGAAGGAGAAGATGATTATGATATGATGAAGATGAAATGAATTTAAGACGAAGATGGCGATGTAGATGAAGATGCAGATAAAGATGCAGATAAAATGATGAAGATGAAGATGACGATGCCGATGAAGATGATGATGAAGATGGAGATGAAGATGGAGATGATGAAGATGTAGATGAAGATGACGATGCTGATGAAGATGAAGATGAAGATGAGGATGAGGATGAGGATGAGGATGGAGATGGAGAGGATGGAGATGGAGATGGAGATGACGATGAAGATGACGATGAAGATGAAAATGAAGACAAAGTTGACGATGAAGATGGAGATGAAGATGAAGAAACGATGAATATGAATATGAAGGTGAAGATGGTAGACGAAGATTGAGGTGGAGATGATGATGGTGATGAAGATGAAGATGGAGATGGAGATGAAGATGATGGAGATGGAGACGACGATAAAGATGAAGATGATAATGGCAATATAGATAAAGATGACAATGAATAAAGACGAAGGTGGAGATTGAGATGATGAAGATGGAGATGACGATGGAGATGGAGATGACGATGAAGATGAAGACGACAAAAGAAGATGATGACGGCAGATGGAGATGAAGATGAAAATGAAGACAAAGATGACAATGACGATGAAGATGGAGATGAAGTTTCAAGAAAGGTCTCAAAACCTTCCTGTTCCCACAATAATCTGGTGGCTTTGTTTCAGTTTGCTGTTTTATTTTGCCTTTCAAATATTTTGTGTTCCATCTTGGCGCCGTGGTCTTTATGAAATGGCGCCCTATAAATGCCTTGTATGTAATGTATGTAATGTAATGGAGATGGAGATGAAGATGAAGAAACGATGAAATGAAGATGAATATGAAGGTAAAGATGGTAGACGAAGATTGAGATGGAAATGATGATGATGATGATGGCGATGAAGATGAAGATTACGATGAAGATGAAGATGTAGATGACGATGGAGATGAAGATGGAGATGATGATGAAGGTGAAAATGAAGATGAAGATAAAGATGATGATGGCAATGGCGATAAGGATGAAGATGGTGTTGATGTTGGTGATGATGTATGTTATGCATCCCACTGATGTCGTATTGCATTTTGCATACCTTTAACATTTAATACTTCTCCAATATTTAAACCATGTCAGGACCAACACCTGAAATCTGTAACAAGCTGTCAGGTTTAACAGTATGTACGTAATATCGGCATGTGTTCACACGTATATCGCGTTTACGCCGTAACGGATAAATCAGAATAATGTCCTCATGTATATAGATAGTGAAATATCTTCATGACGTATGTTTACATCCATGTTTTAGTATTAAGGCATTCAATGCGCAAAGACATGGCCAAAAACAGAGAGTACGATTTTCTACAAAAATATCACGAGCTGTCTCAAGTAATGAATACTCTCTGGAGTAGTTCCTTATTTACTACACTCTTAGAAATCACCGTTTTTTACGGGAAAAGGTTGGCAATATAAATGCTAGGTATTTTACCGTAAAATTTACGGAACATTTCTTACAGTGTAATTTTGAACAACTTTTCATGCCGATTCCAAATAAGGTAATATTATTTTAAAATGTTGGAATTTCTGATTATGATATTTCTAAAGCAGAATTTGTATATGTACAATTAGTTATCAGTTAATTCAAATGTCTGGGGAATAAATAACCATCTGCGAATAGCAATTGTGCTATTGACAGGTTTCGAAAATTAAAATGTAATGAGCTTGAGAATTTTGAATTTCCATTTTAAAATAATGAGTTTCTGAAAATATTTCAAATGAGTTTCTGAAAATGCATTCAAATGAGTTCAGAAATGCCTAGTATTGGTTCAGTAGTTCTTGAGATACGTTTAAACATTTCTGAAGAAAACCTCGGCAATTGTTTTTGATATGAGATAGCGTTAAATCTCTATAAAGTCTAGAGCATGTGGGGTGTGTGGATATGCATATGGGTGTATTTGGGTAAGCACAACGAGTAAGTGCATTCACAAAGTCACGATTCTAGGATTGGGTTTCAATCCGTCGACTCGTACCGCTCTTCAGATGTCGTATTAAAAGAGGCTTCCCTAGCTTCGTAGACTCGACCCAAGACTTGTATTGTCGCGGACAGGAAGCCGCTTTAAGTATTGAAAGTATATATCAGAATTAGTTATGTGTACTGTTTAACAAAATACCGAGTAAAAGGTTTGTACCTGGGTGTTTGAAACAAGTTCATCGTTTATACCGTAAAACCTCGTCTACAAGCATATAGGGTTTTTGATGAAAGCTTAACTTTAACGAACCAGGCGTATATATATACCAATACAATAGCTTGATTACAATCATACTTGTTTTTATATGCTTGGATCTGTAATTTATTTGCTCAAACTCCATAATGGCGCCTGGAATAATTTAGCTTTCAACAGAAGCACTTTATATGCTTGTAGACGGGGTTTTACGGTAGTTCAAATCCAGATACAACCAGAGCCTCATATAGTTTATCACATAACCGTGCCGTGAAAGGTCCCGGATCTATGGTTAGTCACAACATGAGAGATCATTTCTCCCCTTTTCAGCCGGCATATGGAATACCATTCGTAAGCATTATTGTATCAAAACAGAATGTAATGCACAGCTTCAAGCGGGAGGTAAATCGCTATCTTGGCGCTAACCCGTCAGTAATATAATTAGCCTTGATGTAATGCCCCTTGACAGGTCACTTGTCTTGTCAAGTCACAGTTCACGTTGATATTTAGGGAATTGTTTGATCACATAGCACAGATTGTCATGATTGTGAAGAACACAGTCTATTAAAATTGAATGCGGAAAATACATTTGAGTTGGTGTTGTGTGTCTTTAACTTTATGTCAAAATGGAAGACAGTAACGAGTATACAAAGAGAGGGAGGGGAAGTACGAAGAGGGGGAGGGGAAGTGAGGAAAGAAGGAGAGGAACGGAGAAGGGGGAGATCATTATGAGATTGAGATATAAAACGAGAGGAGAGAGAGGGAGCAAAAATAGATGTGTAGAAGTAAATAGGAGAGAGATACTCATAGAAATGTGAAAACAGGAAAGAGAATACCACATACGGTTTACAGCACCATGAATCCCCGTGTTCAATTACTTCTTTCCAACTTTCTGTAAATGTCAAATTCAACCATGTTTTTCCTGTGAAATCTAAGAAGATGTATTACCATGCATAGATGCAGTACTTAGATTTGCCAAGTCCTATGCATATTCAATTGCCCCTCTCGCTAAAGGCAAACACCATATCTTTGCATTTAAAGATGTTTGAATGTTAGAACATCCGATGAAATAAGCAGAATTTTGTCATGGTTGCTGACTGCATTCAAATCAACTATCAAGGGGGAGGGTGTCATGAGTGTGGTATTATTTTAAAGCTGAAATATTCATGATTTATGATTGAGGCATTGAAGCTGTGTGCAACTGTGATGTTGACTGAGAACGACTCCAGTTCAATATATTTTGAGAAATTATCTAAATTATGTGTAAATTATAACTATATTTACGTGTTTTAACCATGTTAACATTGTGTTGTGGATAAATAGTATGTACGCTCGCTAGCAATGTGTATTTGAACCAAATAATTATTTAAGAATTAGTTCAAAAACTGAAATGATGATGATATCATGATGATATTAAGACGCTGATGATGATGATGATGATCATAACGACAACAAATCGATGACGCTGTTGTTGTTGTTGTTGTTGTTGACGATGGTGAAGACTTCGACGACGATGATGATAATGATGATAATGATGATGATGAGGATGATGATGATGATGATGATGATGATGATGATGATGATGATGATGATGATGATGACCGGCCACAGCGATGACGACGACGACGACGATGATGATGATGACAGCGACGACGACGACGACGATGATGATGATGATGATGATGATGATGATAGAAGGAGGAAGAGGAGGGGAAGGAGAAGGAGGGTGACGAGGGATGGAGCACAATAATTATAAGAAGACAATGATGAAGATGATGATGATAATGTTGTCACAAAGTAGAGTCATATACGAGGATGCAATGAGTCAATTGTGTGGACAAAACTGAAGGGTTATATTGAATTTATTCCAAAGACTGGACCCTGAGAAGGACTCTTTCGTCAGGGTGTTGCTTGAATAATCGTCAAATGTGTACGAGAATACAATCTGGGAGAGTTTTCACCGTCGGATATCAGATTTTTAGAAAGCCTCGCAATGATCTGCTAAAAGTAACAACTTCACCACCGATCTAGCCATATCAGATGTAGTCTCCTACAAAACTGCACTAAATGTCGGGGTTAAGACTTTAAGGTTGTGTTTTGTATGGAGTCTATTTGAAATTCACTGAGGTGTTTCAGAAGATGTAATTAAAAGAAGTGAATTTTGTCACCGAGCAAGGCAGTGTTTGTGAGACGTTAGGAATAACTGGATCACAGTCGTGTTTAAAAAAAAAATACGATTGGAAATCCTAAAAGTTATTTAGCATATGGTTTATATTGAATCTGTCTACAACTCTTCTTTGTTGCTCTCATTAAAACAAACAAACAAACAAACAAGCACACCAGGAAATAACTTCATATCACACCAAAGTAAGTCAAATTTCCTACAGAGATGGCAATTTTTATGTATTTTCTCTAATTTTATGAAAGCAAAATTCCCTCCAAATATTATTACAATTTTCCAGCTAAATTATTTTTGTCCTTGAACTTGAAGTGTGATAGATTATGGGATTTGTTTAAATAGTATAGAATTAACAAAACCTTTCCCACTTTTCCGTCCGTGTAATTGGTAAGTATTTACCACAATCTGTTAATCTGCACTGCCTGCTTTTCTTTCTCTCTCAAGTTTGTTTGTTTAAATGGTCGCTCCGTGTGGAGACACGCTTGGGTCCTGATGGGACCAGACTCAAACAAAATGCTCAAGCCAGGCTAAAAAGCCTATATTATAAGCATGTTGGCCTATATGGAAAGAGAAGTGAGAAACAGATTTGAAGACAAAGAACAAGGAAAAGAAGGCCACTTCCAACAATCAAGTTAACAATTTTACTGTCAGCCTTTGGGTCAAGAGAAAGGAAGTGCTTAATACCCGGGCTTAAATCCAATCTCAACTGCCAAGTTAGTTAAAATTTTTGATAAAATGTTAATATTCATTTAATATTCACACCTGGGTGAGAGCCCTGACCTGAATACATTCAAAGCAAACTTAGTTCAGCACCTTAAACCAAATCTATAATTGCTCTGCCATCAAACGGTTGCGCAAGTTGGTGTGTATGCTTGATATATTTTTGCCAGCAGCGATTTCAGATTCAGATTCAAAATGGAGAAAGCACACATTTTCGTGATATTTTACTAGTATTATGTGTTCAATAGAACTTCTATTTTCACTAATCTTTTCTATATAGAGCTTTTTAAAAAGTTGTTGACAACAGTGTTGACGCATTTATTATTAGATTAGACTATAGCTTATTAAATATTAAAATAGCTTTTGCTGTAGTTTCGGCCTTGTACAAAGACTACTAAACCCTTTCCAACTTCTCAACCAATGAAAATGGAGCTTCTTACCACGAGCGGTGATTAAGGCTTGGTAGACGAGCTGTTTTTACACTTCGCCAAACATGATAAATTCTTGCCAAAAAAGTACAACTTCATCTGCAAAATTGGCTGTATTTGGACTTGTGATTTTTATGAAATGGGTTTCTTGCTTTAGTTTGGCCTCGGGTAAGTAATATAAGTGATGTCGTTTTCAGATTTTGGTGATGTTGAAGTAAGCTTAAACTTGATGTAGTTTACCTGTGTGATGTTACCCTGAGTAAAGATAGTCACTTGAGCATCAAATTGGTCACTTATCGCTCACTGTTCAAAATGTGACATCTACACCAATTACAGTCCCCGAAACTGTCTACTTTTTAGCCGACCTCAATTCCGAAACATTTAGTGATAGTTAAAAATGCGATCCCCAACCCTTTGGTTACCTTTGGACGAATTTGTCGAAATCTCCATGAGTCTCCGTGTCTGAAATTCCCGGTACAAACATCGAAAATGTCGCAATTCTCAGTTCCGGTGATGATACTATATCCGCATCGCTGTTTTCATACATGAATATATGCATATCTCTGACCCCTGTAAGGTCAAAAGCGTGGCGTTGATTTCAACCAATCCGATCCACCGTTTAATAAGCAGCTTGATACTGACGTCATATCTGAGGTGACCAGGAGGCAGGAGCTACCATTTTGGTAAACTGAACTCGACTTGTGCGTTCTTTTGGTTGACATAATTCGAACAAAATTTTCAATAACGGGTAATAGTATGATTTCAATTTTTTATTAATGAAGTTACTTGTAGTTTTGAGGAATGACAAAGTTGTTTTTGGAAACTTAGATGTTTGTTTCAACTGATGATGTAGGATCGCAAGGTGAGTGAATTCGTGAAGAGGTTTGCTTGTTTGAGTGATAGTAGGATACGGGATGTAGGCTAGTCCTCTGTGTTTGACCGGCTCCGACGCCTCAATTCACGACGTCTCAATTAGTACCTGCTTACCAGACAGCAATACTGCGTATTGCTGTATGGAACCAGATATACTGTGATGTGACACATGGACACTGTCACTGACTGAGTCAGTGATGACAGTGTAGGTATGAAAGGTGAATTCAAATTTGCCATCAAACTGCATCATTTTATATATCAAATTAAAGCCCTTGAGTAAAGAAAGCCAAAACTGAAAACCGTTTTGTCATAGCACTTTCCATAGCAAAGTTACATCTTGTCAAAGATTGACTTTCATCAAAAATATTCAGCCAACATTTAATGCATCAATTAAAAACAAAACAGCATAGTCTCATGATAGTGTAGCTTTTCTATGTGGAACTGCTATGAAAATCCCTCTAAAATTCCATGTGCGATTGTCTCATCACAAAAAAGTCATATATTTGGGTCAAGTGAAGTATAGACAATACATGAACATATTTATGTAGGTTTCCTTGACAAATCTTTTCTTTTAAATTTCTATAAATATGCATTGTGTTTGGGCCCCGGTTTACTAGCTGGCTGACTAGGAAATGTGTAACTGAGGTTTGCCTCTCATACCTAGACATTGTCATCATCGGCATGACGTCAATTGCGATGGATCGCTTCAATCATCTCATTGGTTGTTTTTGCTGGGATTCGATTGTTCCATCTCAAACCCTCTGACACGAAAGGGACACTTTATACCGTTGCACTCAATGGGGAAATTACCAAACAATCTGTACCGTACTTCAAAAATACACCCATCTACTCTAGCACTGCTAGGTTCCAGAGTAAAAAAAAAAAAGTACAGCTTGTCTGTACGCAGTGCGATAATACTCATACATGAGGTAGGCACTAATAAGGAAGAAGAAAGGCCATGGTAATGAAAGTTTTAGATTCGCATACACCGCCCGCATGCTACGCACTTAACCTACCACATTAAAATTTTCATTTAATTAGAAAAAAAATCATTATTTTCTCAAACAAGACTCTGAAACAAAGATTTCAAAGCATTTAAATGGCCAACATCCTTCCCCCGCTCCACTATGTTAAGGCCGTGTAAAATTAATATTTTGGTTCTCGTCCCCTCCCTCCTCAATTTCTGGGATTTTTTTTTTTTAGATTTTTCAATTTTTTAGACTTTGGAATGATTTATGAAATCTTCATACATATAAATAAGTTTATTAGAGAACAAGCATCACTTCCAAGTCTTTTGTGGTACTCTAGGGGTTTATCCCTCAGAATCTCACATTTGAAAAAAAAAAAAAAGGCCTCATCGTTTCCTCGAGCACTGTTGGAGAAGACCGAAAACTACTGACAATCCTAATTTTACATTGAAAAAAAAAAAAAAAAAAAAAAAAAACACCTCCCCCTCATCAATTCATGAAAATCCTCTGGACGAGAACCAAAACATTAATTTTATACGGCCTAATGTTGATTGGACAACATCGCCATCATTTTGAAAGATGGGGGTGGGGAAGTGGAGAGTGTAAGCTGAATGTGCACATTCAACTATTATTGGTTACACAAAACATAATGTGGAACTATAGTATAACATACATTAGCTCTGGTGTGTACATACTTTTAACACCAATGCTGGCTGGTGTGGCAAACAATTTTCCACCAGCAATCCTGCACGAAATGCTTGGGACAGTTTGTTTATTTTACGCATCCCCGCTCCCCTTATTCAATGTTGAATGCTGAAAAATAGTAAAAAGTGGTTGCGCTTAATGAGGATTGGCTGTAGTGTTAGTCACATTATGTACAAAAAATCAAATAAAAATCAGTTCTGGCACTGGAGTTCATTTACTTTGATTGCATCATAAAACAAATGCTACACAATACACATTTTCATTATTGAGCTCACATTCTCCAAAAAAAAAAAAAAGTTTGAAGCTTAGCTTCTAGCGAAGTCTAAACTTTATTTTTCATTGTACTTGCAATAAGCGCAGTTAGTATCACACAAAAAAAGATCAGTAACCCAATCTTTCACAGTAATTCAGGACAAGTAGGGCCTACTCATCTCCCTCAAGTGTGTGTACACAAAAAGACAGCAATAGGCCTTTAGCCCTCTTTGAATTACCAGCTCTTGTCATTACTGTTTACATCATTTGATCGTGTCATCACCTGAAGCCCAACTAGGCTGCCATGCATGTTTGTGTTATTGTAAGGTACCATACATATTGAACATATGTTGCTACATATTTAGCCTTAAATTCAACTCCCTCTGCTGTGGGGATTGAAAATGGCATCCCTTTAGATTTTGTGAACTTTTTTTAGCATTGAGTCAATGGTTGTACAAAAAATGTAGACAGAAATACCAAAACAATGGTACATGTAGTTAGAATCTGCAAAAAATAACAACTACAAAAAACATCATATTGATTAAAAATAGTTACAATGTTATTAAAATTTAAAAATAAATAGTGGAAAAAAATGAAATTCGATATGAATTTTGTTTAGTCTGCAATCTGGATGTAAATTGCAACTTAAGGCTTTCTGCTGACAGGTAACATTTTTATGATGAAAAGGTGAATTTAAAGGGATACTTCCAACTTAATTCATAGCCTTCGCATATCACACCATATGTCCGTCCCAATTGAATTACTTGTTAGATGACATACGCAAACAGACACGTGTACAGGTTATCGATCAGAGGTTAATAACCGCGCATCGGTTGTTTGGAGGGCATTGGAAAAAATCTTAACATTTTGCCTTTGGAACCGGTTAATATCCCAAGCCCCAAGGAATATTAATAATAATAATAATAATGCATTTATAAATGCGCCATCTATCTAGACAACCTATTCCGAGGCGCAAACATTGAACAATTAAAAATTAACACACAATTATAAAAACAGTCGCATATAGAAGTCAATTGTCATAAGCAATCTTAAACAGATGAGTTTTAAAGTCTTTTTGAAAATATCAAGTGAATCACAAATCACGCAGATTTAAAGGAAGCAAGTTCCAAAGTGCAGGTGCACAAGCATAGAAGGCCCGGTCGCCAAATGATGAAGAAGTCCGTGGAACTGAAAGAAGACGCGTTTATCCGATGATCTAAGGTTACGTGATGGAATATAAAAATTGATAAGTTCACTGATATAAGAAGGTGCCATGTCATGGAGCGCTTTCCAGGTGAGAAGAAGGAATTTGAAATGAAATATTCTGAGGTCCAAAGTAAAATGTTTACATTTTTTTTGCCCAGCATATTACCTATGCAAAGTTATTAATCGGAGTCATCAAACCGTCACTTTCATCTCTTCACTTTACAAAATAACACAAAATTGTCCTCAAAAATATTAAATAATTTTACATTTTGCCTTTCCAAAAATCAAACAGGCTAAAATAAGACGGCCAATAAAAGTTTATGCAAATATGTTACGGTAATCCAAATACGGCGGCCACACACCACATATATATCCATGAGGTTATGAAGACCCTGATGACTTCTCCATGTGCGTATTTTTTGCACCGGAGCATTTCATGTTCACGCAGCTACCATATTTGCAAATGGTGTGATTTTACTGTAATTGGGAAGTCCATTTTAGCCTGTTTGAATTTTTGAAAGGAAAAATGTAAGTTGTGATCAAAATTCAGAGAATAAAATCTTGAGATTTGGTTAAGTGAAAAGTTAAAAAGTGACAGGTATGAATTGAATTCAGTTTAAAATAACTTTACATGATGATACATCAGTTATAGGCTTATGCCAGGCATTGTGAAAACTTTGCGAAACCATTCAGCTAAAAGCAAAACAAAGCAGTATAACCTTAAACACATGTGAAGCAAAGCAAATTAGATCAAAGCAAAGCCAGGTGAAAAAAAAACCATATAAAAATAACAAAATGAAATAAAAGCGAAGCACCAATAACAAAGGATTCCAAAGTAAACAAATAACAATTATACTGAAACTGGAATCAGTTTTGAAAAACTTGTACTTAAAAGTGTGTTTCTATGATAAGTCAAATCATTTAGGCTTATATTATCAAAATAGGCCCAATCTTGTAGCACATAGCTACTCTAAACAATTAAAAAATTGACCTTGCTTAAAGGATATCCTTCTTTCCGCTCAAAGGATTTAATTTGTGTACTAATTAAAACAAAGATAGCCCTTGAGTTGGGAGTGTTTTAAAGATACAAACTGGATACATCGTACAATTTTCCTTATCCAAAATACTTCCTTTAGATAATACCTTGAACATACTACGTTATATTTATTGATAATCCTTTTCAGAGCTAGGTAGATAATGCTTCTGTTCCTTTTACGTTCAAAATACCAGGCCATTTTATTGAATGTATTCGTCCTGTGGGCTTGAGTTAATGTATTTTGGTCAATCATTTGTCGTTCATGAGAAGCGATTCTAAAAGATAGCTAAAAACATCAACACTCGCAGTGGTCATTCACTCCTGGGTTTACTGTCATGGTGTCTCGGGGGAACCACTCTCATGCGCAGGAAGGTACTAGCCTGGTTCAGACGATTCATATGAAGTTTGTTGGAAAGTTAACTCTGGAATTAAGATTGTGATAGTGACCATCGATCATGAAGATGCACTCCATGATAACTATCACAAGCTTATCACAGAGGTAACTACCTCTAAGAATTTTTTTAGGTATCTCATTATTATTATGAAGCGTCAGTCATTGCCATTCAACTTAAGCAGAAAACCTGTGATTTCTCTGTTGATATCGGCAACAAAACTTAAGTATAAAGCGACACTGTTTAGCTGCTCCAGGTACAGAATTCAACACTATCAACAGAGAGTGTTTACGCATAAGTTCCAGGCATGACAAATTTTACGTGCTCATATGTAACACGTACTCATTAACTTGCGTTCACGTACACGCTCAGGAAAAGTGTGGATTCATCACCGTTTAACAACGTTAGGCTACTGTACAAAGGTATCTAGGAAGAGTGGTTGAAATGATAGCTTCTTTAACTGTGTTTATAGTTCAGGGTGTTTTATACTTAGTGTTGCTCACTCTTACCCCAGAATGGCTTCCTTGTATAACTTAAAACGGACAGCCTATGTAAATGTGTGGTCGTGTTAGACAGATTATTTTTATGGTTATTGTGGTATTTTTTGGAGGTAAGCACCCTTCTGAACATGGCTATATGATGTATAGGGACTTGTTGATGTTCCATAACCGATGAACATTCACTTTATACAGGACATACATTCCTGGGGGAACACTATCACAAACAATGTGTGTTGCATTATTGATGACCATTCCCTTATATAGCTCATCCAACTTGTCAAGGATTGTCAGTGGCGTACCGTGGCCGCCCCAACCCCGGGGGGCTGAAGAAGAAACAATTTTGCCGCCCCTTCCTTAACAGCCCGAAAAGGTTGACCCAATTTTTTTCACGGTCGTTTGAAAAAGTGAAGAGCAAAAAAAAAAAAAAAAAAAACGGTTTAGGCGCTAGCGCCCTAAAAGCAACCTTTTTTACAATTTTTGCGCCCTTTTTATTTGCTGATTCGTTTTGCCGCCCCTTCGTTTTTGCCGCCCCTGTTTTTGCGCGCCCTTCTTCTTCCGCCGCCCCTTCGTTTTTGCCGCCCCCTACTTTGACCCCGGGGGGCTGGCGCCCCCAAAGCTCCCCCCCAAAATTCGGCATGATTGTCTTGTGGTACAATACAAACTATCGGTTCACTTTTCCTATTCCACTCCGCATTAAACCAGATGACCTCTACAAACCCCTGCGTGCTACGCAATAGGTCCAGCAACAGCCGTCGGCGGTTTAGTGTTAAAATTGTAATAGTCACAATTTATGCAAAGGTGGGTATGGATTTCATATATATTTGTACACTTCGTGTATTTTTTTCTTGAATTTTGATGGCTGTTATACACACCGACCGATTTTGTTTGTACTAAATATACGACAAAATCACCCATACCACAAAACATGCGACCTTGCATAGGACTGAGCTAGTCTCGCAGTGCACCGGCAGCTCTCTGCAGAAAAACTGCCCTGGAAAAGGATTGCAGTGTCGCAGCAATTAATATTATGCAAAGGCGGCTAAACCTAGTTAATGGTTTATATTAACTAAATTTACCCTTTTTACTTCAACAAGTAAACTATAAGCTCCGACCATCAGTTATAAATTGATAACGGTAAGATATTTCAGTAAGTTTTCAGGTCAAAATGTCTGTGCTTGTCAGGTCACGTTCACTCAAGGTTATTGAACGCTTCTCTCCACATAGGATATTTTGCTTGGTTCCAGTTTTCATCGGGTATGGTTTTATAAATTATTTACTACGTGGCATGATTTTATATGCTGCTTTTTTTTTATTTTTAAATAATGATTACTGTTACTTATATTTGTCTTTGGATGAACTACAGAAAACATATCAGTTACTACACTTTACATTTCAGCGCATAAAAACTATCTATTTTTCTGCTCTTTGTAATACCAACCACCTACTCGTGTGAATAATGGTACAGTCTGAATGAATATCATGGAAGGTTACGGTTTAGACGTTCGTGGGACAAAGGTCGCGCCTATGCGCCACACAGTAGAAAGATTGAATTGACTCTTGCAGCTCATGAACAAACATTGCAAAGTTCACATTGTTTATGTTAACTACACAATGATGGTCAATCACACAGGATTTACATTCCTGGGGGAACCCCTCACAAATTAATAGGTAGTGTGTTGCATTATTAATGACCATTCCCTTATAGCTCTTACATCTTGTCAAGGGTTGTCTTGGGACATCCTTGCAGCTCATGAACAAACAATGTATAGTTCACATTGTTTATGTTACAAAATAATGATGGTTATTCACTTTACAGGATGAGTATTCTTAGGCGAACCCCCTCAGAAAGGAACAGGTAGATTTAATTATGTGTCACATTATTAATGACCATTCCCTTATAGCTCTTCAAGCTTGTCAAGGGTTGTCTTGGGGTACTCTTACAGCTTATGAACAAGCATTGTTTATGTTAACTACACATTGATGGTCAAGCACACAGGATTTGCATTCCTGGGGGAACCCCTCACAAATTAATAGGTAGTGTGTTGCATTATTAATGACCATTCCCTTATAGCTCTTACATCTTGTCAAGGGTTGTCTTGGGATATCTTTGCAGCTCATGAACAAACAATGTATAGTTCATATTGTTTATTTAACCACAAAATGATGGTCAATCACACAGGATTTGCATTAGTGGGGAAACCCCTCACAAACAAATGGGTAGATATAATTATGTGTTGCATTATTAATGACCATTCCCTTATAGCTTTATCCATCTTGTCAAGGGTTGTCTTTGGAAACTCTTACAGCTCATGAACAAACATGGATAAGTTCACATTGTTTATGTTGCAAATGATGGTCATTCACTTACGCATACTTCTAACCATGCTCAAAGCTTTTTCAATTTTGTTAAGTGTTGTTTTGTGCAAACTATAAAAAGCCTGCGCCGGGAACCTATTATTGGCCTGCTATTTTAGTGTACATTCATTTCAGTATTAGGATTTATAGTGATGGTTTGTGGCAATGTTATAGCCATGTCCAGTGCTGAACGGTAATACTAAATGGTAATTAGATTTTTTCTGATGCGACTAAAATATCAATCCCTGGTGTCATTGGCGACCAACTGTTGAAACTTTAAACGCCAGCAAATAAGATAGGATAGGTCAAAAGTTTTGATTGATTTTAAGTACTCGAGATGGCGTCAAAGTCAAAAAGAACTTAGAATTTGATGAACTTTTTGGGAACAAGAAGAAGGAGGATGAAAAAATAAAATCGGGGAATCCAACAGCTATTGATACTATTAATGAAGCTAGTGGTGTTATGTAAAGTCATGGAACTGGAAATGGAAGTAAACCTAAAAAACTTAGAATTGAACGTATATTCAAACCATTGTGGCAGAATGACTTCGAGCCGTTGGAATACGATGAGTTGACGCCTCAGTTTTTTTTTACTTGGGAGCAGAAATTGAGCGCCTAAATTTATAAAGTTTGGAGCCATTGGCTCCTTAATCAGTTTTTGTACCATACAGCACTGGCCATGTCCAGCATGTCTGAGTGTTAGCCAAATCTTGGAAAAAAATATTTGCAATGCTTGACACACTCTGGCAAAATTCCATGCAGAATTTCTTATTGTGATGAAAATGATGTATATTGTGCATGGGAACAAACATGGCATCTACAACAATGATTTATCCTCCCCCCTTTCCCCATCAATCAATGTTGGACACATTGGGAAACTGTTGAAGACTTTATCATTTCTCAGCATTACACAGGGAAAGGGGTGACAGTTTTCCGTTATTTACACGCAAGTGTTCTCCAAGACTGATTTCCAAGAATTTGAGTCAAGCCAATGCATAACTACGATTCCTGGGACATATCCTGAGGATGCAGGAAGATGAACCATGCAGAAGATATGCTCTCTACACCCCATTACATGGTAAAAGAAGACCTGGAAAGCAAAGAACATCCTACTTGTCTTATGTGCAAAAACTGTTGGGGGATTTCGACAACTTTCTACTGCCAGATGCCATTGCATGCCACTTTGGCTTCAGATCGTAGTACATGGAGAAACTTTGTGAGTCGCCTGCTTCGCGGCAGAATGAAATGAAAAAAAAAATGCATAACTAACAAATGCCATTAACAACAACAAAACTGTGTAAGGTCCAGGCGCTCGTGTGAGCTACTTGAGTTGACAAGCATGTCAAGGGTGAATCAAAATTGATTCTCACAAACTTATCTGTGAGAATCAAGTAACCTATTGTGTATGGAATGATTTAGGAGAATCAAGTTTGATTCTTGCAAACTAAATTTAGGACAATCGTTTCGAGGATTCATTCACTGATTCTAGCTGAATTTGCAGCACTGCCCTCCAGCACTAGTTTATGAATGTAACTTTTGGTTACTTCTTCATGTAATTATACACAAAATTTAGGGTTAGGATTAGGTTTAGGAATAAATTAAGGTTAGGATTAGGGTTAGGATTTGCTTTTACCTATTACATGAAGGATCAACCTAACTTTCTGTAAAATTTGATCAATTTGGTCAAACGTCAACGAAACAAATTACACCTCACAAATTAATAACATCACAAAAGAAAGCTAAGTTAACTAAAATACAAAACTTGGATTATTCCTACTTAGCAATATCAAAGTTCTTTGAATCAACAGAAAATGGCTAAGTTCAAAAGAAGCTGACATGTTTTATGATAGAGAAATGATGGTAAATGAGCAAAATGTGGATGTTTTGTTGCTGTGGGTACATTTTACTGAATTCTAAATATTATGACCTCTTTTCCCTCTACTTTTCTCTATAAAACAAAATGATTGTGTTAGTTGCAATCTCCTACATTGCCTGTGGATGTTTTATCCATTTTTGATATCCATTAATCATTAAAAACAACTCTTCCTTTGCTCCTACATCTATTTCAAATTTTATTATTTTCTTTCCTTATTTCATCCTCTCATTTTATATGATTATATTTAAGTGATTTTAGAAATAACAAATTATGACTTGAGTGGAACAGGTCTTCAGCCCTAAGTACTTTGCTCCATTTTAGTAAACTAGGCGGTTACCCGTATTTGGCGGTTCTCGGGTGTCGCGATTACCTGGCTGATGGTGACTACTCACCAAGTTTTATGGCCATAGGACAGTTTTTACTAATTTGACCTCAGATGACCCCATGTAACCTCGAAATGACCTTCCAAAATTTGCCTCTAAATGTTGACTGTACCCACCACGTTTCATGCCCATGTGACAGTTTTTAGTAATTTGACCTTGGATGACCCCAAAATGACCTTCCAAAAATTTGACTCTAAAAGGTGACTGTATCCACCAGGTTTCATGCCCATACAATAGTTTTTACTAATTTGACCTCAGATGACCCCTGGGTGACCCTGGATGACCCCAAAATGACCTTCCAAAAATTTGACTACAAAAGTTGACTGTACCCACCAAGTTTCATGCCCATACAATAGTTTTTACTGATTTGACCTCAGATGACCCCTGGATGACCTCGGGTGATCTTGGCCCAATAACTGAAACAAACTTGTTCTGTCTGAGGTCCAGACGCACCCATCCACCAAGTTTGAGGAACGTGCGACCCCTAGTCTCCGAGAAAATAGGCGGAAAACAGTTTTTACTAATTTGACCTCAGATGACCCCTGGGTGACCTTGACCCACTTATCAATACAAACTTGTTCTGTCCTAGGTCAAGATGCACCTACCCACCAAGTTTCATGCCCATATGACAGTTTTACTAATTTGACCCCTAGATGACCTCTGGTGACATTTACCCACTAACCAATACAAACTCGTTCTGCCTGGGGTCAAGATACACTACTAATTTGACCCCTAGATGACCTCTGGTGACCTTGACCCACTAACCAATACAAACTTGTTCTGTCCCGGGTCAAGACGCACCCACCTGTCAAGTTTGAGGAACGTGCGATCCCCCAGTCTCCGAGAAAAAGTTTTTACTAATTTGACCCCTGGATGACCTTGGGTGACCTTGATCCACTAACCAATATAAACTCGTTCTTCCTCATACCAAGCTGCACCCACCCACCAAGTTTGAGGAACGTGCGATCCCCGGTCTCCGAGAAAAGAGGCGGACAGACAAACAGACAGACAGACACACACACAGATTGTGGTGAATTATAGTAGGATTATCAACTGGCTGTTCATATGTAAAGCATTTATTGTAGAGGGTATTCACATGGTACTTTTTAAAGCAGATCTATTCACAAGGATCTGATTCATTTTGCCAACCATTTTTTTAACATTTTCAAAAGCATGTACAAAGGTTGCCAGGATGCATTTTAAATGTCTGGTTATGTAAAGGTTATAAAATGTTTTCATAACATTTTGAAAACAATTTGAAAAGTTGCCACAAAATTAAGCACAGGAAAAATGTGCGATTTTTGGGAGTAACATGTGCTCACCCGTTTTTGAAAATTTGCAATTTGCGCAATTTTTACCAAAATGTGTGATTTTTCTCCCCAAAGAGTTCATATGCAATATTAAATTTTTTTACTTTTTCCTTCTGTATTTTCTTGCAATATTTTGTGACGGCCTATTTTTGAACCCAGATTGTGTTGCTGATCATTATATATAGATTCTTTGATTTTAGTGGAAAAATTGTTATTTTGGGAAAATCTTAAAATTTCGCGCTCAGACGTAAAATGCACGATTATACCCAAAATGCACAAATTTTAGCATTTTTGTGCAACATGCATTTTCCCTGACCTTACATAAAATATAATAGTAGTTGTGTACACACTAGGATCCATAACATGCTCATCTATCAGGGCACAGTTATTTAACCCCAATATATTTGTACATTCATGGAATGATCTTTGAAAATTTGGGTACAAAAACTCATACTCTGCAACTTTGAGGTCAAATTTTGCACTATGATTATTTAATTGAGATTATTCAAACTATGCCATTGGGATGAGGCCATTGTGGTCCATAGTGAGGGTTTACTTGGATAAGATCAGTATAATGACATGGGCAGCCTATTCATGATGGACATTAGCAAATAGGGGTCATCATATATGATGAGAAAGACAAGATCAGTAATGACATGGATAGCCTATTCATGATGGACATTAGCAAATAGGGGTCATCATATGATGAGAAAGATGAATTACTTTCTTCTGAATCTATGCTTTCATACTTAATATTGAGCCTTAGGATTGACATCAAGATGGGATCAATTTTCTAGGTTAAAATCTTCATAGTGCCTCTTATATTACCATGGGCTATTCCATTTAAATTTGAATTTCAAATGGAATGAACATATTAGCAGTTCCATTTGAATTTCATACACCCTCTGAGAAAGATTCAACCTGAATCTTCTCTGGAGGGAGAGTGAGTTTCAAATGGAGCTGCTTATGTGTTAATTTCATTTGAAATTCATACTCCCCTGTGGAAGATATTTCCAAAATCTTCCACAGGGGAGTCAATGGAATTTAAATGGAATAGCCCAATGTACTATATTCAACTTAATTAGTGCCCTCCCTAGTAAGTGGGACAACTGTTTATGCACCCCTTGTACAACTAAATCTTCCAGTTTAGGGTTATGATGATTTGAATGTTTACACATGTAAATTTCCATTTGTAATTCTGGCAATGTGCAGGATCATTGTGATCAGAAAGACTTGGACTAGATTACCTCCCCAATGCCAATCTGGAAAAGGTCCACCTTTTCTCTAGAAAACATTAAAAATCAGCCCTTTTTTTTTGAGGAAAAAAGTCACAAATGGTCAAATTTGTAGCTGCATGCACCCTCTCAAATATATCCTGGCAACGGGCGTGGCCAGATCTAGTGGATGATATTCAACTTGGAAATGAAAATGATCCTTAAGCCTGTGTGTAGAATTCTAGAATTCTAATTGAAGATCTGAGCTAAAGAAGACTGTAAGTCAATTGGCCCCTCAACATGTGTACACTAAAGTTACGTAGTTTCTTAGGGTTTTATAATGTTTAATACATGTTCGGGGTGAAAACATCATGAAAGGTTGTGAAAGATTTGTTTTGGCCCTGAACATGTATAAAACATTACCAAATTATCTGAAACTATGCGCAACTTTAGTGTATACATGTTGAGGGGCCAAGTGACTTACAGTGTTCTTAAGCGCTCAAATCTTCAATTACTCTGAGTTATTTGTCTATGAAAGGAACTGATGATGATTAATGCAGCCTGGCTCATCAGGTGAAGAAAATTGAACAAAAGTGAAAACTAAAATCAAATTGAAACTGAAAGCCTTGTGCAATTGCTAATAGCACAGTAACATGACTGCAGTATTTAATAATTATAAACAAAGTCACATGTCTTCAATCACGCTATGAATCAAAGCTCTGTATCATGCATAGGGCCTGCACTTTGGCTCGACATTTGAAAGGGGTGTGAATTCATTTTTGGATACGCCTATTATAATTAGGTAATACTCGAACACATTCCCTATATGTATATACATGTACCACATGTAGTAAATCTGTCTGCTTTATCTGTATTGTGCCTTTCTTAAGCAAATAGTTAAACACGATTTCATCAAACATTATAACAATAGCTCTTTTACAGTGTGCAATCATCCCGGGCAATAATTGGGCAATAATAGAGGATGTGCGTGAAATTATTGATTAGCTCCATACAAAGGATTTGAACCGGTGTCCTTCACCGTAATCATGGCGCAATGCAGTGCATTCAATCAAGCGTTGTCGTCAACCTATTTGATCCTATAGTGCATTTGTTATGTGTGTGAGGCGAGCTGTCGCGGTAGATTGCAATAGCTTGTAATCATGCTTTTGTTGAATGAATTTGAGTACTCCGCCATATTTAAAATATGAACGTCATAATCTAGGTGATTATTTGCATTGGATGTCTTGAATACGCTGGCGAAGTTGTGTAATAATCGGATTAATGCTATAACAGTAGGTGAATACAAGTTTTGAATATATCGCGTTGCAAAGCCCCATTCAGTGATCCCAGCGAAAGTGAAAAAAAAATCAAATTGTTACTTTTATGAATTTTTTTAATGAAAAAAATGGCAAAAAAACCAAGAGAACGGCAGTATCGACGAAGTTGAAGCCCCATTCAAATAGGCCTACATGTAGCTAATTTATATATACTGTCAGTATATAAATTAAATCAGTTCAATTCACGCCGAGTGTCCTTGACAGGTTTGACTCTGCTTCAGCGGTCATGAAAGAATTCAAAAGATAACCTCTGCCCCAACAATCCCAAGCAATTGTCTGAAACTGCTCTTCGGATGATGATAGTCATATAATAATCAAAAGATTATTACTGACTATATCATTGTACAAAATCTGAATTTTGATGATTTTTACGATCGTCCAGATGAAAAAATCACTGAATGGGCCGTTAGTTCCTCCACTCCTTACCCTGGCAATATGAATCAAAGAAAATAAAGAAAAATTAAATAAAACAAGAAAAAAAAAATAAGACAAAGAAAAAGAAACAATAAAAGAAAAACAAATATGAAAAGTTCGAACAATATTTGGTTTATAAAATTAATGTGACCGTGATGAGGCTCGAACTCACCACCTTCCGATTTAAAGTTCGAAGCGCTCGTGTACCAAATTCTGACGCCTTACCAAGTGAGCTGTGCTCCTGAGATACTAAATAAAATTAAAATAATACACTGTATACCTGCTTGTGTCGGTAATTGATTTCCTCAAATTCCATAATGGTACAGTGCAACAGAGCAAAAATGCCCAAAATTTAAAAGCTATATAATTTATGAACAATATACACTACACATAAAAATACTAATACAAGGGAATTTCAACATAAGAATCCAAACAATTAAGTACCAACATGCACAGCTTTGTCCTTATATCACATTTGGGGTTTTAACAAAATGTTATCAAACCTCTACTGTGATTGGCAGCTGCACAAGGCATCTCTTTGATAGCTGATAATGGCCATCCATTCAGCAAGTGGCTACTAACTGACCTTGACAGGCTTGAATGAGCACTGTCATCTGCTACAAAACCATCACACTCTAGGACCTGGTCGCCTATATTAATTTACTAGTCAACATTTGCATAGGAACCGCATAGTCGGAGGCAAGGTTCATTATTGATTGGAGATTATATACCTATTTATTACTAATAGACAAGTAATATAGCGTGTGTAGCAAAAAATTGGAATAGAATGTTTGGAATCATGTAACTAAAATACTAAATGCATTCTGTAAAATGTGCTCTTACCAATTTATAAAGCATTTCATTAGCTTTAATTTGACATATTGTTTGACATGTTTGGAATTATGGTAAATCATTAAATAAAATATTTATTAATTAATCAATTATGTCAATTAATAAAAAATTGAATGCAAATATGCATATTTTCTCTGACAGAATTGTAGGATTTGACAAGAGCCATCTTTCTTGTAAGTTTGATTCTTATAACATACCGGTATCGTATTGCGTCCTGTTATAGTTGCAGAAAAACTGGCGTGCAGGACACACATACGCACCCCCCCACACACACACACCCAGAAGATCGTACCGCATTACAATCGTATAACATTCATTGGCGCTAGTAGTAGTAAATTCCAATTTTCTTTGCTTTACCTCACTTGTTCTGCTCAAAATTAAAGGGGACATATCTGACAGTAAAAGCTTACATTTTATGGAAATTATGTTTAAATTTGCTTAAACAGCACAAAACAGATAAAGCAGACTAATGTACTATACATAGGCCTATACATGTATGGTATGCCAGGGACTGTTTAAGAATATATCATTAGATTTATGATATTTACTTGAGGACTGTTATATATCAAAATGTGAAAAATATCAAATTTTAATAATTTGTCATAAAATTTGTATTATATCGTGAATTCCAAACAATGAAATTTATTTGATATCAGAAAGACATTCTTCGTATTCAGAATGCGTTTTCTTTGTCTTTTTTTCTTTTCTTGTTTTATTTATTTTTTCTTTATTTTTCTTTGATTTATATTGCCAGGGTAAGGAGAGTAGGGAACTAAAGGCCAATTCAGTGATTTTTTGATTTTTTTTTTCATCCCGACGATCGTAAAAATCATCAAAATTCAGATTTTGGATACTAGACTGCGGAACTCAGTCTTCAATGATAGTCAGTAATTTTTATATTTTGGACATTATTATGACTATCATTTGAGGACTGAGTTCTTATGATCGAGGAGCAGTTTCAGATAATTGCCTGGTATTATTGGGGCAGAGGTTATCTTTTGAATTCTTTCATGACCACTGAAGCATAGTCGAACCTGTCAAGGACACTCGGCGTGAATTGAAAGACCATGTCACTCGCCACAAAAGAATGTCAAAGGTCATAAAAGGCCTATGGCTGATTTTGTACGTTTCGTCATTGTCATAGATATGCTAACATAGCTTGCTAGTGTAGTGGTTCAGCCGAAAGCCGTGTGTCTAAGACAAAAAAAAATAATGCATTTACGTGAGTCTGTAATTTATATACCGGTACTGACAGTATATAAATTAGCTACATGTATTTGAATGGGGCTTCAACCGTCAATACTGTCGTTTTCCTGTTTTGTTTTTTTGCCATTTGTTTTTGATTAAAAAATTTTTACACGTAACAATTTGATTTTTTTCACTTTCGCTGGGATCACTGAATGGGACTTTGTAGCGCGGATTATTCAAAACTTGTTTTTACCTACTGCTATATAGTATTAATCCGATTATTACATAACTTTGCCAGCGTATTCAAGACATAGGTTATGTAAGGGATAAACTGTACATGGGTATAGGGTATAGAGGCCCTGCATGCTTTTATCGATTGGCTCCAAACAAAGGATTTGAACGGTGTCCTTCACCGTAATCACGGCGCAGTCCATTCAATCAAATGTCGTCAGTGTGCGAGGCGAACGATGTATAAATCTGGAGGTCACATCATCACTTATCATGCTTATTGTAAAAAGTTTGTCCAATGCATATACTGTGTGTATTGTTCCCGGGTATTGTCAATGCAGTCAAGCAAACAGGTATTATATTTTGAAAAGGCCGCTATAGTATATTCACAGGGGTGTCTTGAATGGCCAATCATATGGGACATAATCAAATTGCAGTGACTGCTTCCTTTGTTACCAAATGTCAGTCATCTTGTGATTATTGGACCATGTAAACCTGCAAAAAACGAGCCAAAGTGCAGGCCCTATGTGATGCGTTAGAGGGCTATTTTACTTGAATCTACACCACCGCTGTGGAAGATTTTTGGAAATAACTTCCACAGGGGGAGTATGAATTTTTAATGGAATTAAAAGCACATTTAAGGCAGCTCCATTTGAATTTCATACAGCCTCTGAGAAAGACTCAACCGAAATCTTCCACTGAGGGAGGGTGAGTTTCAAATGGAGCTGCCTAATATGCTAATTCCATTTGAAATTCATACTCCCCCTGTGAAAGATATTTCCTAAATCTTCAAAGAGGTAGTGTGAACTTCAAATGGAATAGCCCAATGCATGCATTAAATCTGCTCTTGCTGCCAAAAGGTATGCACATTTATCTTGATAAGTTTTAAAAAATATAAAAAAGTGGACAAACCTGTGTTCACAGGCCGGGTGCCCATCTCTCTTTAAAAGTGATTGGGCCAGACTCCTCCATGTAATGTTACTGTGAGGGGATCGCTACACCTCCTCCACAGTGAGTCTGTTACCTTCTAGGCATTAAATAAAGCTGGTACCCATTTATACACCTGGGTGGGGAGAGGAAATACGGGTGGAGAGCCTTGCTTAAGTGTCCAAAAGCGTTGACGCTGTGGAGATTCGAACCCACAACCTCGAGCTACCTCGCAGTATTGAGTCGAAGTCTTAGACTGCTACGCCACCGCGCCGCGTTAACATACTCCTGGATCAATCAGTTTTCAGTTATTTTGTCTATTTTCAGCACATAAAATCTACAAAATGGAGTTGTACATTATTATGCTTCCTCTGTGGAAGATGAATGTTTTGTCTTCCATATGGGGTGTATGGATTTCAACTGGAATAGCTCAGTACAAGGAGGTAACAACCCGCTGATCCCAATTAGTGATGGGAGATATACAATACACTTATTTATAGAGATACATATGTTTATTATTGTATTGTGATAATGATGTCAAGTTGGTAGGTCATTGATACAGTTAGTAGATAGATGTGGGTCACAAGATTACCATTATTACATTGCTAGAATGATATTTATCTGTGTTGATTAATGTTATGAATGTTGATTGTTGAACTTCTTTAGGTGGAGAAAGCTCCTCCACACAATATGGTATTGCTGCCTGATAAATATTAGAGTTGCAGCTTCTGTTCTGAAGCTCTCTTGGATGGTTAGTGTGAGAGGGCCTGGAGTAGGCATAGGTGCAGGCCTGGGGAGGTGCTATCAGTGGAGTAGCCAGGACTTTAGTGTGAGGCAAAGCCAAATTTTCATCTCCATTTGTCAATTTTTCGTCCCCTTTTTAGTCATTCATTTTAGTCCCCATTATTTTATCCATGAAACATTTATGGGGGGGGGGGGGCATTTGCAATATGCCCCCTAAGTGCTAACCATGCTCATTCATCAACACTCAAACCATACCCTAAAAGCCATTATTGATGGTAGCAAAATTCCCCACCCCGGATAACTGTCAAGATTTAATACGCTAAATGGTGTAACCATCACATTTTACCTATAAATAATGTAGTATCACATTTTAAATTATGATGTTGAAAAAGACTACTGTACTAATCAGATTCATTAGCTTCTGAAGATTTAGAAATAATTTTCACTTTAGCTTTAATAAAGTTTATTGTATCTATACAATAAACAAATTTACCTCCTGTGAAAGAGTCTAACCCTGGTCCATAGCTTGTGCTTCGACAAATCAATATGATTGATTTATTGATTGGTTGCCTAGTAATGGCTTTATATTTAGCAGGTGTATAAGGACCAATGAGGTTTAAGGTCTATTGTTTGAAGTAGCCAATGGGAAGTGGTTAATAACCCTCTGACACTGCCAGTGGGTCAAGAATTAGGCACATTTTTATCTGTCATGGAAGGAGAAGGTTGGATCTCCAATGTGAAGAAAATTTTTATCTTTAGCCCAAATATTTATTATGATATTGATATACATATGAATTGTAATATCACAATTGACTAAGAAGCGGCTGATTTATCCATATCTTTAAAAATTTGTGTGAACAACAACAGTATCGTTATGTGCATTGAGAATGTTTATAGTCCCTTTTGGCAAAGCAGGCACAGTCATTTCACGATGTCAACTTTTTCTAGGTCAAATCTGTCTTGTTGAAGGAACTCATCGCTTTAGTTGGTTTTGCATTATATCAATTTTCAACGTCGTATTTTCATTGTCCTCAAAACATTAGCTTTTGCCAATGATATGATGTTGTCTGAGCAATATATATGACCATTGAATGCCATTAATTATATCGTTACAATGTCCGACAATCTCATTCTTTGGGAACAAATGATAGATACGTAGATACTGGTATGCAAAATGGGTTGGCTTCGCAGCCAAAGAAAAGTTGCCATATTGTGTGTAATTATTGAGTTAGGCACCGCAGGTAGCCTAACTTCGCTAGTATATTCTTGCCATTTCTATCTTTTATTATACATTGAATGCTCTCTACGCCCTTACAATGATCACTGTTATGGAGTCAATTTACTTTACTTCACTTCCTGGGCAGTAGTACTGGGCACATTTGGAAATAATTGCCCAGCTAATTAATAGTCGGCCTGCTCACTTCATAACTACATTTATAATTAGTGAATAAAAAATATATCCAATTGAGTGCCTTCTGCGCATTGGCGAAAACAGCATTTTGCTTATTACGTCATCAGGAGTCAATCGCACGGGCTCAGGCAGGGCGTCAGTGATTAAGCTTAGGATAAGCTGTTGCATAAAGCCTTCAACTTGCCAGCATGGTAAAGGTATCGATGTGCAAGGCGCTGGGAAATTAGGCTTCATAATAGGAGGAACTCAATCACCAGGGTGCCATGGGGTAGTAAGCCAGGGGTCATCCTCGTTCTCAATTTTTCTCCCAAAAATATAATAGAGGAGTTTTCGAGTTTTAGAGTAGCCGCTGCTACCACGATTGTTTTTCTTAGGCCCAAAGCCTTGACAAGTAGGTCTAAAATCTACAAGTATAGTATCTGTTGTACATAGGGGAGGATAAACTCAGGAATTTGGTGCACAAACAAAAATAGGCACAGGTTTGGCTATTATTCGGAAATATATACTGGGTGCAGCTCGTACCTCTTCCTTACACAAAAGGTGTCTTGTAAGGTTGAGATAAATTATCTAAAATATCCTTGTGTTTGTCAATGACATCAAGGGCGCACATTTTCAAGTGATTCTGTTAATAAGCCTAGGGAATTAAGCTGTCAAAAAGGATAGCTAGGGTTCATGAGGAGGCTTATAGAATCACAAGTGAAAAAAAAAAAGGGGGGGTTGGGCAAATTTCTGTGCCATAAATTTGTTTGGCGGTAAAAAGGACAGGGCCACAAATTTAATCTTGAATCCAATTATATGAAAATAATTGGATCACCATAAATAATTGTATAAGTGTTTACAAATAGTAATAATTAAGTAACTAATAAATTTGAGAAATAGTGCATGAGAAGTTGAACGAAATATGTCAAATATCAGATTACTTTCCTGAATGTTTCCGGCTTCAGGAAAGTAGGATTAATGTATATGCACTTTTCTAAGGAATTTATATTAAAGGATTGACTCAATAAATGTATGTAAACTTCTCTGGAGAAATTTTCTCTTGAAAAGTTAAGCCAAGTTTGATGTATTATAACGGTACCCTTTGGGTCCGTATTTTATTGGATAAGCTGAAGTTAAATCCAATTCTGGTTTACAAATAAATGGAGATACTCCTGACAGATATGCCAGCAAAACTTTTGAGTAAAATGTGCCTCATTTCATCTGGGGTAATAAAGTTTATTGTATCTATACAATAAACAAATTTACCTCCTGTGAAAGAGTCTAACCCTGGTCCATAGCTTGTGCTTGGACAAATCAATATGATTGATTTATTGATTGGTTGCCTAGTAATGGCTTTATATAAGCAGGTGTATAAGGACCAATGAGGTTTAAGGTCTATTGTTTGAAGTAGCCAATGGGAAGTGGTTAATAACCCTCTGACACTGCCAGTGGGTCAAGAATTAGGCACATTTTTATCTGTCATGGAAGGAGAAGGTTGGATCTCCAATGTGAAGAAAATTTTCCCACCCACCACACCCAAAAATTTAGGTCATATCCCAGTATTCAATACCTTTGTGGACAGTCACTTGGGAGCATTAGTTGGCTGGGAAGGCATCCATATCGTCACGGGGTTTAGAGGTACATAGACCTAAAGGGTATTGCAGTCTGCGTTTTAATGGTAGCTTCTGGGCATGGGCAAATTACCAGGAAGAGGCGGTTAAGCTGACCAAGGAGAGGATTCAATAAGTGCACATTTTAACTTCTCTTGGAGAGGTTAGGCCACATTTGGGTATACAGATCTAGGTGTTCAGGAAATCCCTTTAAAAAGGGTTCTGTAGCTTGCTGGTTAATACATTGCTGTTAACTTCTTTAAAAAGTTGGACCACACTTGGCGAGTGTGGAAAGGGCTTGAGAATACCCTGGAGGGCCCGTATCTATCTTACATGAAATTAATTTGGGTTAACTTCTCTGCAAGGAGAGGAGTTGGGCCACACTTGTGTGTGGGCCAGGGAAATTCCCGGAGGGCCCGTATCTTATGAGGTTATTTTGGATTAACTTATGCGAAAAGAGAAGTGGGGCCACACTTGCATGTGTGCAAAGGGGCGAGGAAATTCCCTGGAGGGCCCGTAGCTTACGAGGAATTTGGGTTAACTTCTTTTGCGAGACAAGAAGTGGGGCCACACTATGCGTGTGCTTAAAAGGGCTCGAGGTAATACCCTGGAGGGCCCCATATTCATTAATTCATTTTCATCCATTCATTTCTTTCATGCATTTAAAATGTATTGTACAAGGAATTAACTTGGGTTAACTTCTCTCTGAGAAGTTGGCCCGTCAGATAAATTCATTCATTTTCATTCATTCATTCATTCTTCATTGCATTTCATTTATGCATCTTACAAGGAATTAATTTTGGTTAACTTCTCTATGATAAGATAAGATTGGGCCACACTTGTGTGTGTGCAAAAGGGCCCGGGAAAATTCCCTGGAGGGTCCGTATCTTATACAAGGAATTAAGTTGGGTTAACTTCTCTGCGAGAAGTTGGGCCACACTTTGTTCGGAGAGGCTCCGTACCTTACGGGTAAGTAGTGTAGGCATGAGCTCGGGAAATTATGGGGAGGGACCCGTATCGTACGGGCGAGTAATTTAGGAATTGGCTCGGGAAATTCCCGGGAGGGCCCCGTATCTTACGGGCGAGTAATTTAGGAATTGGCTTGGGAAATTCCCGGGAGGGCCCCGTATCTTACGGGTGAGCAAATACTGTGTGTAGATGGGGACAGACTCTGTATTTAGGTAAAATGTGCCTCATTTCATCTGGGGGTAATAGACCCAGGGTGCATTTTCAGCTATTTTGGTTCATTAATGGCCCTTCATCAAAAATTTTCAAAAATTTTTGTGCCTTTTTTTCCCGTCAATTTGGTTTAAAGTCTGATAGTCTTTCTGAACGCCGCCACTGTTCACACCCAATCCAAAGTTGAGAACCCCACATGGCAGCATTTGGCACTGTTCCCTGCTTCTCAGCAAGCTGCCCCGGGGGGGGGGGGCACTTGTATTTCAAGGTGGACACCATGCTCGTGTAAAAAAACAAGTAAAAAGGGTTGTTCCTGTTTAGGGTGTCAAAAACGCCAAAAATCAGGAAAAAGGGTATACTTTTCCAAGCAAAATACTTGCTTAGGCCTTTTAGGGTACCAAAGTTTAATGGCTATGTTTGGCTTCTATCAGAACAAATCGTAGGGTAAAACATTAAGAAACATCAAACTACTTATATTAAACAAGAACCTGAACCTGAATTTTTACTTTCTTAGTGTTAAAAAAATGGCAAAATACTTGTTTAGGGTATGTTTTGCATGCGCTGAGTAATACTCGTTTAGGGTGCGTTTCGAGAGTCCATACATGAGCATGGTGTCCATCACGTAATGTAAGTGCCCCCCCCCGGGCTGCCCCACCTTGTGATAGGTAGTCCTGCTAGTCTCATTTCATTTGAACTTGCATTTATTGTTTCATTTTCCTAATATGGCCTGCAAGAAACCAATTAACTCATCAAATATTAGAAATCACTGTATCTTGGGACTCCATAGATACATGTAGGCAGTCAGTGTTGGTTGAGTTAGGGCTTTAAAGTAATCAGAATGGTTGGTACATATAGGCCTGCCTATATTTTACTGTTTGTTGTGTAGCCCAGTATAAGTGGAGCATGTATCCCAGTACATAACAAGATTTCCTTTTGTGAACTTTCGACTGTCTATTAAAGGTACTCTATCTGTCATTTAGAACTGAAATTGTACCAACTTTCACTAATGTTTATATGTAGTTCTTACCGGATCTCTAAAAGGCCCCTTTAACCCTGAACACTGCTTTTTGCTATCGGAAGTTAAAGAAGAAACAAAAAAGGAGAGAAGATGAACAAAGTAGTCACTTGGTACCCCCCCAGGATTCCAACCATAGACCCCTTGCATGCCAATCACATGATCACCAAACGGTAGCCACAGTGGTTTTGCTGGCCTGGCCAGCGATTCTGTGAGCATGTAGCACTTTAGTGATTGCATCATGGCATATCACTTGGGATTCGTCCATGCGCAGTGGTTATCCTTGTGGTATAGCCTGGTTAAGGTTAATATTATATAATGGTTTATATAGGATATTTTGCATGCATGTATTTAGTTAAATAACATTGTCTAGATACAAATGTTGCCAAGTTATTTTACTAGGGCATACATCCTACTTTGTGTACAAAGATAACATTATGATGGCCAAGTTCCTTTTACATAAACACCTCTAAAAAGAAGGTCCCTACTTGTTAGTAGGGCTGGTGTCGACCCGGGGTGTCGACAAGCTTTTTGTCGATAATATTGTTGACAATTGGTAAAATTATAGATGTCCCAATTCTAATTTCCCAATTACCACCCTTTGCCTTAAATTACTTGCAACTATTTTAATTTTGGTATCAAATGTATGAGTGCTTTCTAGCAGTGTCGGCACCATGCACGGGGGGTCCAATGCAATGGCAATTTTGCACAAAATTTGTTGATTTTGCCCCCCCCCCTGAAATTCACTTTGCCCCCCTCAATTCCCCCCTGAAAAATATTCCTGGCGCCGCCACTGCTTTAAAATGAATGCAAATTTATGTGATAGCATGGAAACAAGTTGTTTACTTATCACAAATATGTCATTTTTCATTCATTCATTCGTTCATTCATTCATTCATTTTTTACTTTAAGATGAAACAACACCACAACCCAATTGGGGGGAGTACACAACATATGACTATTTGAATAGGTGGAGTGTCCAAAGATCAGGCAAGTTGCATGTGTTTTGCATAAATTTTAGCAATTGAAATTCGTTGATTTTCAAGAAAAATAAATTTGTTTCTAGGGTAGTTTGTCTGTTGCAAAAGCTATAATTAAGTAACTTTTTATCAAAAAAACAAAATCGTCTAAAAATTACCTTCCTCCTCCTACATGTATTTTATTTAGTTGCATAATTTCACAATCAGAATGTTTGAAAAAAAGTTGTCCTTTAAGAAAAATCATATTCCTTGTGTCCTCTTTTCACAGGTCTTTTTTCATTTTTGAAATCATCAGAATTTATGTGAAGTTATGCAACTAAATGGTTTTGAATTTTAGGCGGGGGGATTTTCATGAACCCTTTAGCTAATTGGCCCAAATTGGATAACTTAAGTGAGTTGATTATAGCTTTAAAAGAAATGAAAGCATGCAAATAAGCTCAAATAAACTATTACAATGTTCCTTGCTATCTCCACATTTAGTCAAGTTAAAAGTACAGCATGTTAAAATTTTGTGCTATTCCAGTTGAAATCCATACACCCCCTATGGAAGACATGACCGTAATCACTCCCACACAGGGATTGTGAATTTCAAATGGAGTTACTTGAATGGGTGACACATTTGAAATCAACACCCCCCTGTGTGGGAGATTAAGGTCATGTCTGCCATAGGAGGTGTATGGATTTCAACTGGAATAGCCCGATGAAGCAGATAGTGACTGGCAATCATTTGACAATTGACAAAGAAGTTAGCGCAAGAAGCGCCCTCTCAGTAATAGCTGCCTTATACATATAAATTCTGCATTCTATCTCAAAATATGACACCTGGCTTGGCCTTCCTACCCTAAACCCTCAAAATCTGCACCATAGGCCTACATTTAATCTGCATTTGAATCATAATGTTAATGATGCCCTCCATGAAACATAGGCATGTTCAAGGCCAGGTTAAGAGTTGAAAACATTCATGACTGCTGCTCTCAAAGGAAGGAAATGTAGGCCTACTATTCCACAGATGTCTATTTCTGTACATTTCATGTCATGATGTAGGAATGTGACCATTCCATACAGTTTGATGCGTTTGATGATGGATGGGGGGGACTCAAATATAAAAGTGAGGTGCCTGTGCTTACCGGAGTACAACACTAGGGATCTATCAATGGGGATTTTTTTTAATGGGGTCATTCAGGGGTAGACTATGCCATAGTCGAATTTTATTAAAAATATGTTATTATTTAGTCATGATGAACCCATTTCGTTGAACTCAAAATTATACTGATGTTTATTAGAAATTAAAGTATTCAATAGTAAAATGGTCATAAAGAGTTAAAAATATCAGATGATTAGTGACAATAAAAGTAATTGAATGCAACATTATCTTGCATAATTATAATGGCTCACTTTAATACTGAACAATTCTGATTTTGGAATCTACCAGTTTATTGATAGCGAACCCGTAAATCCGACTATGGACTTTGAATTTTAAGCAGAACTTTACCCCGGGACTTTGCTCTCTTAAAACACACTGTCAAGCATACTTATTTACCAGTCCATAAGTACTGAGCATGGTACAGTACAAGACGCGCTAGATGTTTGATGAGAGATTAACTTTCGCGTCAACACAAAAGCGCTGCAAATACCACAGACAGTTGTGTACGGTGTAGTTAATGGTAATGGCGCGGGCCCGGAAGATTTAAACCATAGCGAGATATGGGCGACCAATCAAAAGGCAGATCCATTTAAAGATGCATTACATCATGGCCAATTTTAGTTAGGCCAGAAATTGGCCTAACTCTCCACAGAGTCCCGTGTTAAAAATCTTAACCGCAAGGCAAAGTCAGTAGTCTACTTGGGAAGCTAACAAACAGAGGGAGTGTGGTGACTGAAAAGATCAGATACAGATGTGAAAATCTATTAGTTGCACACAAATCAATGTAAATCAGAGTTTTATGCTTTATGTAATAGCCAGAGTATGCAGAATTGGCAAGTGGACTACGGAGAAGTCTAATTCAGGGGGAGCTCCATGAAAATGGGGGTCATTTTGTGTGGGAACACTAAAATTGGGTGTCATTGACAATGAAAAATAACTTTCTGGGTAAAAATGTTGAAAATGTTGTGAAAATTTGCCATTTTGAAGCTGAAATTGCCACAAAAATGTTAAATTTGTTCAAAATGCAGAAAAAAGTGTGTCTATTCACAAGCACATGACATGAGCCAATATGCAATTGCCCCTGGGATCATGGAGTATGTGCTGCTGCATTAAAAGTGAAATTTTTTGAAAATACTATAGCAAGTAGATGAAAATGGCCTGTACCCCCCCCCCATCAGGCTTGGTGCCCCTCACCCATATCGGAAAACTCACACTATTCCACTGTAATTAACAAAACTGTAAAAAAGTAATGTAAAATGTTATGTGTTATGCTCTATGTGTGTTGTATATATATAGTACTCTGAATGCCTACGTAATAGTGCCCAGTTTAAACCACTGTTTAACAGTGGGAGCTGTTGGTCTAATGGACATGTTGTCCGACTAATAAATAAAGTTTGTTGGTTCGAATCCCATGGCAGTGCATTCCTTTGTTTGTTGTTGTTTTTTCAGTTGGTTTGTGTACTGGCCGGGATTTCTTTTGTATTTTGTCTTGTTTATTTGTAACACTTTGTGATGGTAAACTATAGGCGTATTCAGTTACCAATTGTAGCAAGCAATCGTTCCCCGGCCATATTGTGTTTATTTGTTCTTGTGCTGGAGAATGCGTAACCACCATTACCTATTTAATCTGATGAAGATTACCAAACAGCTTCAGTGGTATAGAGTTAGTTCTTACCTTAACCCTACCACGCCTGAGTACTACAAAATACTACTTAAATTCGCTGTTTGTGCGTGCATCTCACGTGGTGTGATGATGCAATCGCCCTAAGTGTTATATAGGTACGGTTTCGCTGGCCAGCGAAGCCCAAGACCCGTGGCAAAGTGTCACCGATCCCGTGCTTGGCATGCGAGGGGTCTCGGGTTCGAATCCCACCCAGAGCAAACAACTTCTTTCTTTCTTTTCTCTCTTTATTCCTACCTTCTTTCCCTTCCCGTCGCCAAAAAGCCCCTGGCGGGTTAGGGTTAAGAAGATCAGAGTATAGGCCACATTTGTGATTTTTTAAATGTGCAATATTTGTGAACGCAGTGTAGTAGTAGTTAAGGTCTTTTTAGGTCTTTATGTTTAAATACATACAAATATCTTACATGTAGTAGGCCCTACATCTTATATTTTTGTCATCTAAAATTGACCAAGATAATATTCTAGGATAATATTCAAATGCAATGGAATGCCTTAAGTCCGATCCTGACTCCACTTTGTATCGTGCGATGAAGTTAAAATGCACATTTAAATTTCTTCATGCGATGCTGCGATGTTTGAAAAGCATGTGACCTTTTAAGGTCATTCTACCGACCTTGATTTTCCAGTGCTCAGCCAATCACAAGCGTGCACGGTTGCGATATTGCAGCACAATGCGAAAAAGTTGATCATTTTGATTTTCCAACTCCATCGGACCGAAATTTCCACCGCGCGATGAGAATTTTCACCACTGAGCTTGTAAAAACCTGGCTCAGATTACAGTTTTTATAGCATCGCATCGCGCTGCAATGTGGAGAGGGGATCGGGCTTTAAACATCGTGCTATCTGGTGTTCAGTGGTATCTAAACTTGCTCTTTGTGACATTCATATGCACTTTTTTCTTAAAGTTGTTTTTTGCAGAACAAAATTGAAGTGTATGATGTGTGCACTTTAGAGTATTGGTTGTAGTTTGACCATGACTCCACAAAAGAGGAAAGAAAGGAAGGAAACAAGGAGTGGAGAGTTAATTTATGTAGCTCATTAAATATAATACAGGCTTGTAGAGAGTGCTTTTACAGATATACACATGCAACTGGAACATATATAAGGATCAGTTGCCACATTAGAAATCTTTGTTGACTACTTAAGGGGGTACTACACCCCTGGCCAATTTTATGCCTATTTTTGCATTTTTCTCAAAAATTATAGTGCATTGGTGGTAAGTAAGATATGTATATTATAGGGGCAAGGAATACAATTACTGCACTTAAAATTCAGCAACTCAAGACAAGCAGTTATTGATTTATTGATCAAATATTGGTTTTCCCTCATTTTTGACTGTAACTCCAAAACTGTTGTTTGTGCTGAAATAAAATTTCCAGCGCAGTAGTTGTAGTCCTTGCCCTATAATATACATATCTTACTTGTCACCAATGCGCTATAATTTTTGAGAAAAATGCAAAAATAGGCACAAAATTGGGCAGGGTGTAGTACCCCTTAAAAGTTTGCAGTCAGAACATATTATAATTTTCTTCTGCATATAATGCAATTTTTAGTTCCATGACATACAGCAATTGAATGATAAAAGAGAGCTTTTCAAAAGTGACTAATTTACATTGTCTTGCCCCTGGACGCACACAAATTATGAGCACAGGGGAGTGAGTGTCCATGCTGTAATGAGCCTGTAAAGAAAGGCAGTGAACATTTCCTTGGAGGACAAAGTATCCAAATTTGTCACTTTTGTCGAACTTTCGTCATATGCATGGGGTACAAAGTCACATTGAGGGCTATTTCATTATAAATGACACGTTCACAAAAATGGCTTTTATCATATCTGGTTGATATAATTAGGGTGATAATGCAGTGTTATTAACTTAATTCTAAGTATGCCACAAACTACAAGCTACATGAGCATTTTTACAGAATTCTGTCTATTTTTGTATAAAAAATTGCCAAAAGGTACATTTTAACCCAATTTTGGAGTCCCATTTCATTTTGCCCATGTATTCTGAATTAATTCTTTGAAAAATTAGGTACATTCTATGGCAATGTGCTTGTTGCAATGAAAATATGATATGTGTGGAACATCATGCAAGTTGAATGGTGAAAATTGGTGCAAAAATGTTAAAATTCAGAGATTCTTGCAAAATTGGCATTTTGCGTTAAATAAAAAAAATGAGTGTCCTCTCCAATTCATGCCTCCATTTTTGTTAACATTAAAGAGGAAATATAAACCCTTACCCTACCTGTATAATCTGTGTTATATTACCAATTGATGGGACAGGGCACTGATTGAGGAATTCATTTATTTTACATACAGTAGACCACTTGTTCTTGATACCACAGTTCGCGTTAAAAATTTGTCCTCCAGAACTGAAGTTAATTACTAATTGTTGAAATAAGAAGGATTATATCATAGAATGTGAAATTTGTAGAGGAAGAGTGGTCTTCCTTCTACCAAGGTGGCACATGATTTGGTATTTGTTGCATTTTTGCAAGCCTGTATCCACGATTCTGTTTGCAATTTAACAAATGTCCTCTCCAGCACAATTATGTCATTTCCATGAATTGGTAAACAAACTAAAAATAAAAATTTCAAAGAGCCAAACCCACAAGAAATTTTTGCATTTTATTGCAAATTATGCTTACAAACCACTTTAGTGTTCAAATTATTGTCCAGTTGTTGAGAACACATATGATATTATTCTGCATTGAACTTCGGTTAGCCAAAAATTGCAATATTCCTAATTTAACCAGAATATTAACCCTGTTTGTAGTGGATTTTAAATGCTGGGGATCTTTTATGCAATAATATTGATGCAATAATATTGATGCAGCTATTTCTAAAGTTAAAGTATGCTTTATTATGTGTTAAAAATGTGTCCTATCCAGAACAAATGACACAGGAGGGGTCTTTTATTTTAGGTTTTCCATGACTAGTACAACAGATTGACGCAGAATACTCACTTATGCATCAGTGTAGCTATTGGGCAGGACAAAATGACTATTTCATGAATTTTTCATGTGAAGATAAAGTTTATCCTTAAAATATGTAGTAATTTTGCACCATTTATCTGGATTAGTATCAATTTACTAATTGTTTTATATTGAAACTGGCATATTTAAGACACTGAAGTGTAAAGGAACATACAACAATTATTACAGACTAAATATGAATAAGTATGAACCCAATGTTGGTTACATATACTCTTTCAAAGTTGTGTATTAAATTGTTTAAAAAATGTCCCCTCAGACGGCAGCTATGTTTTACACAGCAAAAATTCAATTTAATTTTTTAATGGTTCCTGAGGGTTTGACGCTCTAATATTTTGAGAATTATTGACACACCATCTGAACTTTGAAATGATAATGAATTTGCATGAAATAAATGAGTTTGAATTTTGACCCCTTTTGGGACTCAATGTTGTCATTTATAATGAAATAGCCCTTGAGCAGAATGAGGTTTCAAAATGCGTATTGAACAAAATTCTCCATCTATCAACCACTTTGTTTTATTTTATAAATTAGTTTTAGTGTTTGTAAGAAATTGCTTAATTTATAAAGTGAACAGATAATTCTGTGCACAGTATGGCTGTGCTTCCCCACTAAACTATTCTGGCAAAGTTAGAGTTAAAGTCATGTGGCTATAGATTGGCAGACAGAGTGTCCCTGTAGAAGACAAACAAGATGGCAATTCATTGTTAATGAGCCAACTCTCTGACCAAGGCAATGTTTATCTTTTCTTCATGTTTAAATAGGATGCTGTCCCAGGATGTTGCCCCTATTGGCTCAAAAGGCCTCATTTGAATTTGGCCTTTGTCTACTAAGCTGTTATCACTGTGTAGATGGTGTAGAGATGTCGGACTGTTCTCACAGCTTAGTAGCCACAAGCTGCGGAGGGTCTCATCGATACGGTGTAAAGATTGTCTGGTTATCTGCTAACACTGTCTAGAGACATTTGCTGTATTCAGATGGTCACAGAACTCTTGAGAATTGGCGTGCTTGAGAATTGCCATTCCTAAGTCAATTCCCGAGTGTGTGTTCACACGACTGACTCCATTGAAGCCTGGAATCCTAAAGTTTTGCAATGCCTGATGTTGTCATGGAAGCTTACTCTGACCTATCCAGTATTGCGCTAAATTGAACCATAAAGAGTGTTTGCAATAATCCAACTGGAATGGTATAACAAATTAACAATTGAAATGGCTGCCATGCTGGAGGACAGTTCTAAGATAGCTTAAGATGACAGAGGGACAGGTCTCTAGATTGATTCCACAACCATTCATACATTTTATTGTATTATCATGCGAATTTTCCCGTGATACCTTATGGAGGACAGAATTTTATTTAAATGAGGATGACTCTGTCATGAGTGATGTTGTATTGCATACCCTCTATTAAATATTATTAAACCAAGGTCATAGGTTAAATTTAAGCTCACCACTTGAGAATCACAAAATGTATCTTTCACACGGCAGTAGCACTCGAGCATCGATTGCGTATCGCTCGCGGAAATCATGAAATCCCCTCAAATTCTTGGGGATAAACTTAAGGATTGGAATCCTTGAAAGCATTCACACGGCAGATTTCCCCAAGCTTTTGCTCAAGAACTGTGTTGCTTAAAACAAAAGGCCCTCCATGTGGACGTGCCTTTATTTATCTAGAATTCATGAACACTGTCGCAATCATATAGATCCCATGCCCTTAGCTGTCCATGACAGGATTGCTGTGTAATTACCACGGCACTCTTGGGTAGACTTAACAAGTAATCTGTTATCATTGACAAGCCTAGAGGTCATTTTGGCGGCTGATATAACGCACTGCTCAGATGAAGTTGTTACGTTTGTAATTAAATGGTGATTACTTTTCACATTTTCGTATTGGACATACAGTTAATCTGTAAGCAGGGAGGGGGACACTCGCACATTGGAAGGATATGTGTGTTGTATAAAGACCTGCAATTACACCATAGGCTTAAGGCCCGGGTAGAGACACCGCAGTTCTGTCTTTCAAACCTAATGGTGGTTAAGATGCCTTTCTCCATCAAATAACATTTTCAAGGACACTCGCACATTAGAAGGATATGTGTGGTGTAATCCTTGTCTTTTCCTGCTTGTCACAATTTGTGGAAATGCTGTTTTTGTATGTAACCTGAATGAATCATTCATTTCAATATCATCTCTTACTTCCATCATGGTCAGAAAATGTCCATGTTGCCCAAGGTAGGGTGTACAGACAGCCAGGTGTAACCCAGGTGGGAACTGACTGCAAGGTGTTTGTCAGCTACTTCTCATTTGAGAATTTTTCACAACTTGTGTGTGGAAATTAGAGTGTGTCTGTATTGAAGGTTCATGACCATCCCATGCCAGAAGTCATAATGTAATTAGAGCTATGGGTTAGTCTTAACTAAACTAGTAATTTGTTTTCATTGCCGTAGGTTGTAGTCATTTTGACGGCTACAAATCCACCTGTAATAGGGTGGTGAATGTATCATAGACAAGGTGCAGCAGCCATGGTTAAAAGTAGCCTTGTATGTTATCCAATGGTTTTCCTTGAATCACTCATGCAGTTTTTCAGGGTAGGACTGTCTTGCACAAAAATATCCGGGGGGACTCAAGTTTGGTTTTGGTAGGGACGTGCCGCTGAGATTTTGGAAGTAGACCCATAAATGTACCATTTTTTCAAGAAATTTTGACCCATTGATATACCAAAAGTCAAAATTTTTGGCCAAATTTACCCGAAATTGTCTTAGTTTTTACAAATTTTCCAAAAATTTTGGGAAAATTTTGAAAATTTTAGCTAGATTAAGGAAAAATTGGGCTGTTTTCAAAAAATTGAGAAAAAAAAAAGGACCCATTCATATACCAAAATAGGCTTTGAAAAGGGGTCATTGATATACCAGAAGGCTGAAAATGCTACCCATGTTTGCGGCACGTCCCTGTATGGTTATTTGTACTGAGTACCCCCCCCCCCCCGGGAAAAATATGTCCTCTCCTAGTAGTGACTTGCCCCTACTTTATTCAAACCATAATTAGACGTTGATCCACAAGCCTCAGTACACTTTACAGGTTATCGCTGACCACTACGGCCCCACATCATTCCATAAACCAGTTAACAACAAATCAGGGACTTTGCTGCTACAAGAGCTCACACCCTAGACATTCCACAAACAACCTTCGCAACCAGGATCAGCTCCCGAGTTTCGTACGGGTTACAACAGACAATTAGCAGTAAGTTCCTTGTCCAGGGGAATTTCAAGCTAACTCAATTTTTCTACAAGGGCGTACTAGGCACCGCCAGGGTTTGAACCCGCAACCTCTCGCACCATAGTCGAATGCCTTATCGATTCAGCTAACTTGACTGCTATGTGTGTAAATTAATGTGGTTTAGGAAAAAGAGTTGACATACATAATTGTAAATATTTTCAGCTTTTCTTCATTTGCCTGTGTTTTTATCTCTTTTCAGATGATGGTGCTGTGAGGTTAGTTGATGGTAGCTCACCGTCAGAAGGCAGAGTAGAGGTCTTATATGGGGGTAGATGGGGCACAATATGTGATGATGGCTGGGATATAAATGATGCAAAGGTAAGAGGTTAAAGGTCACTTACAGGTCACAGGTCATATAGGGTCATAGGCACCAGAAGAAAGAAGGCAGAGTTGAGGCCACAAGTAAGAATTACAAAACTAAAAATCAAGCTTTGAGTGGATGACAAATCTAACTGAAAACTTTTTCTTCATAATTTCTTACAAGTTTCAAAACTTTTCTCGTTTTGAACATAACATATATTTATTTTCTTTATTTTTCCTTAACTTTTATTGTTTCTGTCTGACATAAGTCGTGTTCACATTTTGAGTTACACCCGGCGTAAACTTACGTTAACATTGATCAAAATTCCACAAATATTTTCCCTACTCTTACCGCGTGTCCACACCTAACCTACTCCTAGCACTACACCGACCAGTTCCACCAAGCATTCACTTCTGGTCGGCGTAAACATTGGCTACCACTTCCGGTGTTTCTGTCACCTTTATCAACCACACAATATGTAATTTCTTAGTTCCGACCAAAACTTACTCCGGGTGCCAGGCGTAATCTGCGTTTACATTGCAACTTACGCCTGGCGGAGGTTACACCCAGCTCGCTACTCCTGACTTTTGTCAGGAGTAAATTGTCGGACGTACGCCAGGGACGGATTTAAGCAGTGGCCCGGTGGCCCGGGGCCAGTGGATTTTGCGTCGGGCCAGTAAACTTCCAACAACACTGGCCCGGCGGGCCACTAGATTTTTGAGCCAACACAAATGAGACAAGATATAATCAGTCATCGACATTATTTACACAGTTTCTGCTCCGCCTATCCCCTGTAATTTATATCTTTATTCAATGATTTTTCGTATATTTAAATTCTTATTCTTGCATTGCTAGCAAGTTGGAAATATACGGCCGCTTTTTACGGTGATAGTAGGCCTACGTAGCCTACTACTTCCAAGCTCTTTCGTGCTCTATCTGATGATGATAGCGATACCGTAAACATGGTAAATACTAAATACCGCATATTTGAACCTTTGTGAACTTTTGGAACTAAAAAAGGCAGGACCAGTGGCGTAACTACGGGGGGTAGAGGGGGCAACATATAACATGGCCCGGGCGCCACCCTAGTGCGCCAAGTTGACCAATTCAGCATCGATTCTGCGCCCTTCCAAGCGATGAAAATTAAAATTTTTGTGCGCATTTCAGCACAGATATTCAACATCTAGTAACCAAAATTAATTAGTGTATAGGCCTTATTTGTGCAAATTTTTGTGCGCTTGGCGCGCAATTGTTTCGAGAATTGGGGAGAATTATGTAGATCAGCCCTTATGCTGCGCCACAGCTCGCGTCTAAGATATTGTTGGGTGGGGGTAGGGGTGCCAATTTCGTTTCTTGCCCTGGGCGCTACCAACCCTAGTTACGCCAATGGGAAGGAAGATTTTCCCCAAACACCAAGAAAGAAATTAGAGGTTTTTTTTTTGCAGTAGAACATATTGAAAAAGCTGGGCCAGTAAGTTTATTGCGGGGCCATTTCACTGGCCCGGAGGGCCAGTAGAAAACTGAAACCTAAGTCTGTCCCTGACGTACGCCTGACGGAACTTATGCTAATGACCATCGTTCATCCTGCACCTACTCCTGGCAGTGCCTACCGCTACTCCTAGCAACTTAATGCGCCGACCAAGTTCCGCCGGGCGTACGTACGACAATGTGAACACCACTACACAAGGTTGAAATTACACATATCGAGGGTTAAGTGCAAATAGGCCCTATCTGCAAGCTGCCAGGTGTCATTTTTAGATTCTGTACAATATAGAAAGCAGACATTGTCAAATGTCTACAAGGCAGCTATTCCAGATAGGACCTCCTGGCACTAAACCGTTGATTTCATACAAATACACAATCTCCTTTCTGGCATATCTTATATCTGATACAGGCACATGAATTATGCTACACATGTTCAATCATATAAGTCTGTACATAAATTTGAAATGTTGTTGCGAGTGAAAGAACATAAGTGTCTAGTAGATAAGCAATGGCTGCTGTTTGCAGAGATGACACTTTTCAGGTTTTAGCCTGAATTCAGGTTTTTTGTGAGTCTAAATTCCCGCGTTTTTACATTTTTTCAGCCCGTTTTTGGCTTTATGGCCTGCATTCACATACTTTCTCACCAGTTTCAGGTTTTTTTGAGTGAACCTGAGTGGCATCTCTGTCAGTTTGCATTTTTTTATAAACCAACAGCTTCCTGTTTAGAAAAAAAAAAAAACATGGGTGGATGGACTTTTCAAGTAGGGTCAGAATGGATTTTCTTTCTGGAGGTTAAAATGACCCTAAAATATCACAGAAAGCTTGAAAATTTGGCAAAAATTTGAAGATTTTTTTGCAAACATATTTTGAAAATGTTCTGTTTCAGTCAAAATCAATACAGCGGCTAATTTTACATGAATTTAGCAAAAAGTAAAAAAGGGGAAAAAATCTAACACAAAATTTGAGTCAGTCAGGTCCATAAAACAGGTTTTTTTTGTGGCTTATCAATAATAGTATAAAAGTTCAAGCAAATGCCAGAGTGACAACTTCCATTGGGTTTGTTTGTTTTTAAAAAGAACCCATCCAAAAATTAAAATTTGTATAATGTGCTGGTTGCGCTTCAAAAAGAATGTATTATTCATCAAGCAGCTATTGATCTCTATTTCACATACAGTTGCACAATATAGCTTAGATTGAAAATATTCATGAATATTTCTTGCTATCCCCAAGGTTCCTTGAATCTTCCTGATCCTGTTTCCTCTTCTCAAGGCAGCTATTTTTATGCTTGTGCTATTGCGGTTGGCATGTTTCACGCTCATCCGCAATGACAACATTTAATATACATGTACAGTTTATAACATGTAGCTCAATAAATGAAAACATTAGAGTCAATATTCTGCATATATATGCAGTTTAGGTATCCTATTACCCTATAGCTAAGTTTAGAGCAAAATTCTCAGGTTGAATGTGCTTGATAATGAAATAATTTTTGCAATAAAATTTTGTAAATTTTATTACAAAAATTATTTCATTAAAAGAACTTGATTTTATTTACACTTTTATGAGTATTATCAAGCTTCATTAATTCAGAATTATTTTTTCTTTATTATTATTATTTTTTTTCATTGAAACCATACTCTATTTTCCCACCTTAGCCTGGTGCCTGCTTGTTAAATTGACCAGTTGACTACTTACAATGTTTCGAAATATGATACTGCCAAACAGGGTTGGTTGATTTAAATCACAGTGATTTAAATCACTTGATTTTTTTAAAAATCTTCAATATGAAAGGTTAAAATTGTCAATTGATCGTCTGCTTTTCCTCCCAGCTACATACACTGTAAGAATATATCATTAGATTGATAAAATTTACTACGAGGACCGTTATATATCAAAAATGTAAAAAATATTAAATTTTAATAATTTGTCATAAAATTTGTATTATATCGTGAATTTCAAAAAATGAAAATTATTTGATATCAGAAAGACATTCTTTGTATTCAGAATGTAATTCAATATGTCTGATGTGCTCTCATGTCCCACAAAAATACTGTTGAAACGCTCAAAATGCTCATTCCAGATCCCTTAATACCTTCTTGAAATGATAACAACACTGGTTGGATAATCTTGAATTATCATTTGTTCAAAGCTTAAATTATTGTTTCTATTTTATACAGGTAGTATGCAGACAGCTAGGTTTTGCCGACGCCAATGCAACAAGATGCTGTGGTCATTTCAGTCACGGCATCGGGTCAATATTTCTAGATGATCTGAGTTGTGTCGGAACCGAAGAAAAAATTAGTGATTGCAATCACAGAGGCTGGGAACAACATAACTGTGCACATACGGAAGATGCTGGTGTTATATGCGTTGGTAAGATATATTTATTTATTTATTTATTTATAACATTCGGCCGAAGCCAGGCTAAACCCAATAGTGCTCAGAGGCAACTAAATTCAAGGGATGCCATCTGGATATGACGGGACATGGATATGGGAAGAGGTCCGATTTTAGATGCAGGAGGAAATCCGGAGCACCTGGAGAAAAACCTGCGAGGACAAGCATGGATCGGCAACCAAACTCACATGTGGCACCGCGGGGAATTGAACCCAGGCCACAGTGGTGAGAAGCGAGTGAGAAGACCACTACACTAACCCGCCCTTCCCTGGGAGGGTCAGAATTTTGGCGAGAATCCGAGAATTGATTCTCGCAAAGATTCTGGTGAACAGATTTGTGTGAATCAAAGTTGATTCTCGCAAATATTTGTAGTTTACACAGAAGTTGATTGGCAAGAATATGATTTCCGCAAATTTATTCTGTAAGAATCAAGCTTGATTCTCGCACTGTGAAACAAAATTCTGACTCTGGGGGAGGGGGTCACAAGATGAGGGCAGGAGTATGATAGGGGATTCTTAGTTAAGATGTGTATAAAAAGCAGTAACGTTGCCAGGATTTTTTTTTTCTTTGTTTATTTTGTTCAAAATGTGTATAAAACTGTACAAAATGTCTGAAATGGTTAAAAAAGCCTAAAATCTTTAACATATTGGAAGGGGGGTAAGATATTTCACAGGGAGGTACCTGCCCCTGTTTCATTTGGCAAAACAGTATAATATATTTTTAATCTGAAAAGAAAAAAAATAATGCCATATTTTTCTGGAATAGGGAGTAGGTAGTTTTTATGTGCAGTCTATATAATGCACATAAGGAAGACACTGATGTAGTGACATCAATACTATGAATACTGCATGCAAACTCCATAACGCCTACAGCATGAATAGAAAACATGCCAATTAAATGTGACATTTGGTTTCAATGACTGTACAAATAGGAACATAGTATATCAGGCATGTAATTACAATATATCGAGTTATATTCAATTCTAATTCAGCTACTATACTATCATGTCACAAAATGTAGGCTATGAAAGAAAAGCATTTCAAGATTGTGTTATTATGTGGTACGATACATATAATATACAAGTAAAACACTCAGTCTCCAAATAGGTGAGAGTTGAAACAATTCATTCCAGGTATGATAATATTTATAAGGGATATTACTTAAAAAAGAGTAACGTCCCTTATCATACCTGGAAAGAGTGGGAAACCACTCTTTTAGGAGTGATTTTCACTCTTGTCACTCTTTTGGAGTGAGTATTTCACTCTTTTACAACCCTAACACCCAAAAAGACCACAAAATACCACGATGAAAAATTATGCGCATGCATGAATCCCACGGTTTGCGATGACGCAATCACCGTAAGCGTTATATGCTCACAGAATTGCTGGCACCTGTGTAGCAAAGGTTCGAATCCCAGGGGTGCCAAGTGAAAAATTCTTCTTCTTCTCTCCTTTTTCGTATCTTCTTTGACTTCCGATATCAAAAAGCAGGGTTCAGTGTTAGGGTTAGGTGAGTGGAGTAATGAATAACAGACACTGCAGAAATAAACAAAGTCCAGCATCATATTTTCATGATGTGTGCACTCAAGATAAAGTCATACACTGCATCTGTAGCAGCGTATTTGCCAAACCGCAGTTATAATAACTGTCACTTAAACACAAAGGTACACAGTGTTGTAGGTGATTTGCTTTATAGACACAGGTCCATGGTAGAAGATCATGACCATATTTGAAATCAACCTGACCATATTTGAAATCAATATGCCCATATTTGAAATCAACATGACCATATTTGAAATCAACATGATCATATTTGAAATCAACCTGACCATGTTTAAATCATGTGACCATATATAGCAGCGGTTCTCAACAGGTGGCCCACATGCCAATCTGGCCCACCAGCCACTAAAATATTTTAGTCCTTACCAATTTAAAATGTAAAGGAAACCAGATACTAGGGTGTATTTGGCCCACAAGCATCTATGTTTGAATTGTGTTTTGGCCCCTTCCAGCTATAGAGCAAAATAAAGTTGAGAAACCCTGATTATGGTGGAATCAACATGACCATGTGTGCTTGCTTCAAACCCACCAAAACCTACATTTCTTGTATTCAGTGATTCACTGACTAGGGCTTTCAGTTTGATTGTTTCTCAAGTTTTTCCAACTTAACATTAAGTGTTAAATTACCATGACGATGCAAGGGAAGATCCTCACATCAATAGCTGGAGGCAGTTTGGGATAGTATCCTTATACTGGATAAATACTACTAGGGTAGGCTGCATTTCAATTTTGATGAGAAGAAGGGGTTTGAGTATTGTTTTAAAGTCATCACACACACAGAAGATATCTTACACTTCCCACAATTGATTTGATACTGATTTGATATCTAGTGCAATGGCGCACCCAGGCCGCTCCTACCCGGGGCTGGAGAAAAGGGAATTTTGCTTCCCTTTCAAATCCGCTTTAGTCAATTTTCTTTACTCCCCTTCTTCATTAAACAGGAAGCCCCACTTGGCCAATTCGCCACAGAAGAACTGACTTACACCTGTTACTTTGATGACAGACAGAACAGAATTTACATGGATAAATTTTAACCTTGACTAATTCCCTAAGGAACTCAAACCAGAAGTGGGCCTTCCACTTTAAGAACAAGAAAGGTTTATATAATCTAAATATATCTAAGAAAGGTTTTAACACAAGTCTCCACATACATAAATGACAGCCAGGGAAAAATCCTGACCATCCAGGATTTGAACCTGGGACCTTTGGGTCTCTGGACTGATGCTCTACCAACTGAACTAATATTGCTCTTTTTTATTCCAGATTCCATTCGTAATGTAAACTAGACATTATGATTTAAACTCGTTGTTTAATAAAAAAAACATCATAGGGCTGGATAGCTCAGCTAGTAGAGCAGACCAGAGGTTGTTGGTTCAAATCCTTCTTCGGCCCAATTTTCATATGAAAACAAGGCCTAAGGAATGTTGAAATAATCATAATATTTGTTCTTTTTCATTCCAGATAAAATAAGGGTAAGCGATGGCCCCACATCACTAGAAGGAAGAGTAGAACTTTTTTACAATAACACTTGGGGTACAATATGTGACCAAGGCTGGGATAGATCAGACGCTGACGTCGTCTGCCGGCAACTGGGCTTTCCTTCCGCTAATTCTTCCAAATCGGCCGCATTTTACGGAGAAGGCAGTACAGATTCACCGTCTCTTCTTAAAAATGTTCAGTGTGTGGGAAATGAGACAGGGGTTGAGAATTGTCCACATGATCCATGGAGTATGGATGCTTGTGAACATAGCAGAGATGCTGGTGTAGTATGTACAAGTAAGTTGTTAAGTTATCATTGAATTGTGTTGGATGGTTTATTCCATCTAAAATCCACACTACCCCTGTTGAAGATTTTAGCTAAACCCTTCTACAGAGGGAATATGAGTTTTGAATAGAATAGACAATTGGGTAACTTCCATCTGAAATACTCTAGTTGTGAAAGATAGAGGTAAAACAATAATACAGGAGGAGTGTGGGTTTCAAAATAATTAAGGGATCTGGAATGAGCGTTTTGAGCGTTTCGACAGTATTTTTTGTGGGACATGAGAGCACAGCAGACATATCGAATTGCATTCTGAATACGAAGAATGTCTTTCTGATATCAAATAATTTTCATTTTTTGAAATTCACAATATAATACAAATTTTATGACAAATTATTAAAATTTGATATTTTTACATTTTGATATATAACAGTCCTAATAATGATATATTCTTAAAGTGTATGTAGTTGGAAGGAAAAGCCGACGATCAATTGAAAATTTTGACCTTTCATATTGAAGATAAAGATTTTTTCCCCCAAAAGACCTAATTTTTTTTGTGTTTTGGAAAAAAAATCCATATCTTCAATACGAAAGGTCAAAATTAACACAGATTCCGCTGGAGGGTATAAAAACATTGGGATTAGGTGAAATTCGGTGGCTAAAATTAACAAAAAAAAAAACAAGAGTGGGGATTGTGAAAGGCCATGATGTGCCTATGGAAGACATTCATATTTCTTAATATTCCAGCTGGAAAATGGTCAAAAATGCTCCAAGTCCGGCACTTATGGTCGCCATCTCGATTAACCTATGAATGACATTTACAATTTACTTGAATTCTGGCTGGAAACTGAAAAAATGTTCTAATTCCAGCTGGAACCCTATGGAAGACATTAACATTTACTTGAATTCCGGCTGGCCTTATTACCACAATTCCGGCAGGGTCTTCCATGGGGTTTTCCTGACATGGGGTTTTCCTGACATGTGAATTCCGGCTGTCAATTTAGCCCCGAATTCCAGAAGTGTCTTCCATAGGGGGGGTGCGGAATACATCTGGAATAGCCCAATAGACTGATTGGATAAAGTATCAAAATAGGATACAATATCATTTTTAACAATGCAACTTTCGCTTCATTTCATATCTTTTCCTTCCTTATATCTCTTTCATTTTTCTAGTCCTAGTCTTTCACTGTAAATTTAGAATTTCTTTGT